>NC_091064.1:6283333-6597500 GCF_000393655.2 Nicotiana sylvestris
TAGCTCTTTGTGCAAGTGAGTGACCGTAGGGTCACCCTGTGGAACATTGGCTCTACTTTGTAGTATAGTGGTAAGTATTACCGCCTGTCAAGCGAGTGACCCGGGTTCGATCCCCAGCAACGGCGCCAAAAAGTGATCGAGAACCAACCCTACACCACTACAAAGTGGCGAGAGCGGTATCTTCTGGTTGGATATTACTTCTAATATTTATGCTAATGATAAGCTAAATTAAACTAAGAATGATTTCTTGTAGGATTTTCTAATTAGTTAAAGAGGCACTAGGGAAATGACTTTCTCCTAGGTGAATACTTGAGGGTTCTAAAGCCTAAGGCAAAGAAGTTATGTTGGGGATTTTGATATAGCTAATGCACGGAATTACTCACTCTATACCTCTCGGTAGATTAAGTGACTTTGCCCTAATTGACTTTCTCAAGACCAATTGGGTGTCAAAATTGTGCAAGCAATACAGGTTCAAGTCGGGTATTACTATCTCTAGGTTTAGCCCTTTAATTGGGGCTATCAATCTCTTAATTACACCCCAATTCCTTGTTGAATTGATTTTCCTAGACTCAAGCTCTCTTTCTCAAGAAGAGCCCAAGTCAAATAGGCACAAATTAGTGTTTGCAACCACTAATTCAACATGGAAAACACAAAATCCAAAAGCCTTAAATCAAAAGACCAATCAAATACTCACACTAGGGTTGAGCCACAACCCTATATAATGGGTCTAGCTACTCATAATAATGAAAGAAAACTGATAAATAGATGAAGAATAACCCATAAGATTTAATTACAAACTAAGATAAAGAAGATTCAGTGTTAATCTAGCTACAAATTACTCAAAATAGTCAAAAACCACCATTCACGTGCTGTCTGAACCCCTGACGAGGTAGTGCGGTCTACACAAAATGCACTGCGGGCCGCATAAAATGCACCGCGGCCGTGGTGGCCTCAGCTGCGGTCCGCACAAAAAGAACCGCGGACCGCATTGGCATTGATCGCCAAACTCCCAACTCTCTGAACCCCATCTTTGCGGACCGCACAAACTCGATTGCGGCCGCAGTGAGGCCACTGTGGTCCGTACAAAATGTTATGCCACCGCAGTGGATCTGTTGCGCTGTGCTTGGACTTGTTCTTGGTACTTGTGCATGTTTCACTCCTTTTTGAGCTGGTTTTTGACTAATTGTCACCTTTTTGACCAAACCCTACAAACAAGTACAACTTGTAAGCCTTTGGGACTATTTTGTATACAATTTTAATCAAAACTCAAGTACGAAGGACTGTAAAATGAACTATAATCCCTAGTTATCAGATATATCGATGATGCCAGTATGAGCGAACCAACCTAAGGGAATGGGAATAATCAAAATAAGGAAAAACAAAAAGGTAACAAGTCAGCGAGGATTCTGAAATGTTTGCAGTATTTAAACACTTATTGCGGGAATGTAAACTCGTGTCCTAATTTGGGAGCTTGTTGTGCCCGTGGTAGGCCTAGCGACAAGTAAATTTGGAGAACTTTAGATGCCAGTAAATGCTTCATTTCATAATGTGAAAATAGATGAATCCCAAAACGATACTAAGACAATAGAAAAGCAAGTCACTATTGGCACTTGGGCTTATTACATTTGGGAAAGCAAATAAATCTAGCCTACTTGGTCCCAGAAGGACCTTCCCCAGATTCGATCTTCTTGGCTCCATCATCTAGATTTCCCAACTTGCGCAGACCCAACAGCAGTTAGGCTCTGGCCAAATGTCCTCCTTCACTTCCTTCAGCGTTCTAGCAATCCTCAATCCTCTTTATGACTTTACCCTCCAGCTCCACTAATCCTCGCTCCATATATTCCAATTTTCTATTAGAAGTGATAGCCATCTCTTTCAACTTCTCGATCAATCTCATGTTTTTCTCATGTATTTCTCGTTGCTTCTCAGAGTCGTGGACCCTCTTGCACAGCCTGTTGTATTTGACTTGAGTTTCAGCTTCTTCGTCTATGATCCTATTTCCTCGACCGGATCCTGGCCTCACCATTCCCTTCAGATTGTCATCTAACCATTATGGGTAGAGAGGTTCACACCCTGCATGGTACCTATTTGGCTCAATGGTGTTCTTTTCTATAATGATCTTGTAGTGCCACATATGCTGAGCTTGGCACTTGTAAGGGACGTCGTTGTCTTGAAAGTATGCTCTAAAATGGCTCATCTTGGCAACCCTTGGTACAACCTGTTTCCTGCCTGCTTGCCTCATAACTTGGATAGGGACATAAAGGTATATCTCTCTCAACCCAATCAGCACCAGGTGTGGGGCATCTCTAGATCTTATGATGAATTCGTCTGTTGGGAACCATTCAAACATCCATTGCACCTGTTCCTCGGTCAGATTGTCGAAGAACTCTACCCATTCTTTGGCACTTTTCGGTTGAGCAAACCTGTCCGGAATGTAAGTCATCCGCTTAGGGTGATGGAAGGCAATATGGTCGTTCTAATCCCTTCGCGGGAATTCTTGATGATAGTGCCCCTTTTGAAGATGTTCTAATAACCACAACTGTAGCAACAGGTTACAACCCTCGAAATGCTTGACCCCTCATTGACAGCGCTCCAGAGCCCTATAGATGTCGACAATGATCATGGGGACTATAGTGTATGTTTGTCCGTTGATTCCTTCCATCAGAGTCTTGGCGACCATGGCCAACCTAGTATGAATTCTTTCTATTTTCATTGGGAGCACTATCAGTCCCAAGAAGCACATAATTAACACCACTCTGCGGTGGATGTGTCCCATAGAAGTGATAGAAAGCTCGCCATGGAAGGTACAGAAGGACTTGCTATGGCCCTATCTCTCGTACAAGTATTCGAAGGTTATATAGGACTTCTCCAGGCACCCCAAGTCAGCATTTTTCTTCAACCCCATCATCTTTAGGAACCCCTTACCAATACGGTTCTCCGGTACCAACAACGCAGGGCTATCCAGAGTCAATACCGCAAGTCCCCCAATTTCCTCTAGGAGTGGAGTCATCTCTATGTCGCCGAAACGGAACACACCCCTTTCACTGTCCCAGAATAAAGTGGCAGCCTCGATCAACCTGTTGTTTGGTTGAATGCCTAGCAGGGAAGGAAAGTTACATAGTTATTTTCTTACATATTTCTTGTCGTTTGAGGAAAGGTCCTCCCACCAATCTAGTAGTAATGGTGGAATGTTTCTAACCATACCTAATCTGGGGACCTCGTGCCTCATTTTCTACAAAACAAAAAGGTTAGGCCTTTCTCCCCCACCAGACTCAACTATTTATACATTCATGATTAGCATTTAGATCTCCAAATTAATGCACAGAACGTGGTTGTGTCCGTTGGGATTATGGAAACCCCGGTGGACTTTTGGATAAGGCTTGTCTTAGGGACCATTATGTGGACAACATATTGATCCGACTAGGTTTGACCATGATGTATGCACAATTTCAATTAGAGTAAGGTTACTCTATGGGTCTAGACTGGTACTCTCAAGCGGACAACTTGAGGGGGAAAGACACAGAACCTTCGACCGCACCGCTGATCGACTAGTTTTACCACAAATAAGCCTTTTCGAATTTAAGGGTAATAAATAGGAAGAGCGCAACCACTCATCAAGTGTTGCTATAGGATTTGATACGCACGAGAATATGATGTGGAGCATGATATATGCAGCAATAAATAGCATGTATTCAAGTATTTGCACGTAGGAAAAATAAATACAGTATTTAAATAATTGAAAGACAGCTACAAAAAAAACAAAGAGACAAGTCAGTTTCAGGAATAAAAGAATCATAAATCCTTGAAAATAGACAGTTAAATTCAAATAAGGGAAAGGGTACGGGATGGAACATGCTTGGACTAATTCACAAAAGATAAGTTCGTTATGGTAAGAGCCTAAAAATATCCCCAGCAGAGTCTCCATGTTGTCGCGCCCGGGGGGGGGGCCCCCTTTTTTCCCTCCACGGAGAGAAGTTCGGGTTTCGACATTCATGGGGGTAATAACTCATTTCTTTTTGGTAATTTGGGTTTTTGAAGAGTCGCCACCTAATGAATTATGGTGCGTTAGGGAACCTAGAACGATTAACTCTTAGACTAGTTTGCATTAATAGATATTTAGGGTAAGGGCTCGAAATAACCTTGATGGGATGGTGTTAGGCACCTCTCCCGGTCCACAACGGTGGGTCCCAACCGAACTTAAACTATGTGAGTTAGTCCTTTTATCAAACAAACGATTTAAACACATAATTGCAAATAAAGACATGTTTTGGACATTGTATGACTCTAGTAATTAGATTAAAAAAAGACTAAAACACGTTGCATACATATAGAGAAGGTAAAGTTTAAGCATCGGGAATTGGGAAAGAGGGGTCCTAGGTTGGTTAGCCTACAGGATTACCCCACACAATGTCCGGTAAACACTCCTCAATGAGGGGCTACGCGTGACATTAGCATGTAGTCATCATATCCTTATTACCCAATTCCCCCTGGTCATAACCTAAAGCGTTCTAATAGCCTTGATAAATGTCCTATGTGTGCACTACCCGTTCCTTCCTCGGGGACCTGGAGGTATTTTAGGACCTCTACTTTTGGATAGTTCTAGACCTTCATAAGGTTTTGAAGGATAAACGTCTAGGCGTCAATCAAGAACAATTAGGAATGCATTTAAAAGGAAAAAATTAGAGGCTCACAATTACCTCCACAAATATAACAAGTAAATGCACTTCTTCAAACAATAGTCAGGTATTTAAGAGAAAATCCTAGAACATGATATCTAGGTGAGCAGGGATTATACAACATTGAATTAGGACAAAGTGTTAAAATCCTATTTAACTTGCCTACTGATTTAGACCTGTTAAATCTGAATAGTTTTAAATAACAAAGCATAATTTTAGAGTTGCAGAATTTAAATCACCTTATAGGCTTGCCTAAACACATAATAGTGACGTCCTAAGAGCATGATATCTTCATTGATGCAGTAAAATAATGAACAGTTTTTAAACGGACACTTGGGATCTTATAGACATGCTTTCTAGCGGTATTGATTTAAGGCAGTGTTTGAAAACTCATTTAAAGAAGCGGACAGTTGATTAAGCCAATTCAGAATGAACTAACATGAATTAAACTGATTTGTTAACTAAACCGATTTTAAGCTCTACTGGCAGGATTTCTGGTTTTAATTCCTATAGGCATGGTATCTAATTGTTAAGTTGATTTTAATCCTATAGACATGATTTCTATTATTGAAGGCATTTAGGTCCTATAGGCATGTTTTCTAATATTGTGAAAGTATAGCAAACATAGCAATTGCATTAACACAGATCCTATAGGCATGGTATCTAGCCGATTTATCCAACATATATAACTACCCAACCCTTTTCACTAATCACCCCAATATTGTTTACAAAGAATTATTACAGACCAGTTGAATAAATTACACAGACAAATAAAAAAAAGAGAAAAAGTTAACTATATGGAGCCTGAAGCAGTCCCAAGTGACTTCCAAGCCCCCAATAGCCTCAAATGCCAAATTTTCATAGACAATATCGTGTCTAGGTATGTCAGAGTTCCCTAAGGACCTCAAGGATCCCGGGCAGTGCTCACACCTAGACTTTTCTCAACAATAACTGATTTAAGTGCAGTGTGGAAGGGCCAGCTCTGACATGCCAGAGTTCAAAGAGATATCAAGGACCTTAAGGAAGTACACATGCCAGAGGGGCAGAACCTAATATTCTAGGAGTAATGTGAGAGTGCATAATGATTTTGAAAGAGTTTGGTAAACAAAGAAAGAAGGTCTTAGTAGTAAAAAGAACTTTTATGAAAGTCAGAACAGAGTTAGAGTAGGAATAGTTTAAGAAGACATGAAGAACATTTTAAAACAATCAGAAAGCAGGTTAGAGGACATACAACTTCAGACCAGACCTCACACAAGGGAAAAAGGTAGGGGGAACACCTAGCATACACCTTAGTGATGGCAATCAAATACATAGATGGTAGTTGCAAAGTTAAGTTGAGAACACATAGGTTTAAGACGTCAATAGAATTACATTAGTGAAATAAAACAAACTAGACTAGACAAACAGTTCATGGAAACATTCAAGATTTTAGAACAAGCAGGATTTGGTCATGCTGGGTGAAATCATAAGCACGCAATACAGCATGGGACATGCTAGTGAACCAATTATTTAAAGCATGATTGGCATGTCAAACAGTATAAAGCTATAAACTTAAACATGATTTGTGATACAGTAATCTAGGCATGCTGATTGCATACTAAGTAGAATAGCTCATAGAACTGGAAATCAAAATTGATAAACTACAGGAACAAAGTAAACACATAGTTTGGGATATGAATTGAATCAGAACATACCAGTTAGGGAGAGTATACAGAATACAGAGTAGAGATAATGCCAGTAGTCAGTCTTGGCTTACAGCCGGTTGAACTAATAAGAATTGCAAGGAACAGAAGAGAGTAGAGAGATTTTGAGAGTATAATAGTATAGATGAACTAGTGTTCGTTGTTGTCCAGAACTTAAAATAAGAGGAGTTTTATATAGTAATCAAAAGCTTGACACATAAGGTAACAGATCAATTAAGTAGCAAAATCAAGGAAGTCGTATGTAAATTAGCAAGATCTTCCCTTAATCAAGGGATAATTAAATCAACGGTAAAATATTCTAAGTATTTAAGGAAAAGAATCAAGTAAAGTTTAGGTATAGAATAGGCAATTAGGGGTAAATGAATATCAGTTTAATTAAGGAAATAAATCAGTAATAATCAGCGGAATACAAACAAGGCAGGAAAAACAATTAAGGCAAGCAAATTCAATCAAATTGAGTAAAGAGGCAAGAATCAAACGTTTAAAGGAAAGCATTCAAATTAAACCAGAAAATAAGGGATTCAGAGTAATTAAGGGTTTATAGAGCCATGAAAGAGTCAGCATATAAAATAAGGTAGAACATGGATAGTCAAGATTTCACATAGCTTTAACAAAACACATAATTAAGCGACACCGATTCAAGGAGAAATATACAAGTCTTAGAATGAATGTTCAGAACGAGCACAAGCACATAAAATCAGTGAAAGGCCGACCTAATAACTTTAGTAAAAACATATTAGCACAAGAAAATCACGGGAAATCAGAAGAACCCAAAACAAGAACACAGTCAGATGCACCAGTACTCAGAAACCAAACGAAAAACCCTAGAAAATTAAGGCTTTCAGTAGAAACGGGCTAATTAGTCAAAATATATAAGAAGCCGAAGTTTAAACACAAAAAATCATCAAATAAATTTTAAAAGAAATTCCGAAAACCCTAGTTTTAGGAAAAAATGAAAATCGCTTGAAAATTACATGATTCTTGTAAAGAATCCCAAGGCTACTGTAAAACTCACATGAAACAAACCCAAATCATCTTAGATCTGTACAGATCTAAGAGATTTAGAAAAGAAATTAGGGTTCCTAAAAGAACCATAGAGAGGTGAATGAACCTGTTTACAAAACCGTAGATCGAAGTCAATATAAGATGATCTCACTCATAATCACACCGGAATGGCCTGAAATAGGCGAGGGCGGATCCATAGGTGCAAGTCGCTAACCCTGGTCCCTTGAGGGCCCTGAAGATGGCAAGAATGATGTGAGGGAGGCCATTGGAGGCCTGAGAGGTGGTGAGAGGTCACCGGAGGCGGCCATAGATGAGTGACGGCGTTTGGAGATTAGGGTTTAGGTTGAGAGCGTTTTAGAGCAGAGAGAATTAGGCGACGACGGTATAAGGTGGGAAATGAATTAGGGGTTTGGGGTATATGTTGGTTTAATTAAGGAAAGGGAAAACCTAGACCGTTGATCAAAATGATCAACGACCAGGATTTGGCCGGGTATTTGGATTGGGCACATGGGTATTGGGCCTGGGTAGATTTAGATTTAAAAATTGGTCTGGTATTGGGGTTGAATTTGGGCTAAAATTGAAATAGAATTAGGCTATATTTTAAATAGCCATTTTAATACTATATAATTTATAAGAAATAATAAATAATTTCTCAAAAAATAATTTTGTGTACTAAAATGATTAAAAATAGTTGTTTAACATTTTAAAAATATAAAAGACCATTTTACGTATTAATAAAGTAATTATGCATTAATAGGGCTAGTATTGCAAATATATGCAAATTAGCTTAAAATATAAATGCAATTATATAAAAATGCACTAAAAATATTTAAATAATATTTTGGCATAAATATAGAATTTAGATGACTAAATCACCACAAAAATAATTTGAAGGATAATTATTGGAAATTTTATAAGTAAAAAGGGAAGAAATAAATCAATTTGAAGCCTTTAAAATTATAGAAAAATTATAAAAAATGCTCATGCATGCTTATATATGCATATATGCTATTTTGAAGCTATATATATGCATATATGCTATTTTGAAGCTATATATATATATATATATATATGTGTGTGTGTGTGTGTGTGTGTGTGTGTGTGTGTGTGTGTGTGTATTAAAATATACAAGGAAAAATTGGCTATCAACAAAACAAATGACATTCACCATATCAACACAAGTAGAGGCCGTAGTCCAGTATAAACTATGACGCTTTTCCCCACGAGCCACAATCATGGAACCCTTAGTAAGCTTCCACTTTCCATCACCATTGGTACTGACATATCCCTCATCATCCAAAACACCAACAAAGATCAAGTGCAAATGAACATCAGATGCATGCTTTACATTGTTTTAAACTAGTTTAGTTCCAATACTAGTTTCCAAACAAATCGTTCCAACACCAGCCACCCTAGATACAGTCTCATTACCCATACTCAAAGCTCCAAAGTCACCCTGAGTATAGGATGAGAAATATTCTTTCCTTGATGTCACATGAGATGCGGCACCACTGTCCACAACCCAGCTTGACTCATCACAATCAATATTTATCAGATCCACATCAAGGACGGTAACAAGATCTTCTGTAATGACGGTGGCCACACGATTGCCATCTTTTTTCTCTTCTTCCTTGTCTCTATTCTCCTTTTCAAAATCCGACAGAGCTTCTTTATGTGCACTTTCTTCCCGCAATAATAACACTTAATATCTTTAAGTTTGCTTCTAGATTTGCTTCTATTATGTTCTCTATTTTGAGAACCCCGATTCTTGCTTCTCCCCCTAAAGTTAGTCACCAAGACATCTGATGAGGAGGAACCCTGAGATTTTCTTCTCATCTCTTAATTTAAAAGGCTGCTTTTGGCAAGATCCATAGAGATCACACCATCCGGAGCAAAATTTGATAATGAAGTTCTAAGAACTTCCCAAGAACCTGGTAGGGAACCAAGTAGAAACAAACCTTGAATTTTTTCATCAAATTTAATGCCTATAGTAGATAACTGGTTCATGATCCCCTGAAAATTATTCAGATGATCTGTCATCGCGGAACCATCATGGTATTTTAAACCCAACATCTGCTTTATTAGAAACAACTTGTTGTTTTCAGTTTTCCGAGCATACAAACTTTCAAGGTGCTCCCATAGGATCCGAGCATGTGTCTCCCCAGAAATATAGTTCAAAACATTATCGTAAACCCACTGTCTAATAAAGCCGAAAACCTGCTTGTGTAACAAATTCCACTCTTTATCTGATTTATTAATAGGCTTTATAGTGGTGAAGACAGGTTGATGAAAATTCTTGACATAGAGCAAATCTTCCATTTTGCCCTTCCAAATGACATAATTTGTGTCATTCAAAGTAACTATTCTACTAGTGTTGACTACCATCGTTTATCACAAATACAAATACTATTTATTAGGAGACCAAAGTAATTCTTTTCTGATGTGGAAGTTCAAACTGTGCTGCAACCATAGAGCATACTCAGACAGAACCTTGACTCTGATATCACTTGTTGGGAAAAAAATAGACCCACAAAAATAATATTCACGGTATTAGAGATAAACCCGGAACCCTAAGTTATGGTTAAATAAGCAAGAATAGAAATGTAGCAATAATGACACCAAGATTTTACGTGAAAACCTTTCTGAATAAGGGAAAAACTACGACCAAGAAGAGCAACTGATATCACTATAGCGATGAATTTTACACTGTATAGTAACAAATACAAATACTCCTAAGACTACTATACCCTAAAAAAACACTCTTCTGTTTTTTTCACCTCACTACAATATTTCTCACACTCTATTTTTCTTCACAGACTATTTTCTTATAGTGTATGGAATACCTTGCTCTCTTTAATGAGAGTTGAAGCTCTCATTTTATAGCCAAAACCCCACTCTCTAAAGCCTATAATATTTGAGAATTTGTACATATTTTCCATAATTTCAACAAGATTGGCTACCAAACCAAGTCAATAAAATTGGCTACCAAATCATACCAATTCAACAAGTTTAGCTGCCAAACCAATATAATTCAACAAGTGGCTACCAAACCATTTGGATGAGATGGACACATCACATATTTGATGCAATATGCCAATCTCGACGATTGATTTACATTACTGGATGGTCAGTGTGGCATAAGTGAGACTGGTTAGAGATCATGATTCTGTAGAACTAGCTCTCTTGGGGAACATCTGAAGTCAAAATCACAAGGAGTGAGAGTGTTGCTTCTCGTGTGGGATGACCCCACTTCAAGAAGCATCATCCTTGGCTATAAAACGGTAAATCAATGTATTTGTGATGAACTGCTAATACTCTTTTAAGTGTTGTAATTGCATATTCAAGAATCTTCGTGGGACTCAAATAAATCTATGTCTTAGGTTGTTGGTAGCAAGGAATTTTTTGATTGTCTGATATAGATTTCTTCAGTTACCCCTTTTCTTTTCAGATGATGATACAAAGTCTTAGAAGTACATATCTGTGTATTCACATTCACATATCATAGGCACTTTGATGTAGTAAATTGACAGGTAATTTAAACTATAAAGAAGAATGAGTTTATGGTTGACAGTCAGTAAAATTTGTTGCATCATCTAATACAGCTGGAATGAATCCATTCATCAATTTTGCAAGATTTCTTGGAATTCTATCGTATCTAAGGATGATGCATTTGTCTTTTTGTCTTCTTGAGCCGAGGGTATTTTGGAAACATCCTCTTTACTCCTTCGCGGTATGGGTAAGGTCTGCGTACATACTACCCTCCCCAGACCGCACTAGTGGAATTTCACTGGGTCGTTGTTGTTATTGTTGTATTCATTCCAATGGGATGAACTAATGATGTACCTTTTTAGTGTTTATTTAATTATGCTAATATATTAGGCAAGCGAGGGTCTATTAGAAACAACCTCTCTATCTTCACAAGATAGAGGTAATTAAAGTCTGCATACACACTACCCTCCTAAAACTCTACTTGTGGGATTATACTTGGTTTGTTGTTGTTGTTGTTGTTAATATATTAGGCCTCTTTGATACTTTTTATTTTCATGTGAACTTGGCGGCATTTGGGTTGATGTTCTTTTGTCAACTTAATGTAGCTTTAGTTTTTAATGATTTTAGTTTGAAACATCCAGGACGGCGTAATGCAAACCCACGATGAAGAGACCCGTCGCTTTTTCAAGCATTCATCTGTGCAAGTGTTGCTTTGTCCTCGTGTGGCAGGAAAATATCATAGCGGGGCTAAGTATAGGGTATGATAGTTATATTGTTACTTTTGATACTCATTTTGACAATGTACTGCATCTGTTTTAGCATAATTTATGGCATTTTGGGAAAATCCTCAGTTCTTTAGGACTTTTCTTTAGTATACGAAATTTATATCCTGGTGGCGTTCTGCCAGATACTACTAAATCTAAATACGTTAGTTGAAATTTCCAGAAGATTAATGACTTATAAATTGGTACACGGGAAGTTGGAGTGATTTATACACATCATCAGAAAACTGTGATAGTGGATGCTGATGCTTGAAACAATCGGAGAAAGATCATAGCATTTGTGGGAGGACTGTGTTGAAGTTTGGCAAAATGCCAAAGTCCCACATTGGTTGGGAGTTAAGTTTGGGGGGATTTTTCCCCTATAAAAGAAGGCCTAATGTTTAGGATTGAAATACACCTTTCATTTGCCTTCTCATCTGTTTAAGGCATTTGTATCTTCTCTCTTTAGTATTATTTCACTTGTATTTTTGGAGTGAAATAAAATATTGGTTGTGTCCGAGGAGTAGGCAAAATTAGCCGAACCTCGTAAATTCTGGTGTTCCCTTTATTATTGTTTTATTGTCTTATTTATTATTTGGTGGCTGTCATAATTTTTGGTATAGTAGTTGTGACTTATTCACACTATATACATTTGGCTTCCGCAACAATTGGTATCAGAGCCAAGGTACTGTCTAAGTATGCTCTGTGGTTGCAGCATAGTCTGATCTTCCACATCAGAAAAGATTTATCTTGGTAACTGAGTCAAGGTTCTGTCTGAGTATGCTCTGTAGTTGCAGCTTAGTCTGATCTTCTACATCAGAAAGGAAATAATCTTGATTTGTGTCGTCAGCTATTAAATAATATTTGTGTCAAATATGGGGGACAATAAACAAGAAGAATCTACATCAAGTGTCAACAATACGTCATCATTGGCATCTTCGCTTATGACAAGAATTGTGTCAAATGCGAAATTTGCGGTAGAAATTTTTGACGGGTCCGGACATTTTGGGATGTGGCAAGGCGAGGTTCTAGATGTCCTTTTTCAACAAGGGCTAGATCTGGCCATTGAAGAAAAGAAACCAGATGTTATTGGAGAAGAAGATTGGAGAATTATCAACCGTGTTGCTTGCGGTACCATTCGATCCTACCTTGCTAGAGAGCAGAAATATCCATACACAAAGGAAACTTCTGCAAGTAAATTATGGAAAGCACTGGAGGATAAATTTTTGAAGAAAAACAGTCAAAATAAATTGTACATGAAGAAGAGACTGTTTCACTTCACCTATGTTCCTGGTACCACGATGAATGAACATATCACCAGTTTCAATAAGTTGGTCACAGATTTGCAAAATATGGATACAACTTATGATGATGGTGACTTGGCCTTAATGTTGTTGGCGTCACTTCCTGATGAGTACGAGCACCTTGAAACTACTCTACTCCATGGAAATGACGAAATTTCTCTCAGAGAAGTTTGTTCAGCTTTGTACAGCTATGAACAAAGAAAGCGAGAAAAACAGAAGGGCGGAGAAGGAGAAGCACTGTTTGTGAGGGGTCGTCCTCAAAATCAAACGAGGACAAAGAAGGGAAGATCCAAGTCAAGATCCAGACCCAGTAAAGATGAATGTGCCTTTTGTCGAGAAAAAGGGCACTGGAAGAAAGACTGTCCGAAGTTGAAGAATAAGGCCAAACATAACAATGGAAAGGCTATTATGGATTCAAATGTAGCTGATTGTGATGATTCAGACTTCTCATTAGTTACAACAGAGTCATCAACATCATCAGACATATGGTTGATGGACTCGGCTTGTAGCTATCATATGTGTCCCAACAGGGACTGGTTCATGGAATTTCAAGAAGGAGAATATGGAGTCATCCACACAGCGGATAACAGCCCTCTTACCTCATATGGCATTGGTTCAATACGATTAAGGAACCATGATGGAATGATCAGAACATTGATAGATGTTCGATATGTACCGGATTTGAAGAAGAATCTCATCTCTGTGGGAGCCCTAGAATCAAAAGGGTTCAAAATCATTGCAGAAAATGGAGTGATGAGAGTATGCTCCGGTGCACTAGTGGTAATGAAGGCTAATCGGAAGAATAATAATATGTACCGCTATCGTGGCAGTACAGTTATTGGGACAGCGACAGTAACATCCAGTGACGACAAAGAGGCAGAAGCAACCAAGCTATGGCACATGCGCTTGGGACATGCTGGAGGAAAATCCTTGAAAACTCTATCAGATCAAGGATTGTTAAAAGGAGTAAAGGCTTGCAACTTGGAGTTTTGTGAGCATTGTGTTAAAGGGAAACAGACAAGGGTTAAATTTGGTACAGCGATCCATAATACTAAAGGCATTTTGGATTATGTACACTCTGATGTTTGGGGTCCTTCCAAAACACCTTCATTGGGTGGGAAGCACTATTTTGTAACCTTTGTTGATGATTTTTCCCGAAGAGTATGGGTGTATACAATGAAGAGCAAAGATGAAGTGTTGGGAATTTTTCTCAAATGGAAGACGATGGTGGAGAATCAGACAGGCAGGAGAATCAAGTGTATTCGCACAGACAATGGAGGTGAATACAAAAATGATCATTTCAATAAGGTCTGTGAAAATGATGGCATCATCCGACACTTCACTGTTAGACATACACCACAACAGAATGGAGTGGCAGAACGTATGAACCGGACCTTGCTGGAGAAGGTACGGTGTATGTTGTCCAATGCTGGCTTGGGCAAAGAATTTTGGGCTGAGGCAATTACATATGCATGCCACCTCATTAATCGTCTACCATCTGCTGCTATTGATGGCAAAACACCATTTGAAAAATGGTACGGAAAACCTGCTGTAGATTATAACTCTTTGCACGTGTTTGGCTCAACTGCATATTATCATGTGACAGAGTCAAAATTGGATCCAAGGGCAAAGAAGGCTATTTTTATGGGAATTACTTCTGGAGTCAAAGGATATCGCTTATGGTGTCCTATGACAAAGAAAGTAATATTCAGCAGAGATGTTACCTTTGATGAATTTGCTATGGTAAATAAGGTAACAGAAGATACCAAACAAAATGAAGGTGCTTCTAAGCAGGTGGAGTTTGAGGGAAAATTTATTTTTCCTACACAAGAAGCAGAGGAGGAAACAAATGAAGATTACCCTCTGGAAGGAGAGCCAGTAGAGGAGATTCCAACTCAGGAATCTCAACAACAACTTGAATCAATAGCAACCAGCAGGCCAAAAAGAACAATAACGAAACCTGTTCGTCTCATAGAGACGGTTGCTTGTGCAACCTCAATTGTAGCTGATGATGTTCCTACTACTTATAAAGACGCTGTCCAAAGTTCAGAAGAAGATAAGTGGAGGATTGCCATGAATGATGAAATACAGTCCCTTCATCAGAATCATACATGGAGATTGGCCAATCTCCCGAAGGGAAAGAAAGCAATTGGGTGCAAATGGGTATTTGCAAAGAAGGAAGGATTTCCTAACCAAGTAGATGTTCGCTACAAAGCAAGATTGGTGGCCAAAGGATATGCTCAAAAGGAGGGAATTGATTACAATGAAGTGTTTTCTCCAGTTGTAAAACATTCCTCCATTAGAATTATGTTGGCTTTGGTAGCACAATTGGATTTGGAACTAGTTCAGATGGATGTAAAAACTGCGTTTTTACATGGAAACTTGGAGGAGGAAATCTACATGACTCAGCCAGAAGGATTCAAAGTTGCTGGAAAAGAAAATATGGTGTGCAAACTTGAAAAATCGTTGTACGGATTGAAACAATCTTCTAGACAATGGTACAAGCGATTTGACGAGTTTATGTTGCGGCAAGGGTACAAGAGAAGCAAATACGATCATTGTGTGTATTTGCACAAGCTTAAAGATGGTTCCTTTGTATATCTTCTCCTATATGTTGATGATATGTTGATAGCTTCCAAGAATTTGGAAGAAATTGATAAGTTGAAGATTCAACTGAAGAAGGAGTTCGAGATGAAGGATTTGGGTGAGGCAAAGAAAATTCTTGGCATGGAGATAATTAGAGATAGACGTTCAAAGAAACTCTGTTTATCTCAAAAGGAATATTTGAAGAGAGTACTTCAACGTTTTGGCATAGATGACAAGACTAAGCCAGTTAGTACTCCACTTGCTTCCCATTTTAAGCTAAGTACTACTATGTCGCCAATGGATGAAGCTGAACGAGAGTATATGTCAAAGGTACCATACGCAAATGTTGTTGGTAGCTTGATGTATGCAATGGTTTGCACAAGGCCTGACATTTCACAAGCTGTTGGAGTTATTAGCAGATATATGCACAATCCAGGGAAGGAGCATTGGCAAGCTGTGAAGTGGATTCTACGGTATATTCATAATACTGTAGATGTCGGGTTAGTTTTTGAGCAGGAAGACAATCAGTCTGTAGTTGGATATTGTGACTCAGATTTTGCGGGTGATATGGACAAACGAAGATCAACTACTGGTTATGTGTTTACTTTTGCAAAGGCACCAGTTAGTTGGAAGTCTACTTTGCAGTCAACAGTTGCTTTGTCTACAACAGAGGCAGAATACATGGCTATTACAGATGCTGTGAAAGAGGCAATTTGGCTTCAAGGATTGCTAAAGGAGCTTGGTGTTGAACAAAAAGGTATCACAATTTTTTGTGATAGTCAAAGTGCTATTCAATTAGCGAAGAACCAAGTTTATCATGCAAGGACGAAGCACATTGATGTTCGGTATCATTTCGTACGCGAAATCATAGAAGAAGGTGGAGTCACGGTGAAGAAAATTCATACTACAGAGAATCCTGCTGATATGCTGACAAAGGTGGTGACTGCGGTCAAGTTTCAACATTGTTTGGATTTGATCAACATTGTTGAACACTGAAGATTGAAGATGAAGACACAACCAAAATTTGTTATTGAGAGAGAATTGAAAATGTGGAATTTTGCCAAGGTGGAGATTTGTTGAAGTTTGGCAAAATGCCAAAGTCCCACATTGGTTGGGAGTTAAGTTTGGGGGGATTTTTCCCCTATAAAAGAAGGCCTAATGTTTAGGATTGAAATACACCTCTCATTTGCCTTCTCATCTGTTTAAGGCATTTGTATCTTCTCTCTTTAGTATTATTTCACTTGTATTTTTGGAGTGAAATAAAATATTGGTTGTGTCCGAGGAGTAGGCAAAATTAGCCGAACCTCGTAAATTCTGGTGTTCCCTTTATTATTGTTTTATTGTCTTATTTATTATTTGGTGGCTGTCATAATTTTTGGTATAGTAGTTGTGACTTATTCACACTATATACATTTGGCTTCCGCAACAGACTGGACTTGTGCGATGGGCGATATGATACTCCAGAACATCCTATATTTAGAACACTGCAGATAGTGCACTCAGATGACTATCATAATCCCACTTATATAGTAACTTCATATCCTTGCTATCACTTAGCTGTTTTTTGAATATATTGATAAAGGAATTGTTCCTTTGGTTCTCGACTTTCCACCAGTTATGATATGTATGTGAACACCATTTTCCTCCTTTCTTACAGAAGGATACTTAGCAGTGAATAACAGTTTGTCACTTAAAATATTTATTTGTTCATTACAAAAATAGTGCTGATTGATGAGTCGCGAACCGGTGTTAACGAGAGGCTGGAGGTTTGGAGATAGGCTCTTGAATCTAAAGGTTTCAAGCTTAGCAGGACAAAGATGGAATACTTGGAGTATAAGTTCAGTGCTGAGTAGAGGGAAGTGGGCGGGGATGTGAGGCTTGAATCACAGGTCATCCCGAGTAGAGGCAACTTCAAGTACCTTGGGTCGGTTATCCAGGGGGGAGGGGAGATCGACGAGGATGTTACACATCGTATTGGGGTAGGATGGATGAAGTGGAGATTAGCATCTGGAGTATTGTGCGACAAGAGAGTGTCACTGATACTCAAAGGTAAGTTCTATAAAGCGGTGGTTTGGCCGGCCATGATGTATGGGGCTGAGTGTTGCCGGTTAAGAAATCACATATTCAGAGGATGAAGGTAGCAGAAATAAGGATGTTGAGGTGGATGAGCTGGCATACTAGGATGGATAAGATTAGGAATGATGTTATTCAGGAGAAGGTATGCGTGGCTCCCATTGATGACAAGATGCAGGAAGCAAGGCTCAGATGGTTCGGACATGTTCAGAGGAGAATCCCAGATGCTCCGGTAAGGAGGTGCGAACGTCTGGTTGTGGAGGGCACGAGAATAGGTAGAGGGCAGCCTAAGAAGTATTGGGGGAGGTGATTAGACAGGATATGGCGAGACTTCAGATTTTCGAGGCCATGACACTTGATAAGAACATGTGGAGGTTGAGTATTAAGGTTATAGGTTAGGAGATAGTTGAGTCTTGTCTTATACCATGACTTTGTGAGACTAGTTTGATAGGGATACTATTTTGCTTTTACCTTGCTTTGTATCATTCTTCTTGATTTTTGTTTCTATTTGTCATATTTGTTTCATATTATTTCGGTGGTGTTACTAATATTGTTTTCTTTTGTCTTTTTATCTTCTTGAGTCGAGGGTCTTTCAGAAACAGCCTCTCTACTCCTTCGGGGTAGGGGTAAGGTCTGCGTACACACTACCCTCCCCAGACCCCAACAGTGGGATTTCACTGGGTTGTTGTTGTTGTTCATTACAAAAATATGAGCTGCTGTAAATTAGTCTAAGAGCAGGTTGCTTTCATTTGTCCCTCCTACACGAAGCTTTACAATCACAATCGTGATGTCTAAAATTATATGTTCAGGCCTAATAGTCCATCTTATAGTTGGGTTTGTTTACAGATGGAAAAGAAATTCTTGTCCTAACAATTCCCTTTCTATCTTACAAATAAATAGCATCTTTTTGTGTTTCTTAGACAGTAATCCATCTGAATTGATTTAACAGGGAAGTACTACTGGTTGTCCAAGAGAACCATATATGGCATGACTTGAACTGTAAAATCGGTGGTCCAGCAGCATATGATGTTCTGACCAATTTCAAGGAATGCTGGTTGAAGGTTTCGAAGCCCCAGGGTATCAGAAAGTCGAAGAAATATGATGATTCTTTGCTCCGAATAGAAAGAATGGCTGAAATTCTTGGTATTTCTGAGACTTCATCTACGAGCAGCAGCACTGATCCTGATATAGGTAAGTTAATAACTTGCTATCAACAGCTTTAGAGATTTAATTGGAAGGTTAGCATTGGTCTTATAGATGTGTTTTCTTTCCTTTCCTACACAGATCTTGCGCTTTATTGACTCAAATTCAGTCGCTTTCCCAAGGATCCTAAAGAAGCTATAATGAAGGTGACAAAGATAGCTGGAAAAGGGGTGTCACATATATTTTATTTACAGTTATTCTAATTTTGTTTTTTTATCTTGCAGAGCCTGGTATGTGGGAAAAATGTACTTATTGACATGAGCATCCACACAACATATATATGTGAAAGCCATTCGTGCGCAACACTTCATTTACATTGAAAATCAGTACTTCATTGGTTCCTCATACGATTGGAGTCAATATAATGATGTTGGTAAAAAATTGTTCTTTCTCTATGTAAAGCACTGTAATGAAATGTCACCTTATGATGAATAAGTAGATCTAAGATAAATGTCAATTCTTGTAGGTAAGCCCATCTGCGTATAGGTTTGATATCCTACCATTCCAACCATATTTGCATCTTTGTTTGATTAACTGATCTTGCCTTTCGACATTTAACATATCATGGAAGAATGACATAATACTTTAAAGGCTTCCTCATTCTTGTGTCGCATTAGCATTTCAGATACCTGAGCATTCTGTTTTATGCAGGTGCCAATAATCTGATTCCAATGGAAATTGCACTTAAAATTTGCGAAAAGATTTGAGCACATCAAAGGTTTGCAGCATATATTGTCATCCCAATGTGGCCAGAGAGTGATCCAACTGGCGCTGCTACACAGAGAATTCTTTTTTGGCAGGTTAAAACTACCTAAATTGCTAAGTTGATTACGAAGAATCGAGATGCAGTCACCATGCTACATCTTCTAACATTATTAGACTGTGACCAAAATATTGTGGAATATGAAGTTTCTAGCTTAGCAAGTAATCAACCTTTTTTTGCTAATTGTAATAATTTGTGCAGCATAAGACAATGCAAATGATGTATGAGACTATTTACAAGTGTTTAGTGGAGGTTGGACTCGAGGTTGCTTTCTCGCCATAAGATTATTTGAACTTCTTCTGTCCGTGAGGCCGATGAAGGGGAAAATGAGAATGCCGGTGTTGCTAACACTCCCCAGGTACTTCCCTGTTACGTCCCTTCTCTGAAAAAAGAACCCAAACAATCCCAAAATTCAATCTATTTTTGGAATTCTCTCTTTTTTCTTTACTTTGCTCATCTCTTCTTGCCTAAACGAATCATCGCAAGATGGAACCTTTGCTTATGCTTTTCTTTGAAGGATAAGTCTTCATAAACCACCTAGTATTAGGAGCTTTGCCTTTTAGTTTTCTCCTGTATTTGTTGTCAAACTCTCTGCCTAGACTCTAGCTAGCATACTTCACCGTTGCTAATCACATGGTTTTAATATGATGTGAGTAGAAAATACAAAAGATTTATGATATATGTTCATTCTAAAGGCATGATTGTGGATGATGAGTATGTCATATTGGGATCTGCAAACATCAACCAACGCTCGCTAGAGGGCACTAGAGACACAGAGATAGCAATGGGAGCATACCAACCTCATAATACTGTTGAATGGCAGACATCCCACATCGGTGAAGTACCAATTTTGGTTGGTACTTCACCCTATAAAAGGAGGCCTAATGTCTAGGATTTAAACACACCTCTCATTTGCCTTCTCATCTTCTTAAAGTATTTGTATCTTCTCTCTTTAATATTATTTCACTTGTAATTTTGGAGTGGAATAAAATATTGGTTGTGTCCGAGGAAGTAGGCAAAATTGGCCGAACCTCATAAATTCTGGTGTTCCTTTTATTGTTGTCTTATTGTCTTATTTATTATTTAATGGTTGCCATAATTTTTAGTATAGTAGTTGTGACTTATTTACACTATATACATTTGGCTTCTGTAACAATTGGTATCAGAGCCAAGGTACTCTCTAAGTATGCTCTGTGGTAGCAGTATAGTCTGATCTTCCACATCAGAAAAAATTTTATCTTGGTAACTGAGTCAAGATTCAGTCTGAGTATGCTCTGTGGTTGCAGCTTAGTCTGATCTTCCACACCGGAAAGAAAATAATCTTGATTTGTGTCGTTAGCTATTAAATAATATTTGTGTCAAAGATGAGAGACAATAAACAAGATGAATTTATATCAAGTGTCAACAATACGTCATCATTGACATCTTCGCTTATGAAAAGAATGGTGTCAAATGCAAAATTTGCGGTAGAAATTTTTGACGGGTCAGGACATTTTGGGATGTGGCAAGGCGAGGTTCTAGATATCCTTTTTCAACAAGGGATAGATCTTGCCATTGAAGAAAAGAAATCAGATATTATTGGAGAAGAAGGTTGGAAAATTATCAACTGTGTTGCATGGGGTACCATTCTATCTTACCTTGCTAGAGAGCAGAAATATCCATACACAAAGGAAACTTCTGCAAGTAAATTATGGAATGCACTGGAAGATAATTTTTTGAAAAAAAAAATAGTCAAAATAAATTATACATGAAGAAGAGACTGTTTCGCTTCACCTATGTTCATGGTATTACAATGAATGAACATATCACTAGTTTCAATAAGTTGGTCACAGATTTGCAAAATATGGATGCAACTTTTGATGATGGTGACTTGGCCGTAATGTTGTTGGGGCCACTTCCTGATGAGTACGAGCACTTTGAAACTACTTTACTCCATGGAAATGACGAAGTTTCTATTAGAGAAGTTTGTTCGGCTTCGTACAACTATAAACAAAGAAAGGGAGAAAAACAGAAGGGCGGAGAAAGTGAAGCACTGGTTGTGAGGGGTCATCCTCAAAATCAAACGAGGACAAAGAAGGGAAGATCCAAGTCAAGATTTAGAGCCAGCAAAGATGAATGTGCCTTTTGTCGAGAAAAAGGGCACTAGAAGAAAGACTGTCAGAAGTTGAAGAATAAGGCCAAACATAACAATGGAAAGGCCATTATGGATTCAAATGTAGCTGATTGTGATGATTCAGACTTCTCATTAGTTACAACAATGTCATCAACATCATCAAACATATGGTTGATGGACTCGGCTTGTAGCTATCATATGTGTCCCAATAGGGACTGGTTCGTGGATTTTCAAGAAGGAGAATATGAAGTCATCCACATAGCGGATAACGACACTCTTACTTCATATGGCATTGGTTCAATACGATTAAGGAATCATGATGGAATGATCAAAATATTAACAAATGTTCGATATGTACTAGGTTTGAAGAAGAATCTCATCTCTATGGGAGCCCTAGAATCAAAAGGGTTCAAAATCATTGCAGAAAATAAAGTGATGAGAATATGCTATGGTGCACTAGTGGTAATGAATGCCAATCGGAAGAACAATAACATGTACCGGTAGTGCGGTAGTACAGTTATTGGGACATCGACAGTAAAATCCAGTGATGACAAAGAGGCAGAAGCAACCAGTTTATGACACATGCGCTTGGGACATGCTGGAGCAAAATCCTTGAAAGCTCTATCAGATCAAGGATTGTTAAAAAGAGTAAAGACTTGCAACTTGGAGTTTTGCGAGCATTGTGTCAAAGGGAAACAAATAAGGATTAAATTTGGTATAACGATCCATAATACTAAAGACATTTTAGATTATGTACACTCTGATGTTTGGGGTCCTTCCAAAACACATTTATTGGGTGGGAAGCACTATTTTGTAACCTTTGTTAATAATTTTTCTCGAAGAGTGTGGGTGTATACAATGAAGAGGAAAGATGAAGTGTTGGGAATTTTTCTCAAATAGAAGACAATGGTGGAGAATCAAACAGGCACGAGGATCAAGTGTATTCGCACAGACGATGGAGGTGAATACAAAAATGATCATTTCAATAAGGTCTATGAAAATGATGGCAACGTCCGACATTTCACTGTCAGACATACACCACAACAGAATGGAGTCAATGGATATCGCTTATGGTGTCCTATGACAAAGAAAGTAGTATTCAACAAGGATGTTACCTTCGATGAATCTACTATGGTAAATAAGGTAACATATGAAGATACTAAACAATATGAGGGTGCTTTTAAGCAGGTGAAGTTTGAAGGAAAATTTATTTTTCCTACACAAGAAGCAGAGGGGGAAACAAATGAAGATCATCCTCTGGAAGAAGAGCCAGTTGAGAGGGAGGTTCCAACTCAAGAACCTCAACAACAACTTGAGTCAATTGTAACAAGTAAACCTAAAATGACAATAAAAAAACCAGTTCGTCTCATAGAGACGATGGCTTGTGCAGCCTCAATTGTAGTTGATAGTATTCCTACCACTTATAAAGATGCAGTCCAAAGTTCAGAAGAAGATAAGTGGAGGATTACCATGAATGATGAAATACATTCCCTTCATCAGAATCATACATGGAAATTGGCCAATCTCCCGAAGGAAAAGAAAACAATTGGGTGCAAATGGGTTTACGCAAAGAAGGAAGGATTTCCTAACCAAGTAGATGTTCGCTACAAAACAAGATTGGTGGCCAAAGGATATGCTCAGAAGGAGGGAATTGATTACAATGAAGTGTTTTCTCCAGTTGTAAAATATTCCTCCATTAGAATTATGTTGGCTTGGTAGCACAGTTGGATTTGGAACTAGTTCATATGGATGTAAAAACTACACTTTTACATGGAAACTTGGAGGAGGAAATCTACATGACTCAGCCAGAAGGATTCAAAGTTGTTGGAAAAGAAAATATGGTATGCAAACTTGAAAAATTATTGTACAGATTGAAACAATCTTCTAGACAATGGTACAAGCGATTTGACAAGTTTATGTTGCAGCAAGGGTACAAGAGAAGCAAATACGATAATTGTGTGTATTTGTGCAAGATTAAAAATGGTTCCTTTGTATATCATCTCCTATATGTTGATGATATATTGATAGCTTTCAAGAATTCGGAAGAAATTGATAAGTTGAAGATTCAACTGAAAAAGGAGTTCGAGATGAAGGATCTGGGTGAGACAAAGAAAATTCTTGGCAGGGAGATAATAAGAGATAAATGTTCAAAAAACTCTGTTTATCTCAGAAAGAATATTTGAAGAAAGTACTACAGCGTTTTGGCATAGATGAGAAGACTAAGCCAGTTAGTACTCCACTTGCTCCCCATTTTAAGCTAAATACTACTATGTCACCAAAAGATGAAGCTGAACGAGAGTATATGTCATGGGTACCATACGCAAATGTTGTTGGTAGCTTGATGTATGCAATGGTCTGTACGAGCCCTGATATTTCACAAGTTGATGGAGTTATTAGCAGATATATGCATAATCCAGGAAAGGAGCATTGGCAAGCTGTGAAGTGGATTCTATGGTATATTCATAATATTGTAGATGTTAGATTAGTTTTTGAGCAGGAAGGCAATCGATCTGTAGTTGGATATTGTGACTCAGATTTTGCGGGTGATTTGGACAAACGAAGATCAACTACTGGTTATATATTTACTTTTGCAAAGGCACCAGTTAGTTGGACACTATGAAGCCTAAGAATTTGCCCAAACCCACTCCGAAGGCACATTTATCAGGATTAAGCTTCATGTTGTAGCTTCTGAACCCACTCCGAACCCACTCCGAGTTTGTTGTCAAACTCTCTGCCTAGACTCTAGCTAGCATACTTCACCGTTGCTAATCACATGGTTTTAATATGATGTGAGTAGAAAATACAAAAGATTTATGATATATGTTCATTCTAAAGGCATGATTGTGGATGATGAGTATGTCATATTGGGATCTGCAAACATCAACCAACGCTCGCTAGAGGGCACTAGAGACACAGAGATAGCAATGGGAGCATACCAACCTCATAATACTGTTGAATGGCAGACATCCCACATCGGTGAAGTACCAATTTTGGTTGGTACTTCACCCTATAAAAGGAGGCCTAATGTCTAGGATTTAAACACACCTCTCATTTGCCTTCTCATCTTCTTAAAGTATTTGTATCTTCTCTCTTTAATATTATTTCACTTGTAATTTTGGAGTGGAATAAAATATTGGTTGTGTCCGAGGAAGTAGGCAAAATTGGCCGAACCTCATAAATTCCGGTGTTCCTTTTATTGTTGTCTTATTGTCTTATTTATTATTTAATGGTTGCCATAATTTTTAGTATAGTAGTTGTGACTTATTTACACTATATACATTTGGCTTCTGTAACAATTGGTATCAGAGCCAAGGTACTCTCTAAGTATGCTTTGTGGTAGCAGTATAGTCTGATCTTCCACATCAGAAAAAAATTTATCTTGGTAACTGAGTCAAGATTCAGTCTGAGTATGCTCTGTGGTTGCAGCTTAGTCTGATCTTCCACACCGGAAAGAAAATAATCTTGATTTGTGTCGTTAGCTATTAAATAATATTTGTGTCAAAGATGAGAGACAATAAACAAGATGAATTTATATCAAGTGTCAACAATACGTCATCATTGACATCTTCGCTTATGAAAAGAATGGTGTCAAATGCAAAATTTGCGGTAGAAATTTTTGACGGGTCAGGACATTTTGGGATGTGGCAAGGCGAGGTTCTAGATATCCTTTTTCAACAAGGGATAGATCTTGCCATTGAAGAAAAGAAATCAGATATTATTGGAGAAGAAGGTTGGAAAATTATCAACTGTGTTGCATGGGGTACCATTCTATCTTACCTTGCTAGATAGCAGAAATATCCATACACAAAGGAAACTTCTGCAAGTAAATTATGGAATGCACTGGAAGATAATTTTTTGAAAAAAAAAATAGTCAAAATAAATTATACATGAAGAAGAGACTGTTTCGCTTCACCTATGTTCATGGTATTACAATGAATGAACATATCACTAGTTTCAATAAGTTGGTCACAGATTTGCAAAATATGGATGCAACTTTTGATGATGGTGACTTGGCCGTAATGTTGTTGGGGCCACTTCCTGATGAGTACGAGCACTTTGAAACTACTTTACTCCATGAAAATGACGAAGTTTCTATTAGAGAAGTTTGTTCGGCTTCGTACAACTATAAACAAAGAAAGGGAGAAAAACAGAAGGGCGGAGAAAGTGAAGCACTGGTTGTGAGGGGTCATCCTCAAAATCAAACGAGGACAAAGAAGGGAAGATCCAAGTCAAGATCTAGAGCCAGCAAAGATGAATGTGCCTTTTGTCGAGAAAAAGGGCACTAGAAGAAAGACTGTCAGAAGTTGAAGAATAAGGCCAAACATAACAATGGAAAGGCCATTATGGATTCAAATGTAGCTGATTGTGATGATTCAGACTTCTCATTAGTTACAACAATGTCATCAACATCATCAAACATATGGTTGATGGACTCGGCTTGTAGCTATCATATGTGTCCCAATAGGGACTGGTTCGTGGATTTTCAAGAAGGAGAATATGAAGTCATCCACATAGCGGATAACGACACTCTTACTTCATATGGCATTGGTTCAATACGATTAAGGAATCATGATGGAATGATCAAAATATTAACAAATGTTCGATATGTACTAGGTTTGAAGAAGAATCTCATCTCTATGGGAGCCCTAGAATCAAAAGGGTTCAAAATCATTGCAGAAAATAAAGTGATGAGAATATGCTATGGTGCACTAGTGGTAATGAATGCCAATCGGAAGAACAATAACATGTACCGGTAGTGCGGTAGTACAGTTATTGGGACATCGACAGTAAAATCCAGTGATGACAAAGAGGCAGAAGCAACCAGTTTATGACACATGCGCTTGGGACATGCTGGAGCAAAATCCTTGAAAGCTCTATCAGATCAAGGATTGTTAAAAAGAGTAAAGACTTGCAACTTGGAGTTTTGCGAGCATTGTGTCAAAGGGAAACAAATAAGGATTAAATTTGGTATAACGATCCATAATACTAAAGACATTTTAGATTATGTACACTCTGATGTTTGGGGTCCTTCCAAAACACATTTATTGGGTGGGAAGCACTATTTTGTAACCTTTGTTAATAATTTTTCTCGAAGAGTGTGGGTGTATACAATGAAGAGGAAAGATGAAGTGTTGGGAATTTTTCTCAAATAGAAGACAATGGTGGAGAATCAAACAGGCACGAGGATCAAGTGTATTCGCACAGACGATGGAGGTGAATACAAAAATGATCATTTCAATAAGGTCTATGAAAATGATGGCAACGTCCGACATTTCACTGTCAGACATACACCACAACAGAATGGAGTCAATGGATATCGCTTATGGTGTCCTATGACAAAGAAAGTAGTATTCAACAAGGATGTTACCTTCGATGAATCTACTATGGTAAATAAGGTAACATATGAAGATACTAAACAATATGAGGGTGCTTTTAAGCAGGTGAAGTTTGAAGGAAAATTTATTTTTCCTACACAAGAAGCAGAGGGGGAAACAAATGAAGATCATCCTCTGGAAGAAGAGCCAGTTGAGAGGGAGGTTCCAACTCAAGAACCTCAACAACAACTTGAGTCAATTGTAACAAGTAAACCTAAAATGACAATAAAAAAACCAGTTCGTCTCATAGAGACGATGGCTTGTGCAGCCTCAATTGTAGTTGATAGTATTCCTACCACTTATAAAGATGCAGTCCAAAGTTCAGAAGAAGATAAGTGGAGGATTACCATGAATGATGAAATACATTCCCTTCATCAGAATCATACATGGAAATTGGCCAATCTCCCGAAGGAAAAGAAAACAATTGGGTGCAAATGGGTTTACGCAAAGAAGGAAGGATTTCCTAACCAAGTAGATGTTCGCTACAAAACAAGATTAGTGGCCAAAGGATATGCTCAAAAGGAGGGAATTGATTACAATGAAGTGTTTTCTCCAGTTGTAAAATATTCCTCCATTAGAATTATGTTGGCTTGGTAGCACAGTTGGATTTGGAACTAGTTCATATGGATGTAAAAACTGCACTTTTACATGGAAACTTGGAGGAGGAAATCTACATGACTCAGCCAGAAGGATTCAAAGTTGTTGGAAAAGAAAATATGGTATGCAAACTTGAAAAATTATTGTACAGATTGAAACAATCTTCTAGACAATGGTACAAGCGATTTGACAAGTTTATGTTGCAGCAAGGGTACAAGAGAAGCAAATACGATAATTGTGTGTATTTGTGCAAGATTAAAAATGGTTCCTTTGTATATCATCTCCTATATGTTGATGATATATTGATAGCTTTCAAGAATTCGGAAGAAATTGATAAGTTGAAGATTCAACTGAAAAAGGAGTTCGAGATGAAGGATCTGGGTGAGACAAAGAAAATTCTTGGCAGGGAGATAATAAGAGATAAATGTTCAAAAAAACTCTGTTTATCTCAGAAAGAATATTTGAAGAAAGTACTACAGCGTTTTGGCATAGATGAGAAGACTAAGCCAGTTAGTACTCCACTTGCTCCCCATTTTAAGCTAAATACTACTATGTCACCAAAAGATGAAGCTGAACGAGAGTATATGTCATGGGTACCATACGCAAATGTTGTTGGTAGCTTGATGTATGCAATGGTTTGTACGAGCCCTGATATTTCACAAGTTGATGGAGTTATTAGCAGATATATGCATAATCCAGGAAAGGAGCATTGGCAAGCTGTGAAGTGGATTCTATGGTATATTCATAATATTGTAGATGTTAGATTAGTTTTTGAGCAGGAAGGCAATCGATCTGTAGTTGGATATTGTGACTCAGATTTTGCGGGTGATTTGGACAAACGAAGATCAACTACTGGTTATATGTTTACTTTTGCAAAGGCACCAGTTAGTTGGAAGTCAATCAACAGTTGCTTTGTCTACAACAGAGGCAGAGTACATGGCTATTACATAGGCTGTGAAAGAGGCAATTTGGCTTTAGGGGTTGCTAAAGGAGCTTGATATTGGACAAAAAAGTATCACAATTTTTAATGATAGTCAAAGTGCTATTCAATAAGCGAAGAACCAAGTTTATCATGCAAGGACGAAGTACATTGATGTTCGGTATCATTTCGTATGAGAAATCATAGAAGAGGGTGGAGTCACGGTGAAGAAAATTCATACTATAGAGAATCCTGCTGATATTCTGACAAAAATGGTGATTGCGGTCAAGTTTCAACATTGTTTGAATTTGATCAACATTGTTGAACACTGAAGATTGAAGATGAAGACACAACCAAAAAAAAATTTTATTGAGAGAAAATAAAAGATTTGAAATTTTGTCAAGGTGGAGATTTGTTCAATGGCAGACATCCCACATCGATGAAGTACCAATTTTGGTTGGTACTTCACCCTATAAAAGGAGGCCTAATGTCTAGGATTTAAACACACTTCTCATTTGCCTTCTCATCTTCTTAAGGCATTTGTATCTTCTCTTTTTAGTATTATTTCACTTATAATTTTGGAGTGGAATAAAATATTAATTGTGTCCAAGGAAGTAGGAAAAAAGCGTGTCGGTTCCCTACATTATGGCAATTAGGGACATGTATGATGGGGCAAAGACTCGGGTTAGGACAGTAGGAGGAGACTATGAGGATTTTCCAGTTGTTATGGGGTTACACCAAGGTTCTGCGCTCAGTCCGTTCCTATTCGCCCTGGTGATGGACACGTTAACAAATCACATTCAAGGGGATGTGCCATGGTGCATGCTATTCCCCGATGACATAGTTCTGACTGATGAGTCGCGAGCCGGTGTTAATGAGAGGCAAGAGATTTGGATACATGCTATTGAATCTAAAGGTTTCAACTTTAGTAGGACGAAGGCGTAATATCTGGAGTGTAAGTTCAGCGCTGAGCAGGGGAAGTGTGCATGGATGTGAGGCTTGAATCACAGGTCATCCCGAGTAGAGGCAGCTTCAAGTACCTTGGGTCGGTTATCAAGGGGTGATGGGATATCGACGAGGATGTTACACACCGTATTGGGATAGGATGGATGAAGTGGAGGTTAGCCTCTGGAGTATTGTGTGACAAGAGAGTGCCATTGATACTCAAAAGTAAGTTCTATAAAGCGGTGGTTAGGCCGACCAAGATGTATGGAGCTGAGTGTTGGTCGGTTAAGAACTCACATATCGAGAAAATGAAGGTAGCCGAAATAAGGATGTTAAGGTGGATGTGCGGACATATTAGGATGGATAAAATTAGGAATGATGATATTCGGGAGAAGGTGTGCATGGCTCCCATTGATGACAAGATGCGGGAAGCGAGACTCAGATGATTCTGGCATGTTTAGAGGAGAAGCCCAGATGCTCCGGTAAGGAGGTGAGAATGACTGGTTGTGGAGGGCACGAGAAGAGGTAGAGGGCGGCCTAAGAAGTATTGGGGAGGTGATTAGGTAGGATATGGCGAGGCTTCAAATTTTCGAGGACATGGCACTTGATAGGAACATATGGAGGTCAAGTATTAGAGCTGTAGGTTATGAGGTAGTTGAGTCTTGCCTTATGCCATAACTTTGTGAGACTAGTTTGGTAGGGATACTATTTCGCTTTTGCTTTGTATCCTTCTTCTTGATTTCATGTTGTTCCTATTTTTCATATTATTTCTATGGTGTTACTGATATTGTCTTCTTTTGTCTTTTTGTCTTCTTGCGCCGAGGGTCTTTTGAAAATAGCTTCTCTACTCCTTCGGGGTAGAGGTAAGGTCTGCGTACACACTACTCTCCCCAGACTCCACTAGTGGAATTTCACTGGGTTGGTATTTGTTGTTGTTATTGTACAAACTTTAAGTAAGGAAGAACTTAATACACCAAATTTAGTTATTTTCGAAAACTTAAATAGTAGGAAAATAATTAAATATTTATCTCTAAATATTAGGTAAATAATAAAATGACTATTTTGTACAAGGTAAACTCAAAAGGGTAAAAAAGACGAACGATATTTCGCTAAGGGCCTTCGTGCTTTTAATATAGTATAGATTATGTCAAGTAGTTAATACTATACGTTTATAAAGGTGACCTATTATTAACAGCTTGTTTGGATGATTGTTGCCTATTGTATCGTATCGTATTGTTACTTTAAATACAATGCTAGAATTGGAGGAAAAAACGAATAGTAAGAATCGAATTCACACTTATCATGTGAAAAACTTCTATTGATACGATTAACACTACTAGAAATTCGGCAAAAATCGACCAACTTTGGTCGGTCAAAAAACCGGCCAAAAATCGACCAACTTTGGTCGGTTTTTAAAAATATTTTAATTTTTATTTTTTTTTATGAAACCGACCAACTTTGGTCGGTTTTCTTTAGTGCAAAAATGCGGGAAACTATTTTTGAGTCCCGCGAAATTTATTTTTCAAGAAACCAACCAACTTTGGTCGGTTTTTGCAATTAAAATAAATAAAAATTAATATTAAAAAAAACCGACCAACTTTGGTCGGTAATTTAATTTTTAATAAAACCGACCAACATTGGTTGGTTATTTTCGTGCGAAAATACAATTAAAGAGTATAAATAAAAAATAAGACAGTCTTAAAACAAAATGCACCAATTGTCTAGTGGTAGAATAGTATCCTGCCACAACACACACCTTGGTTCAATTTCTAGATGGTGAATATTTAGTTGACCGACCAACTTTGATCGGTATATTAAAATGACCATCAAAATACCGCCCAAGCGTATTTGATCGCGTTTTGGTCGGTAATTGGCCATAACCGACCAAAGTTGGTCGGTTTTTTTGGTCGGTATTTATCAAATTTCTAGTAGTGTAATGTGACGACCCGACCAGTCGTCTCATGAGTTACCGCTCTATTTCCCCCATTTCGGCTTCTTTATGTTTTGTTGATTCGTGTTTTGTGGTATCGGGTGGGTCGGATCGAATTCGAAAAGGATTTGGTAAGGTTTGAGACACTTAGTCTCTTTGGAATGAGTTTAAGTTGAAAAAGTCATTCGGATGTTGACTTATGTGTTAGAGGGCTTGGATGCAAGTTTTGATGGTTCAGATAGCTTTGGGAGGTAATTTGGGACTTAGAAGCGTGATCGGAATGAGTTTTGAAGGTTCGGAGTAGATTTAGGCTTGAATTGGCGAAGTTGGTATGTTGGCGATCTCCGGTTGGTAGGCGAGATTTTGATATAGGGGCCGAAATGGAATTCCGAGAGTTTCAGTAGTTCCGTTGTGTCATTTGGGATGTGTGTACAAAATTTCAGATCATTCGGACGTGGTTTGGTTGGGTTTTCGATTGAAAGCGAAATTCGGAAGATTTTGGAAACTTAGGCTTGAATCCGATGTGTTTTGGTTGATTCGATATTGTTTTAGGTGTTTTAAAGATTGGTATAAGTTTGAATAAGGTTATGGGATATGTTTGTGTTTTTGGTTGAGGTTCCGGGTGGCCTCAGGGCGAGTTCGGATGGTTGTCGGAGAGTTTGGAATTTTTGGTGAAGCAGCAGATTTTCTGCTTCTTGTGTTTTCGCACGTGCGGATTGGGGACCGCAGGTGCAATGCCGCAGATGCGAGGGGGAAGACCGCAGAAGCAGAAGAAGGTGAGGGAGGCGGAAATCGCAGAAGCGGTTGATGAACCGCACCTGCGATGGCGCAATTGCGGCTGGTGCATCGCAGATGCAGAAAGTTGGAGGATAAGTGAAAACTGTAGAAGCGGCTCTTGGACCGAAAATGCGGTACCATAGAAGCGGTAATTTGGTTGCATATGCGAAAATGCTTGGGCCAGAAGATATAAATTCATTCCTTTGCGATTTTTGAGCTACTCCACCATTTTTAAGTCGGTCTTTGGAGCTTTTTGGGCGATTTGAAGAAGGATTTCAAGAGAACTTCATTGAGGTAAGGATTTTGGACCTAAAACTCGTTCATATGGTATATTTCACAGATTAAAGCTGTAATTAATGAAATTTAATGGTTAAAATTGGGGAAACTAGGGCTTGGTAATGGAGACCTAGACTTGAGGATTTGAGGGACCATTTGTGGTCGGATTTTGATGTATTTGGTATGTATGAACTCGTGAAAGTATGAGGATTTTAGTTTTGTGATTTTTGTCGAAATCTGATGTGTGGTCTCAGGGGTAGGGTTTGACCAATTTCGGGATTTGTGTTGTAATTTGATTTCTTTCGAGTGGGCTTTGTTCCCTTAGCATATTTGGATGGTTTTGCACTGATTTTGGCTAGATTTGGAGCATCCGGAGGCCTATTCGAGAGGCAAGGGCATCACGGGCTAGAGTTCGGACCGGATAGAGGTGAGTAATGATTGTAAATGATGTCTTGAAGGTAGAAACCCCAGATTTGATATCGTTGTGCTATATCGAGGTGACGCACACGCTAGATGACGAGCGTGTGATCGTGCACCGTTGGGGATTATGACTTAATCCATCCCAAATGATTGTTTTACCGCTTATTTGATTGAAAAATGTTTGCTATCATCATGTTTTGGGCTGAATGCCATATTTTGGCCTAGTGCCAATTATGGATCCTTATGAGATTTTCACTGATATTTCCTTAATGTTTTAACTTTATACTTGAACTCAGTCATGCTATATTCTACTATTTTCATAACTCAGCCATGTTTACTCTATTTTCACACTTAAAATGAGATTTTTAAATGATATTTGGGCTGAGCATTATGTTTTACTGTTGCCTGGGTGGCTTGTGAGATTTTGACTAAGTAAGGCCGAGGGCCTATGTTGTGAGGAATCACTGATTATGATTATGAGGCCGAGGGCCTGAGATATGTACGCCACGAGGTGGCTTGTTGATATAAGGCCGAGAGCCTAATGATAATGCCACGAGATGACTTGATATTGCGCTTGGGCCGTAAGGGGCCCCTTAAGGAGTCTGCACACCCCCAGTGAGCGCGGGTATCCAGTGTGATGTGAGATATAGCCCGAGGGGCTAGTATTGTTTCTGAGATATTGCCCGAGGGGCGGATATGTTGACATTGTGCCCGAGGGGTGATCCTTTATGTGTTTATTTTTCTTATTTGCCGGTCATTTACTTGCTTAATTGTTAAAAAGGAATTTTTATGAAGTTTAAACTGAACTTAGTGACTTTACACCTCTTTACTGCTTCACTGTTTCTACTGGTTGTTACTGCTTCCTTATAACCTGTTATGTGCCTTATGTGATTTCATATTTATCAGTCTTTATTTATGATTATTACTCACTGAGTTGGAGTACTCACTTTACTCCCTGCACCCCGTGTGCAGATTCAGACGTTGCTGATCCTGCTAGCGAGGGTTGAGAGCTCCCAGCAGATTTCGGAGTTCACGAGGTAGCTGCTTGGCGTCCACGGTGTAGCTGCTTGGCGTCCACGGTGTAGTGCTTCCCCCCCCCCCTTATCTCATTACTATCTCTTTCAGTAATTCTGTAATAGCCTTGTAGACACTTCAGACTTGTAGTATATTGATAGATGCTCATGACTGGTGACACCCCGATATCGGGCTGTGTTGGGTTTGTTTTTCGCAAATTATACTGTTCACGGCTTATTTTGGGATTATATAATGTTTAAGATTTAATATTTATTATTTTAATTGCTTAAATTGAAATGGGAATGTGTCGGCTGGCCTTGTCTTCACGAGAGGCGCCATCACGACCAGGTTCGGGTTTAGGATCGTGACATGTAAATTATAAGTCTCGTTGATCTGGACTATTTAAATAGTAACTTCACGAGTTTGAATCAAGAGATAAAAATTCAAGTCAGCATTAGCAAAAAATTCTTAATTTCTTGTAGTTGTCCCATATATTTTTTTTCACATATCATGATTCCTACTTGTTTTAAAAGAAAATCTTGTTGAATGTATCATATGATAAAAATACATCATTATCATCATCATGCATGTTAGATTGCGATACTGGATACTCAAGTAGCCTATCTCCCTATCACGATCCTAAACCCGGACCCGGTCATGATGGCGCCCCTCGTGAAGACAAGGCCAACCGACACATTTTCAATCCAGTTTTTAAGCAATTAAGACAATAAGTATTAAGTCTTAAACATGATAGAATCTCAAAATAAGTAGTGAATAGTACAGTTGCAGAAAAACACACCCAACACAGCCCGATACCGGGGTGTCACCAGTCATGAGCATCTAACATAAGTCTAGAAACATAAAAAATGGACTACACGGTCTATTACAAAATCTAGTACAAGAGAAAGAAATATGATAAGAGGGAGAAACATTGGGCTGCGAACGCCGAGCAGCTACCTAGTGGACTCCGAAAATCTGTTGCAAGCTATCAACCCTCTTTAGCAGAACCTGAAGCGCATGAATCTACACACAGGGTGCAGGGAGTAAAGTGAGTACTCCAACTCAGTGAATAATAATAATAAATGCAGACTGAGTAATAAGAAACCACGTAAGGCACATAATAGGCTATAAGGAAGCAGTAAAAACCAGTAGAAATGGTGAAGTAGTAAAGAGGTGTAAAGTCACTAAGTTTAGTTAAACTTCATAAAATGCATTTTTAACAATTAAGCAAGTAAATGACAGGCAAATAAGAAAGATAAACACTTAAAGGATCGCCCCCGGGCTCAATGTCAACAGATTCGCCCCTCGGGCAATATCTTAGAAACAATACGAGCCCCTCGGGCTATATCTCACATCACACTGGGTACCCGCGCTCACTGGGGGTGTGCAGACTCCTGGAGGAGCCCCTTACGGCCCAAACGCAATATCAAGCCATCTCGTGGCATAATCACACAGGCTCTCGGCCTCATATCAACAAGCCACCTCGTGGCGTACAAATCTCAGGCCCTCGTCCCTACTCAGTCAGAATCTCATAAGCCCCTCGGGCAATAGTAAAACATGATGTTCATCCCAAAATTTCATTTAATGTGTTAAAACAGAGTAGACATGGCTGAGTTATGAAAATAGTAGAAAATAGCATGACTGAGTTCAAGTGTAAAGTCAAAACAGTGAGGAAATATCAGTAAAAATCCCCTAAGGGTTCAAATAGTTGGCACAAGGCCCAAATATGGCATTCAGCCCAAAACATAATGATAGCAAACAGTTTTCAGTCAAATACGCGGTAAAACAATCATTCGGGATGGACTAAGACCCAATCCCCAAAAGTGCACGACCCCACGCTCATTATCTAGCGTGTGCGTCACCTCAATATAGCACCACGATGTGTAATTCGGGGTTTCATACCCTCAGGACAACATTTACAATCATTACTCACCTCTATCCGGTCCAAACTCTACCCCGTGATGCCCTTGCCTCTCGAGTCGGCCTCCGGATGCTCCAAATCTAACTAAAATCAGTAGAAAACCATCAAAACATGTTAAGGGAACAAAGCCCACTTGAAAGAAATCAAATTACAACACAAATCCCGAATTTGGTCAAACCCGACCCCCGGGCCCACATCTCGGATTCCGACAAAAATTACAAAACTAGAATCCTTATATTCTCACGAGTTCATACATACCAAATGCATCAAAATCCGACCACAAACGTCCCCTCAAATCCTTAATCAAAGGACTCAAATCTCAAGCTCTAGTTCTTCAATATTAGACTTAAATTCCATGATTAATTAGGTAGAAATCACATAAGAATCAAGTATTAAGTCCATAAATCTTACCTCCAAGTGTTCCCCCTTGAATCCCTCTTCAATCATCTTCAAAAAGCTCTTAAATCGCCCAAAAATGGAGGAACTTATGCTCAAAATAGCGGAATAGGCCTTTTAAAACATTCTGCCCAGCACTTAAAAATCCTTCATCGCGAACGCGGTCAACGCCTCGCGTTCGCGAAGCACAAATTTGAGTTGACCAATTTTCCTTCTTCACGAATGCGACTCCCCTCTCGCGAACGCGAAGGCTCAGCTTCCCGACCCATCGCGAACGCAGCTTCCCTCTCGCGAACGCGTAGCTCAAAGACCCCAGCCATTCGTGAACGCGAAGGCCAATCTTCCAACCTCACATCCTAACCCTTCGCGAACGCGGCATGAACTTCACGAACGCGATGACCACAAGCCTCAACCCTTCGCGATCGCGAGACCCTCTTCGCTAACGTGAAGGCCAACTTCACAGCCTCCCAGCCTAACCCTTCGCGAACACGAGGGCCCATTCGCGAACGCGAAGGCCAAATGTCTGCAACACTTCAGCAGATTTTTTGCAATTTTTCCAAAACATGAAATGGTCCGAATGACCACCCGAAACTCACCTGAGCCTCCCGGGACCTCAACCAAACATGCCAACATAACCCATAACATTATTCAAACTTGTTCCAATCTTCGGAACGCTCAAAACAACATCGAAACACCAAATTCGCATTAGATTCAAGCCTAAGAATCCCAAAATCTTCTAAATTACGCTTTTGATAAAAAACAACCCAACCAAACCACGTCCGAATGACCTGAATTTTGAACACACATCCTAAAATGACACAACAGAACTACTGCAACTCTCGGAATCCCATTCCGACCCCTATATCAAAATCTCACCTATCAACCGGAAATTGCCAAAATTCCAATTTCGCCAATTCAAGCCTAAATCTACTCCGAACCACCAAAACACATTCCGATCACGCTCCCAATTCTCAAATCACCTCCCGAAGCTAACCGAACCATCAGAACTCACATTCGAGCCCTCTAACACATCAGTCAACATCCGATTGACTTTTCCAACTTAAGTTTCCACAAAAGAGACTAAGTGTCTCAAACCTTACCAAATCTTTTTCGAACCCGAGCCAACCAAATGGATCACACATAGAACCGATAAGCTAAGCAATAAGAAGCAGAAATGGGTGAAACAGAGCGGTAACTCATGAGACGACTGGCCTGGTCGTCACATCCTCCCCCTCTTAAACAAATGTTCGTCCTCGAACAGGTCAAGAAACATACCTGAAGCCTCAAACAGGTGAGGATATCTGCTCCGCATCTCCCGCTCGGTCTCCTAGGTAGCCTCCTCCATGGGCCGACCTCTCCACTACACTTTCACTGAAGCTATATCCTTTGATCTCAACTTTCGAACCTAAAGCCCCAAAATAGCTTCTGACTCCACATCATAAGTCAAATCATTATCTAACCGAACCGTGCTGAAATCCATAACACGAGACGGATCCCCAATATACTTCCGAAGCATAGAAACGTGAAATACCGGATGCACACTCGATAAGCTGGGTGGCAAAGCAAGCTTATAAGCCACCTCCCCAATCCTCCGAAGCACCTCAAAAGGCCCAATGAACCGAGGACTTAATTTACCTTTCTTCCCAAATCTCATAACACCCTTTATGGGCAAAACCTTCAACAGAACCTTCTCACCGACCATGTAGGACACATTCCGAACCTTCCTGTCAGCATAACTCTTTTGCCTCGACTGCGTTGTACGAAGCCTCTCCTGAATTACCTTTACCTTTTCTAAAGTGTCCTGCACCAAGTCTGTACCCAAAAGCCTAGCCTCACCCGGCTCAAACCAACCGACACTGTCTCTCATACAAAGCCTCATATGGAGCCATCTGAATACTCGACCGAAATCTGCGAGCAGTAGAAAATGGTCCCATGACCCTCCAAAATCAATGACACAAGCGCACAACATGTCCTCCAATATCTGAATAGTATGCTCGGACTGCCCATCCGTTTGAGGGTGAAAAGTCGTGCTCAACTCAACCTGAGTACCCAACTCTCGATGCACTGACCTCCAAAACTGTGAAGTAAACTGAATGCCCTTATCTGAAATGATGGAAACTGGGACACCATGCAAACGAACAATCTCCTGGATATAGATCCCTGCCAACCGCTCTGAAGAATAGGTAGTACACACAGGAATGAAGTGCGCGGACTTGGTCAGCCGATCCACAATCACCCAAATAGCATCGAACTTCCTCAAAGTCTATGGGAGCCCAACTACAAAGTCCATGGTGATCCGCTCCCACTTCCACTCTGGAATATCTAACCACTGAAGCAAGCCACCCAGTCTCTGATGCTCATATTTCACCTGTTGACAATTGAGACACCGAGCTACAAATCCCACAATGTCCTTCTTCATTCTCCTCCAATAATAATGTTGTCTCAGATCCTAATACATCTTCGCGGCACCTAGATGGATAGAATATCGCGAGCTATGATCCGCCCTAGAATCAACTCCCGAAGCCCATCTACATTGGGCACACATATCCAGCCCTACATCCTCAACACCCCATCATCACCAATAGTCACATCTCTAGCTTCATCGTGCTAAACTTTTTCCTTAAGGACAAGCAAATGAGGATCATCATACTGGCGCTCTTTGATGCGATCATATAAAGAAGACCGAGAAATCACACAAGCCAATACCCGACTGGGCTCCGAAATATCCAACCTCACGAACCGATTAGCCAAGGCCTGAACATCAATTACAAGAGGTCTCTTCACAACTGGAATACATGCCAAGCTCCCCATACTCACCGTGTTTTGGCTCAAAGCATCGGCCACCACATTGGCCTTCCCCGGATGGTACAATATAGTAATATCATTATCCTTTAGCAACTCCAACCACCTCCGCTGCCTCAAATTTAGATCCTTCTGCTTGAATAAGTGCTGGAGGCTACGATATCAGTAAACACCTCACAAGACACACCATACAGGTAATGCCACCAAATCTTCAATGCGTGAACTATGGCAGCCAACTCCAAATCATGAACGGGGTAGTTCTTCTCACAGGGCTTCAACTGGCGAGAAGCATAAGCAATACCTCTACGCTCCTACATCAATACACAACCAATACCAACTCTCGAAGAATTACAATACACGGTATATGAACCTGAAGCTGATGGCAAAACTAATACTGGAGTTGTGGTCAAGGCAGTCTTGAGCTTCTGAAAGTTGTCCTCATACTCATTCGACCACCTGAATGGAGCATCCTTTTGAGTCAACTTGGTCAAGGGCGATGCGATAGATGAGAATCCATGAACAAACTGGCGATAATAGCGTGCCAAACCAAGAAAGTTGCGAATCTTTGTGGCTGAGGACGGTCTTGGCCAACTCTGAACCGCCTCTATCTTCTTCGGATCAACCTGAATACCCTCACTGGACACCACGTGTCCCAAGAAAGCCACTGAACTGAGCCAAAACTCACACTTGGAGAATTTTGCATAAAGCTTCTCCTTCCTCAATCTTTGCAACACAACTCTCAAATGCTCCGCGTGCTCCTCCTAACTACGCGAATACACCGGAATATCATCAATGAAGACTATGATAAATGAGTCGAGATAAGGCTGGAATAAGTTGTTCATCAAATGCATGAACGATGTTGGGGCATTGGTCAGCCCAAAAGACATCACAAGGAACTCATAATGACCATATCGGGTCCTGAAAGATGTTTTATGAGTATCCGAGTCCCTGATCTTTAACTGATGATAACCTGAACAGAGATCAATCTTGGAGAACACTCTCGCTCCCTGAAGCTGGTCAAACAAATTATCAATGCGAGGCAAAGGATACTTGTTCTTAACTGTTACTTTATTCAATTGCCTATAATCAATGCACATCCTTATAGTGCCATCCTTTTTCTTCACAAATAGAACCGGCACACACCAAGGTGACACACTAGGCCGAATGAACCCCTTATCGAGGAGTTCCTGAAGCTGCTCCTTCAAGTCCGCTGGTGCCATATGATATGGTGGAATAGAAATGGGCTGAGTACCCGGGACCAGATCAATACCGAGATCAATATCCATGTCCAATGGCATGCCCGGCAGGTCTGCAGGAAATACATAGGGAAAATCCCTCACAACAGGAACATAATCAATACTGGAAGTCTCTGCACCGACATCCCTCACAAAGGCCAAATAAGAAAGACAACTCTTCTCAACCATATGTTGGGCCTTTAAAAATGAAATCACCTTACTGGGAACATAATCAGTCGAACCACGCCACTCAATCCGTGGCACACCTGGCATAGCCAGCGTTACTGTCTTAACATAACAGTCCAAAATAGCACGACACGGAGATAGCCAATCCATGCCCAATATCACATCAAAGTCTACCATACACAATAGCAAAAGGTCCACTTGGGTCTCTAGACCCCCAAGAGTCACCACACATAACCGGTACACACAATCCACAACAATAGTATCGCCCACCAGAGTAGATACATGAACAGATGAAATAAGAGACTCACAGGGCATATCCAAATAACGAGCAAAATATGATGACACATAAGAAAAAGTGGAACCAGGATCAAACAACACAGAGGCATCTCTGTGACAGACTGAGACAATACCTGTAATCACATTATCTGAAGCAATAGCATCGGGTCTAGCTGGAAGTGCATAGAAATGGGCCTGACCACCACCTGATCGGCCTCCTCCTCTAGGGCGACCCCTGGCTGAATGACCTCCACCCCTAGCTGGTTGGGTGGGTGGTGGTGAAATAACTAGCGCTGAAGCCGATGGCTGACTCCTCTGTTGAGATGAACTCGAAAGACGACGAGGATATTTCCTCCACATATGACCCATCTCTCCACACGCATAACAACTTTCGGGTGCTGGAGAAGGGGACTGAAGGGAACCCCTAGCACCGGAATAACTAGCTGATGCACCTAGCATAGAAAAGCCCTGAACTAATGGAGCACGGGACGAACTCTGAGCTGGAAGGGCACTAAGTAATGAATGGCCCTGATGAGAACTGTGAGAACCATGACCCAATGACCCCACGATAACCTGGGCGAGCTGACTGAGCATGCCTGAATAGACGGCCTCTACCGTGCTGAAACTGACCTCTCGAAGGAGCACCACTATAACTACCAGATCCTCGAGGCCTCTTGGCCTCCCTCTCATCTAGCTCCTAGTGACGAACTGACTCAATCTCACGAGTGATGTCTACAACCTCCTCAAAAGTAGCACCAATAACCCTCTCTCTGGTCATAAGAATACGAAACTGATAAGTGAGGCCATCAACAAACCTCCTAATCCTCTCTCTATCTGTCGGGACCAACCAAATCGCGTGATGATCTAACTCAGAGAACCTCATCTCATACTGCATCACAGTCATCTCTCCCTGACGCAACCACTCAAACTCCCTGCGTAGCTCCTCTCTATGGTATTAATATTCGCAAGAATGCATTTATAACTCCTATTTTTCAACCAAACAAGGCAATTAAGTATATGTCTATCTTAATTGTGAATTCTTCACCTGATGCCCGAGATTCAAAACTTGTTCGATTTGATTATATATGCAACCAAGAATTTCCTTTTTCAAGTTAATTCAAGATTCATAAATAATATTTCACTGTTAGCTACGCAGTAAAATAAATTAGAAGCAGAATCAAATAAACAACCCATAACCATAAATTCAATATCTTCAATCTAAGATTCAAATAACATAATTATTTAACATCCATGACCCAAGAATACTAGAGTTTTTAGCTACTCATAATCATACAAAAATCAACAATAAAAGTTTTAAACATAATATTAACAAGCAAATAGAAGAAAATTAATAAGAACTCTTTGAATCCTTGCTCCAAAATGATGTTCTTCTTCTCCTTTCTTAGCTCCAAGATGAAGCTCCTCCTTCTTCTATGGCTTTTTTCTCCCTCAAAATCTGATCTATCTTCTCAATAATGGAGCTTTACTTTATGTAAGTTGAGTGGATCCTCTCAGATTTCCCATTTTGCCCACAAATAATTGATTTCCCGGACTGGACTAGCGCAGGAGCGCATGACCAGCGCATGACCCGCGCTAGTGGGGTTTCTTTCCGTCCAAATCACTGAACTAGCGCAGGAGCGCATGACCAGCGCATGACCGCGCTAGTGGGATTTTTCTCTTGTTAAGATGTTGCTGCTCAACTTTTCGTCATTTGACTCCATTTTTCACTTGATTACCATCATAAATCCTCATTTGTTTATTGAACTCCTATGAGACATTAAAGTCATGATTAGAGCCAATTTTTGCATTATTTGAACATTTACAATAGTAAACCATCCTTAAGTTGAGCTAAAACATAGTCTATATTAAACAATCTAGCCTATTATCAATACCCCACACTTAGCTTATTGCTAGTTTTCGAGCAATCCACTATATTCTTTTTAGAGAATTCTTCACTCAACCATTTCCCCTCACGCATTATACCTAGAACATTGTACATATATTACGCCTAGCAGTGAACAATCCTAGCCTCAAAGTCAACTCTCAAGTGCCATGCAATATTTACACTTCCTCAAAGTACTCTACACAGAAATCAAGACTTGCTTCTCCGTCACGATTCATATGCCCTCACAATTACATCAACAAAAACTGAGTTCAATCCATCACATTTAATTCATATATTCACATATATCAAAGAAATCACTCACTCTCACAAAAGAGGTCACATGCATGCAATTTGGTACCATAAGCTTGCCCTTAATGTAAATCTCTACTAATGTAGGCTAGCTCAATCCAAAATCAATTAGGACTTTTTCATGGTTGTAATGTGGGCTAAGGGACGGGTAGGATGTATTTAGGAATAGTGCATCAACCCCTAAGCACTTTAACACATCACACGAGCAATTTTCAGCATAAATTCTTCAACCCACTTCTCATTTATACACAATATCATCCCACAAATATGCCCTTCTTCTTTAAGCACTCTATTAATTCATTCCCACTAGCTAGAGCAAAACACAATGTAATTATCTCTTCTTCTTTTTTCTTGTCACTCAATTTCTGCTAGTGGTGTATTCATTTACAACATAAGTGCCCATTTCATCCTTTTATTGGTTACACTCAAAAGCCATCCCACACTTATCTCTTTCTTACTTCTTTTAGCGCTCTTCTCACAATTAAAGTGCTTTAAGAGGTAAAATGATTTAAACAATGTCAATTAAGAACAAAAGGGTATAAGCTTGTAATGCGGGTGCCAAACAAAAAGTCTGAAGGCTCAAAAGGGTTAACTAGGGACAAATTTTATTTTTAATAAGCAATTAAGCTCAAAAAGGTCAAAGAAAGCCTAACATCATTTTTCAAACCGAGCATCACCTCAAATTTCGCTTCAACTCACATACCGGGCAAGTTCTAGACACAAGTACAATACATGGACTACACAAATACTCACCACACATGGCATATGACTCATTCCAGATCAGCTCATCAAGACACTCCATTACGAGCATTCAATTCAGTACAAACATACAAATTAAGGCACTTTCAGTGAGATTCAACAATTAAGACTAAGCGTTACACTCTAGGGTCTATTGTGTTCAGGTGTGTCAACGCTATGGGTTAACTTTTCTATAGCTTATAACTCCTTTTATTTAATATACAAATCAAAAAATGAAAACATAAATTAAAAACTACATATGCCCAGTTCAAAATAAACCCTTGGAAAAGAATCGTGGCTTAAAGAAAAACCAAGGGGGATTTGTTATACTACCTAAAAATAAAAAATAAAAACAAAAATCTTTTTGTTGTTTTCTATAAGCTTAGTCCCTCAAGAACTCCTATCTAAAAGAATCCGTCATCGGGTCGCGCCAATATAACTACTAACATAAAAATGTTTAAGAACAGACAACAATTACTCCAACAATACTAAATCACCAAAACATTTAAAAACAAAAGTGAAATAGTCACGCAATCCCAAAACATTATATATTGTACCACACCACCAAAACATTCCAACAATCCAAAACAATTGAAGCAACCTAAAAATCCATAATAATTGCTACCATCCAAAACATTTAAGAACAGTTAAACATATGTTTAAGGGAATCCTCCACCCCACACTTAAAGTGAGACATGTCCCCATGTCTTTCATTATAAACAATAGATTAAGCAAAGATACTTCCCCGAGAAGTCACTCCTGGTCGGAGACAGAACCGGTATCCACATTGCATGCCCGACCAATTGCACGAAGCCAACCCAAGAGCCGACTTTCCGTTTTCTTCTGTTGATCTTGCATTTCATCAACACGTCTCCCCAGAACTGTCACTGATGTTTTAATTTCAGTGATTTCCTACTCCATGCGGTCTATCCTTTGTCCCCGACTAGCCCTAGACGGTCCTGCTGCATCAAAAGCTTGTGATTGTGCAGGTGGTGCATCTTCTCCCATCTCCACATCGTCAGCTCCTTTTTGTTGGTCCTCTCCTTCCTCATCGTCACTGTCATCAGAATCAGGAGCAACCAATTCAGCTGGATGTACAACTTCCTTACCTGTGGTGACCATTTTAGCCGTGAAAGGATTGACTTTAGCTAGTCGTCCATCTGCAGCAAGATTGTTTGGTACATTGGCTCGAAGGCACAGTAGGGTGACAAGAGATGGGTAATACAACCCGTAGCGTTGAATTCTAACCCTCTGGAACATTTCTTTATGTATCTACAATGGCACATCAAACCATGCCCTATTCATAAAACACCATATTAAGCAAGCTCGAGGGATGTTTACTTCAGACAAATTCTTGGAAGGCAAGAGACGGCTGTTGATGAAGTACAACCAACATTTGGCCTCGAACTTCAGGGCATTAGCGTGGAACTTGTTCCCATATTTATACCATTGGATATCTGCATCCGGGCGACAAATTATGTCGGTGAACGTGGACCATGGTATTAGCTTGCTGTTATATGCCTGGAACATATCCATGTAATCTTCCTCCACTGGGGGTAGCCTGTACACATCCCGAATTGTTTCTATAGATGTATTGACTTGTCGCTTTCGGACTGTAACACTATAGTTATCATGTTCCGGAAGGTTGGCATAATATTCCCTCACTAGCATTACATTCGCCGCGATTGGCTCCTCGAAGAATATGTCAAGCCCACGCCTCCTCAACTCGTTTGCTATGTTGGGACAATTAATACCCAAAGCATTTGCATCCATTGCTTGTTCAGGCACTATTGTTTTCTCCTCCTTTTTATTAAATCTGTCTTGTGCCTTGGCTGACACAAACTTTTGACTGTTGAATGGCCTAGTATCAACTGATTTTCTGGGCCGTCCACCAACATTTGTTGTAGCTGGGCGTGTACCTGCAAGTAGTTTAGAGTTAGCCCTATTCACTTGGGTAACCAAACCGGGCTACTTAGACTTCACCACATAGTTGGTCACATCACTTCCTCCAAAGAGGCATTTTTTCAAACACATTGTGAGCATGTTGAGTTTCAAGCTTTTTCCAACCCTATGTCACAATGTATTCACCATCAACCAACTCAATTACTATTTTACACCACCATACTCCTAATTTTTCACTTCCTCAACCCAACCACACATCAAACATATGTTTAAATCTTCTATAAATGCTACATTCTAATGTTAAATAAGAAAAAAATTTAAGAAACTATCCTAAAAATATACAATCTTGACAACCATATAATAATGTTACATAATAAAACTAAAAAAAGAAAAAATTGAAGACATTATACTAAATATATGCAAAGAAATTGAAAATCGAACGAAAAAATAGAAAATTAAAACTATATTCACCATAAAAACGAAATTAATCTGAAAATTGAAGACATTAAACTATATTCACCATAAAATTAACTAATAAGAAGAAGATGAAGAAGACATACCTTAGAGGATATGGGGTATGGGGTGAATGAAGAGGTGGGGAGATTTGATGAAGAAGAAGAAGAGGGGGGGAGTGTTTTCAGATTGATTTAGTAGAATGGGGGTTTTTAGGTTGTGGGGGGGGGGGTATTATTAAGTTAAAGAAGTAAAAAAAAAATTTAAAACAAAGTTACCTGTGACTAGCGCGGGTCGTGCACTGGTTATGAGCTCCCGCGCTAGTCATTTTTCCCCGAGGCAGACTAAAACCCAATTAGCGCGGGCTATGCGCTAGTCATGCGCTCCCGCGCTAATCACTGAAGGTCAGGGCAGACGAAAACCCGATTAGCGCGGGCTATGCGCTGGCTATGCGCTCCCATGCTAATCACTGAACGCTTCTCTTGTTTTTTTTTAACATATAGCCTCTCAAGAAGGCCAAGTTATAAATTCTCATTTACAAACTATATTTACAATACATTTGTGGGTTGCCTCCCACATAGTGCCTTATTTAATGTCGCGGCACGACTCCATATTGCATTATACATCAATTAAATCTACTGAGGTTTTGTGACGTTGAATGTCACCACCCCAATAGTGTTTAATTCGTTGCCCATTTACCAAGAACGTGCCTGTTGAATTAATGTTTCGCAATTCAACTGTTCCATGAGGAGTTACACTTACTACAACAAAAGGGCCTGCCCAACGGGACTTAAGCTTTCCAGGAAAAAGCTTTAGCCTTGAGTTGAACAAGAGAACTTCTTGACCCGGCTCAAACTCACGATGTTGGATGTGTTTGTCGTGCCACTTCTTGGTCTTTTCTTTATATAACTTGGCATTTTCATAAGCATGCAACCGAAACTCATCAAATTCATTGAGTTGTAGCATTCTTTTTTCTCCAGCTAAATCCATATTCATATTTAGCTTTTTGATAGCCCAATAAGCTTTATGTTCTATCTCAACAGGCAAATGACATGCTTTTCCATAAACCAACCTGTATGGAGAAGTACCTATTGGAGTCTTGTATGCAGTTCGGTAAGCCCACAATGCATCTTCTAACTTACCGGACCAATCTTTCCTATTTGCGCTCACAGTTTTCTCCAAAATCTGTTTTACCTCCCTGTTTGACACTTCAACTTGACCACTCGTTTGAGGGTGATATGCAGTGGCAACCTTGTGTCTTACACCATATTTTGCTATAACAATTTTTCAACAATTTGTTGCAAAAGTGTGTTCCTCCATCACTTATCAACACCCTTGGAGTTCCAAAGCGTGTGAAAATGTGCTTTTTCACAAAACTTACCGCTACCTTCGCATCATTAGTAGGAAGAGCAATGGCCTCAACCCACTTAGACACATAATCCACTACAACCAAAATATATCTGTGCCCATTAGAATACGAAAATAGTCCCATGAAATCTATTCCCCAGACATCAAAGAGTTCTACTGCTAAAATATTTTGTAAAGGCATCTCGTGCTTCTTCGTGATCGTTCCGGTTCTTTGGCACCTATCACAATTTTTAACAAAAGCATGTGCATCTTTAAATAATTTTGGCCAGTAAAAACCTGATTGCAAAACCTTTTGTGCAGTTCTGTCTCCACCATGATGATCTCCATAAAGAGAAGAATGACAGTCATACAATATTGCATTCATCTCCTCCTCATGGACACACCTTCTTACCAAATGATCTACGCATTGCTTGTATAGAAAAGGCTCGTCCCACATGTAGAATCTCACATCATGTAAGAACCTTCTTCTATGGTCAGCTATGAATTCTGGTGGAGTCACCCCACTTGCAATGAAATTCACATAATCAACATACCACGGTGTTTCATCCGAAGTGATGGCTAGCAAATGTTCGTCAGGGAATGTTTCTTTGATTGATTCTCCTTCAGTGACATGGCCTCTATTTTCCAGCCTGGATAAATGATCTGCAACCTGATTCTCTGTTCCCTTTCGATCTCGAATCTCCAAATCAAATTCCTGCAAAAGAAGAACCCATCGAATTAACCTTGGCTTGGCATCTTTCTTTGCAAATAAATACCTTATAGCTGAGTGATCTGTGTAAACTATGACTTTTGTCCCCACTAGATAGGATCTAAACTTATCAAATGCCCATACTACTGCGAGCAACTCTTTTTCAGTAACAGTGTAATTCATTTGAGATGGATTAAGAGTTCTACTCGCATAGTGAATGGAACAAAATATTTTCTCTTTCTGCTGCCCCAAAACAGCTCCAATGGCTATATCACTTGCATCACACATCAATTCAAATGGAAGTTTCCAATCTGGAGCAATGATAATCGGTGCAGTAACTAATCTTCGTTTCAGCTCATCAACTGCTTTCAGACAAGCATCATCAAACTTGAAAGATGTATCTTTCTCAAGAAGCCTGCACAAAGGAGATGAGATTTTTGAAAAATCATTGATGAAACGATGGTAAAAACCTGCATGGCCTAAGAAAATGCGAATGCCTCTAACTGATGTCGGGGGAGGTAATTTTTCGATTGCTTCCACCTTTGCTTTATCCACCTGCAATCCATTCTTGGACACTTTATGCCCTAAGACTATGCCTTCACGTACCATGAAATGGCATTTTTCCCAATTTAGTACCAAATTTGTTTCTTCACACCTAGCAAGGACCTTATCAAGATTCATTAAACATTCATCAAAAGAACATCCAAATACAGAAAAATCATCCATAAATACTTCCACAAATCTTTCAACCATATCAGTGAAAATAGCCATCATACACCTTTGAAAAGTCGCAGGTGCATTGCAAAGACCAAATGGCATTCTTTAAAATGCATATGTCCTATACAGACATGTAAATGTGGTCTTTTCTTGGTCTTCTGGGGCTATAACAGTTTGATTATATCCCGAGTAGCCATCCAAAAAAAGTAGTATCCCTGCCCGGCTAATCTATCAAGCATTTGGTCAATAAAGGGAAGGGGAAAATGGTCTTTTCGGGTGGCATTATTCAATTTTCTATAATCTATGCAAATCCTCCACCCAGTAACAGTTCTAATGGGAATCAAATCATTATTTTCATTTGTCACTACGGTCATTCCTCCTTTCTTTGGAACACATTGGACTGGACTTACCCATTTGCTATCAGATATTGGAAATACAATACCTGCATCAAGCCATTTAATCACTTCTTTTCTTACCACCTCTTTCATGTTCAGATTTAGGCGTCGTTGTTGTTCTATGCTTGGCTTGTGCCCTTCCTCCATGAGAATTTTATGCATGCAAAAAGCTGGACTAATACCTCTTATGTCAGACATTGTCCACCCAATTGCTCTTTTATGCTCACGTAGTACTCTTAACAATTTCTCCTCCTGCAATTCAGACAAGTCAGCAGAAATAATAACAGGTAACGTTTCAGAACTACCCAAATAAGCATAATGAAGGTGAGAAGGTAAAGGCTTTAATTCCAATTTGGGAGCTTCTTCAACTGAGGGCTTCAGAGGAGGACCATCTGGCTTGTTCAAAGGTTCAAAGGGATTTAAACATTTTATATATTCACATATTGCATTCAAAGTATGTTTCATCTCCTCAACCTCATCATTAATCTCCAAACTTTCAAACAACACAATTGCTTTTTCTAAAGAATCCTGCAAATATACACTTGGGGTAATAAGTTGTTCATCAATCTCCATGACAGATATCATAGACAATTCTTCATACTGCCGAGGAAGTTGAATTGCTTTATATACATTAAAAATAGTTTCCTCGTTGTCAACTCTCATGATCATTTTTCCTTCTCTTACTTTAATTATAGCATCACCTGTAGCCAAGAGAGGTCTTCCCAATATAATAGAAACTTTTTCATCGGCCTGAAAATCCAAGATAATGAAATCAGCCGGGAAAATAAATTTCCCAATTTTCAGTAGCACGTCTTCTATCACCCCTTCCGGGTAAGCTATGGACCTGTCTGCTAGTTGCAATATCACAGTGGTGGGTTTTGGAGCCTCCAAACCCAATTGTTTGTACAAAGACAATAGCATCAAATTTATGTTTGCTCCCAAATCACAAAGTGCATGGCCTACATCAACATTGCCACAGGGATAGTAAAGCTGCCAGGGTCCTTAAGCTTTTGAGGAAGCTTATTTTGGACCCTTGAAGTGCACTCTTCAGTAAGTGCAACTGTTTTAAATTCAGCCAGTCTCCTCTTGTTAGCCACAATGTCTTTTATGTATTTGGCATATTTTGGAATATCACAAATCGCATCTACCAACGGAATATTCAATTGAATCTGACTCAACATAGAGAGAAATTTGTTGAACATGCGATCGTCATTCTTTTTCTGCAATCTTTGTAGAAAAGGTGGTGGTGGCCTTGGAACATTCATAGGTGCTGAAATTGTATCATATTTCCTTACTTCCTGTGTTGCTTTGGGAATCAATTCACCCTCAGGTACAGGCTTGTCTTTTCTCTTCTTTGGAACTTCGTCTAATTCCCTTCCAGTTCTAAGTGTAATTGCCCTAACTTGCGGATTTTTCTCTGTATCACTTGGAAGAGCACCTGCAGGCCTAGTATTTGGATTTGCAGCTAGTTGTCCCAATTGTCTTTCAAGATTTCTAAAATCAGTTCTGAGTTATTGGTTGTCTTGCAACAATTTCTTCAACAAATCATTTGTATTTTCTTCTACCTGCTGAGGTGGCCTTTGTGGTTGATTAAAAATTCCTTGGGGCCTATATTGAATCTGATTTGATTGATTTCCACCCCAAGAGAAATTAGGATGATTCCTCCAATTTGCATTGTAAGTATTCCCATATTGTGCCTGTTGGTTCATCGGCCCTCTGCTTTGTTGCCCCACATAATAAATAGATTCAGGATTCATTGGGCACATGTCACTTGTGTGATTATCGCCACACATTTCACAACAAATCGACATTTGTTGAACCTGCTGCATTGGTTGTGATGGTCCCATTGTCATTCTGGTTATTTGATTTGCCAATTTTGCTAAATCTGCTCTCATGGCGGAAATGTCATCCAGTTCAAGTAACCCTGCTTTCTGTTTCATTGCTCTCCTTGGTTCTCCTTCACCTTGCCAATTATGATCATTAGCAGTAAAGTTATTCAGCAGAAGTTGTATTTCACTGTATGGTTTTGCCATGCAACTACCTCCATAAGCTGAATCAAAATTCATTTTGGAAGTTTCGTCTAATCCATCAACAAAATTATGGCCCAATACTTCATCAGTTTGACAATGATGAGGACAATCCCGAAGTAGTTTCTTGTATCTTTCCCAAGCTTGGCGAAGAGTTTCACCATCCCGTTGTTGAAACCCAAGAATCTGACTCCGCAAAAACTTTGTCTTTTTGGTGGGGAAAAACTTGATTAGGAATTTCTTTGCTAAATCATCCCAATTGTGGATTGAATTAGCTGGCTCTTTTTGCAACCATTCTCTAGCATCCCCCAATAATGAAAAGGGAAATAAGGTCAGCCTGACATAATCCTTGGAAACATTTGGATAATTGTAAGTATCCGTTATTTCCAAAAAAAAAATGAATGTGCCTTTGTGGGTCTTCATGAGATAGACCAACATATTGCCCAGTAGACTGTATCAGCTGCACCATGTACTGTTTAAGCTCAAAGTGACCGGTGATTTCAGACTTCACAATGGCTTGAGTCATATTAGCAAGGTTTGGCCTTGCTGCTTCTATCACCGCACGTTCTTGATTACCTACCATCACTGTTGGCAGTGGTTGAACTTGAATGTCCAACTCTCTTTCTGTTCTGTTTCTAGCTTCCCACTCCTTCCTTGTTCTATGAATTGTTCGTTCAATTTCAGGATCAAAGGGAAGAGGTTGTTTGTGCTTCTACTCCTCCGCATTCAAGAGAAGAGCCTGCGCAACACAAACAAAGTAGATGGAAAATTTAGGTTTTTATTAACAACTAATAAAATCTTAAAACAGTCAAGTAGCTAATTTCAATTCCCCGGCAACGGCGCCAAAAACTTGTTGCGGCCAAAACACTCACGCAAGTGTACGTGATCGACAAGTAATATAGTAGTAAGTAAAGTATCGTTCCCACGAGGAATTGTGATCAACTTCTCGACTGATGTAGACTCAAACAATTATCAATTCAAGCTAAATTATCACAAAATATATAAAGAACCAATTTACAATTTACCTAGTAATTAAACAATAATTCAATACAAAATTACTACACCAATTACACAATATTTTGAAAACAATTTGGGTAAAGATATTCTAGGGTCATGGACTTGCTAGAGATCATGCTATTATTTTAGCTTAAGATTGATTTATTGAATTATCCGGGTTATTGATTATAGGTTTAATAATATTCATAAGAATCTTTTGAGTTTTTAAGCATCTATTCAAGTTAAACTAATACCTATATGTCTATGGTATTAATATTAGCAAGAATACATTTACAACTCCTATTTTTCAACCAAAAAAGGCAATTAAGTATATGTCTATCTTAATTGCGAATTCTTCACTCGATGCCCGAGATTCAAAACTTGTTCTATTTGATTCTATATGCAACCAAGAATTTCCTTTTTCAAGTTTAATTCAAGATTCATAAATAATATTTCACTGTTAGCTACGCAGTAAAATAATTAGAAGCAGAATCAAATAAACAACCCATAACCATCAATTCAATATCTTCAATCTAAGCTTCAAATAACATAATTATCTAACATCCATGACCCAAGAATACTAGAGTTTTTAGCTACTCATAATCATACAAAAATCAACAATAAAAGTTTTAAACATAATATTAACAAGCAAATAGAAGAAAGTTTAGAAGAACTCTTTGAATCCTTGCTCCAAAATGATGTTCTTCTTCTCCTTTCTTAGCTCCAAGATGAAGCTCCTCCTTCTTCTATGGCTTTTTTCTCCCTCAAAATCTGATCTACCTTCTCAATAATGGAGCTTTACTTTATGTAAGTTGAGTGGATCCTCTCAGATTTCTCATTTTACCCCCAAATAATTGATTTCCCGGACTGGACTAGCGCGGGAGCGCATGACCCGCGCTAGTGGGGTTTCTTTCTGTCCAAATCACTGAACTAGCGCGGGAGCGCATGACCAGCGTATGACCCATGCTAGCGGGGTTTTTCTCTTGTTAAGATGTTGCTGCTCAACTTTTTGTCATTTGACTCCATTTTTCACTTGATTACCATCATAAATCCTCATTTGTTTATTGAACTCCTGTGAGACATTAAAGTCATGATTAGAGCCAATTTTTGCATTATTTGAACATTACAATAGTAAACCATCCTTAAGTTAAGCTAAAACATAGGTTATATTAAACAATTTAGCCTATTATCACCGCGCCCCATGGCGTCCTAGCAAGCCTCACAATGCCTAGCGCCATGGTCGGCCCCGTGGTCTTGGCTGCGCCAAGTAACAAGCGTGCATGCGCCTCTGTCGCCCCACCGATGCCTCTTGCCATCGCCCAAGGGCTGGCCAATGACAACAACGTTGCGCGCCCTGACAATGCCGCGCGCGCAGATCCTGATGCCTCGCCAGTGCACAGCTGCAGGCCCATTCCAGCAGTGCCTTGCGCACAGACCCTGATGCCAAGCACCAGTGGCCAGCCTCAGGCCAACACAACAAGTGTCGCGCGCGCCCACAGCAACGCACGCGTAGACCCTGACCCGCAAAACAAAGTTGCTGCCATCGGACTTAGTTCTACCTTGTAATAAACTAAGTCTTTTTCATTGTAATTATAGGCTAGTTTACATCATTTCCGTTCAGTGTGCTTCTACAGCTTTATTAGGACTAGTCATGTAATGTTGGTTTATTTTTGTAAGCATTATTAAGGGGGACCAAACAATCAAACATTTTCAAGCAAGAAATTTTCTGTACTGGTGTCTCTCCCTCTCAACACCGCATCTTTTATAATCAGCATTTCATTCATCAATAAAATCATCATCATTCAAAACCCAATTCTCTCTCAGCTTCCGCAATTGCTCGTGACATTGGTTTTCCCGCACGGCACTGACAATCTAGTCTAGCGTGCGGAGGGTACCTCATTGGCGGACAGCAACCGCACTGACATCGGTTGCTTAGCCTTACGTTGCCCTTCCAAAGAACATCAGGAAGGCATTACGTAACAGTAGGTATCAGAGCCTAGGCTCGACATCGGACAAGGGAATACATTTGCCATCATCACCATTTCTGACCATGGTGAATCATGGGGAGCGTCTAGCATCCCTAGAAGACACGATTGACCGATTACGACCCATAGTGGATACGGTGCCTGATCAAAACAACAACCTAGTTCAAAGGTAGGACGACCTGGACCGCCGAATGCGACAGGCAGAAAATGACATTGCAAACATCAGTCATGACTCTAACGATGACCGAAAAACGGCAGCCATCAAAACTACCAATATTCATGGCAAATTTGAGGACCTTCAACAGGAGCGTGCCGACGATTTAGCCCATCGGCAACAAAAGGCAGATAGACTAACTGCCATGCAGCAAACCATAGACAACTTGACAGGCAAGCTCAATATTGTCAATGTTGCCCTACATAGCCTACTTCGAGGAGGCGACAACCACATCAGCGGTGCAGTAAACCTCACCCCCATTCCACAGAAGCTTAAGATACCGGAGCCAAAGCGATACGACGGATCCCGGGATGCTAAAGAAGTGGAAAACTTCATCTTCGACATCGAACAATACTTTGATGCCATGGGCCATTTGGAAGAATCCAAAAAGGTAGCGACTGCTGCCATGTATCTTCATGGCGATGCCAAACTTTGGTGGCGGGTCAAATAGGAAGCCATCAAGGCCGGTGAAGATACTCTCCAGACATGGGATGAATTGAAGGTAGCCATACGCCTGCAGTTCTTCCCCAAAAATGTGGAATACAATGCAAGGAGAAAGCTACGGGACCTCCGCCACACCAAATCAGTGAGGGAGTACGTGCGCGAATTCTCCGCACTCATGCTAAACATACGCGACATGGGGGACAAAGACAAACTCTTCGCATTCATAGAAGGTTTGAAACCTCATGCCCGTATGGAACTACAGCGACAACGGGTAGACACCCTGCCCAAGGCCATTCAAGCTGCAGAATGCCTTGGCGATTATCATTTGGGAACTCAGAACGACAGGCCCCAGCCGTCTGTCCGAGGGGGATTCAACGGGCACCATCCCAGCAATGGTGGCCCAAGCAAAAGTGGGGGAGATCGGAGTGCATCCAAAACTAAGACTCCTCCCTCCAACAGCAACAGTGCTGCATCCATCAACAACAATCAGGGGAGAAAGCCTCCCTCAGAATGCCGTCATTGCGGCGGGGCACATTGGAACAATGAATGCCCAAACATCAAGGTCAATGCTCATCAGACTGTCGAGGATGAGTCAGACGCATCAGACACATCAGAAGAAGACCAGGTAGGCGCCTTCAATGCAATTGTTGGCTCTATCCCGCATGCCTTAGCGGGGACCAGTGCATGTCCTCCTAAGAAAATCTCAGTCCCAATCACCAAGAAAGGGAAGGAAAAGATGGACGAGAGACCTCATAAACAAGCGAGGACCCTAATGTTCGTCGAATTGAAAGTGAACGGCAAGCCCCTTCACGCATTGATAGACACGGGTGCCACCCACAACTACTTATCGTTAACTCAAGTAGAGCGCATGGGTCTTGTTGTGCAAAAGAGCAAAGGTCGCGTCAAGGCTATCAACTCACCACCCCAAACATTGGGTGGAACAACTACAAATGTCCCAGTGAAGCTTGGCCCATACAAAGGAAGCATCGACCTGCGCATCGCAATCATAGATGATTTCTACATCATAGTGGGTTTGGAGTTCATGAGGCAAACCAACACCATACCGGTACCATATGCCAACATGCTCTTGATGATGGGAGGAAACGGGGCCAAGCCCTGCACCATACCATGCTTTCCCATAAAGATGGCCGCTGAAAATATCTCGGCCATGCAGTTGGAGAAGGTAGTCAACAGACATGAACCCCTGGTTCCGGCTACCCTTCGCAACAACAATCAGCCATCATGTCATCGGCCTCAAAATACTGGTGACGCTCATCGGCGTGTGAAGACTTGTCAGCCATGCCACAAGGACAAGTCGGATCGCTCATCACAGATGGGACCCTTGCAGCCATTATATGTTCCACAGAGACCATGGGAAAGTGTTTCCCTCAGATTCATCACGGGATTGCCCCAAGTCGGTAATCTTGCATCCATCATAGTTGTCATAGATCAGTTTTCAAACTATGCAACCTTCATAGCAGCCCCGCAAAACGCATGAGCAGAAGATACAGCTCGACTCTTCTTCTTGCACATTATCAAACATTAGGGCCTGCCCAAAGACATTGTTAGTAGGCGCGACTCACGCTTCACTAGCAACTTTTGGACTCATCTCTTCAGGTGCTTTGGGTCTACATTGAGTCACAACTCAGACATCCATCCATCATTGAATGGCCATACAGACCGGTTCGATGACATGCTGGAGGAATATCTCCGCAACTTTGCAACCGGATCACAGAAGCATTGGGTCAAGCTCCTGGATGCTGCTCAACTGTGTTTCAATTCTCAAAAGAGCCATCATACAAACAAAAGTCCTTTTGAAATTGTTACCAGACAGCAACTGCTTCTCCCGCAAACGGTGAATGCATCAACCATGCCGAAATCTCCTCGAGCTTCCAACTTCTCGAGTGAATGGGAGCGCAACATGGGGATAGTGCAGAGCTTTCTCGTCAAAGCCCAAGAGCGGGCAAAAAGATTTACCGAACAAAATCTTTGCTTTTCCCAACATCAAACATGGGACAAAGTAATGCTATGCATCTCAAAGCGATACTTGTTTGCAGAGAGGACCCATGACCCTTGCCTGCAACAAAAATACATCGGGCCCCTGCCCATCGAAAAACGCATTGGGAAGTCCACATACCAGGTGAAAACTCCATCCTGGTGGAAGATCCATCCAGTCTTCCATGTCAGCCGCATGAAATCATTGCGTCGCTACAACAGCAAGCTCACAGAACATAGGGGCGCAGATCTCCCATCCAGCAACCACTAGAAGCATCATCATCATCATAAGGCTCCGAGGACGGCGCCAACTCAGGTGGGGGAGAATGTTATGGGCTGCTTTCCAGACACGCCTCATGACCCCTTGGTCGCGCCCCATGGCGGCCTAGCAAGCCTCACAATGCCTAGCGCCATGGTCGGCCCCGTGGTCTTGGCTGCGCCAAGTGACAAGCGCGTATGTGCCTCTGTCGCCCCACTAATGCCTCTCGCCAGTGCCTAAGGGCTGGCCAACGACAACACCGTCGCGCGCCCTGACAATGTCGCGTGCGCAGATCCTGATGCCTCGCCAGCGCACAACTACAGGCCCATTCCAGCAGCGCCTCGTGCACATACCCTGATGCCAAGCACCAGCGCCCAGCCTCAGGCCAACACAACAAGTGTCGCGCGCGCCCACAGCAACGCGCGCGCAGACCCTAACCCGCAAGACAAAGTTGCTGCCATCGGACTTAGTTCTACCTTGTAATAAACTAAGTCCTTTTCATTGTAATTATAGGCTAGTTTACATCATTTCCATTCAGTGTGCTTCTACAGCTTTATTAGGACTAGTCATGTAATGTTGGTTTATTTTTTTAAGCATTATTAAGGGGGACCAAACAATCAAACATTTTCAAGCAAGCAATTTTCTGTACTGGTGTCTCTCCCCCTCGACACCGCATCTTTTGTAATCAGTATTTCATTCATCAATAAAATCATCATCATTCAAAACCCAATTCTCTCTCAGCCGCAATTGTTCGTGACATTGGTTTTCCCGCACGGCACTGACAATCTAGTCTAGCGTACGGAGGGGACCTCATTGGCGGACAACAACTGTACTGACATCGGTTGCTTAGCCTTACGTTGCCCTTCCAAAGAACATCAGGAAGGCGTTGCGTAACACTACACCTATCAAAGGTCTCCCACCAAGTGAAGGCAGCTCCAGAAAACTGAAAAGTAGTAAAAGCGACCCCGCCGGTCTCCAGAATACCCGCTGTGCAAAGAATCCTCTAACACTTGTTTAAGAAACCATGGGCGTCCTCGCCCTCTGTACCACTGAACGTCGGAGGCTAAAGCCTACTGAACCTCTCTAACCTGCGTTGCTCGTCCTCTAGCATGGCAGGAGCTACAAAATCCTGAGCAACTGCAACCGGCTGGGCTGGAGGTGCCTCCGGTGTCTGCAATTTCTGACCAACCTGCTCAGGAGTACGAGCGGCGGGAGTCTGGGTGCCTCCCCCGGCCTGAGAAGTAGCTGTTATAGAAGAAACTGTGACCGCCTGAGTAAGGTTAGTGCACATGGTCAAGATCTGAGCCAAGGTCTCCTGAAGACCAGGAATAACAATGGGCACAGTCGGTGCCTGAACTGGTCCTGCTGGACCATCTACAACCAGAACCTGATCCTAAACTTAGGGCGGCTGGTGGATCTGCAGGTGCTTCCCTAGCTGTTGTGCGGGCCACACCCCTACCCCTACCGCGACAACGACCGCGTCCTCGACCTCTAGTGGCCACAGCTGGTGGCACTGGTGGTCGTCCATCCTGACCGATTGTTCGTGTCCTCACCATCTGTGAGAGAATAGAATAACAGAAGTTTAGTACTTGGATCAACAGATTCGCACGATAAGAATTCAAGAATATGAAGTTTTTCTAAAGGTTCAGCAGCCTCTCGAAGATAAGTACAGACGTCTCTGTACCGATCCGCAAGACTCTACTAAATATGCTCATGACTCGTGAGACCTATGTAACCTAGGCTCTGATACCAACTTGTCACGACCCTAAACCCGGACCCGATCATGATGGTGCCTCTCGTGAAGACAAGGCCAGTCGACACATTTCCAATCCAGTTTTTAAGCAATTAAGACAATAAGTATTAAGTGTTAAACATGATAGAATCTCAAAATAAGCAGTGAACAGTACAGTTGCGAAAAAACACACCCAACACAGCCTGATATCGGGGTGTTACTAGTAATGAGCATCTAACATAAGTCTAGAAACACAGAAAATGGCCTACACAGTCTATTACAAAATCTAGTACAAGAGAAAGAAATATTATAAGAGGGAGAAACACTAGGCTGTGAACGCCGAGCAGCTACCTAGTGGACTCCGAAAATCTGTTGCAAGCTATCAACTCTCTCTAGCAGAACCTGAAGCGCCTGAATCTGCACACAGGGTGCAGAGAGTAAAATGAGTACTCCAACTCAGTGAGTAATAATAATAAATGCAGACTAAGTAATAAGAAATCATGAAAGGCACATAACAGGCTATAAGGAAGCAGTAAAAGCTAGTAGAAACGGTGAAGCAGTAAAGAGGTGTAAAGTCACTAAGTTCAGTTAAACTTCATAAAAATGCCTTTTTAACAATTAAGCAAGTAAATGACAGGAAAATAAGAAAGATAAACACATAAAGGATCGCCCATCGGGCTCAATGTCAACAAATCCGCCCCTCGGGCAATATCTCAGAAACAATACCAACCCCTCGGGCTATATCTCACATCACACTAGGTACTCACGCTCACTGGGGGTGTGCAGACTCCTGGAGGGGCCCCTTACAGCCCAAGCGCAATATCAAGTCATCTCGTGGCATAATCAAATAGGCTCTTGGCCTCATATCAACAAGCCACCACGTGGAGTACAAATCTCAGGCCCTCAGCCTCATAATCATAATCAGTGTTTCCTCACAACATAGACCATCGGCCCTACTCAGTCAGAATCTCATAAGCCCCTCGGGCAATAGTAAAACATGATGCTCAGCCCAAAATATCATTTAATGTGTTAAAACAGAGTAGACATGGTCGAGTTATGAAAATAGTAGAAAATAGCATGACTGAGTTCAAGTGTAAAGTCAAAACAGTGAGGAAATATCAGTAAAAATCCCCTAAGGGTTCAAATTGTTGTCACAAGGCCCAAATATGACATTCAGCCCAAAACATGATGATAGTAAATAGGTTTTAGTCAAATACGCGGTAAAACAATCATTTGGGATGGACTAAGTCCCAATCCCCAACAGTGCACGACCCCACGCTCGTCATCTAACGTGTGTATTACCTCAATATAGCACCATGATGTGTAATCCGGGGTTTCATTCCCTCAGAACAATATTTACAATCATTACTCACCTTTATCCGGTCCGAACTCTAGCCCGCGATGCCCTTGCCTCTTGAGTCGGCTTCCGGATGCTCCAAATCTAACCAAAATCAGTACAAAACTATCAAAATATGCTAAGAGAACAAAGCCTACTCGAAAGAAATCAAATTACAACACAAATCCCGAAATTGGTCAAACCCGACCCCCGGGCCCACGTCTCGGATTTCGACAAAAATCACAAAATTAGAATCCTTATACTCTCACGAGTTCATACATACCAAATGCATCAAAATCCGACCACAAACGACCCCTCAAATCCTAATCAAAGGTCTCAAATCTCAAGCCCTAGTTTTTCAATATTAGGCTTAAATTCCATGATTAATTAGATAGAAATCACATAAGAATCAAGTATTAAGTCCATAAATCTTACCTCCAAGTGTTCCTCCTTGAATCTCTCTTCAATCCTCTTCGAAAAGCTCTCAAATTGCCCAAAAATTGAGGAACTTATGCTCAAAATCGCGGAATAGGCCTTTTAAAACATTCTGCCCAGCACTTAAAAATCCTTCATCGCGAACGCGGTCAACGCCTCGCGTTTGTGAAGCACAAATTTGAGTTGACCAATTTTCCTTCTTCGTGAACGCGGCTCCCCTCTCGCGAACGCGAAGGCTCAGCTTCCCGGCCCATCGTGAACGCGGCTTCCCTCTCGCGAACGCGTAGCTCAAAGACCCCAGCCCTTCGCGAACACGGGACTCCTTCGCGAACGCGAAGGCCAATCTTCCAACCTCACATCCTAACCCTTCGCGAACGCAATGACCACAAGCCTCAACCCTTCGCGATCGCGAGACCCCCTTCGCGAACGCGAAGGCCAACTTCACAGCCTCCCAGCCTAACCCTTCACGAACGCGAGGGCCCACTCGCGAACGCGAGGGCCCACTCGCAAACGCGAGGGCCCACTCGCGAATGCGAAGGCCAAATGTCTGCAACACTTCAGCAGATTTTCTGCAATTTTTCCAAAACATGAAATGGTCCGAATGACCACCCGAAACTCACCCGAGGCCCCCGGGACCTCAACGAAACATGGCAACATAATCCATAACATCATTCAAACTTGCTCCAATTTTCGGAACGCTCAAAACAATATCGAAACACCAAATTCGCATCGGATTCAAGCCTAAGAATCCCAAAATCTTCTAAATTACGATTTTGATAATAAAAAAAAAATCAAACCACGTCCGAATGACCTGAAATTTTGCGCACACATCCCAAATGACACAACGGAACTACTACAACTCTCGAAATCCTATTCCAACCCCTATATCAAAATCTCACTTATCAATCGAAAATCGCCAAAATTCCAATTTCATCAATTCAAGCCTAAATCTACTCCGAACCTCCAAAACATATTCCGATCACGCTCCTAAGTCTCAAATCACCTCCGAAGCTAACCAAACCATCGAAACTCATATCTGAGCCCTATAATACATAAGTCAATATCCGATTGACTTTTCCAACTTAAGTTTCCTCAAAAGAGACTAAGTGGCTCAAACCTTACCAAATCCTTTCCGAACCCGAGCCAACCAACCCGATCACACATAGAACCGATAAGCTAAGCAATAAGAAGCAGAAATGGGGGAAACGAAGCGGTAACTCATTAGATGACTGACCGGGTCGTCACGCTCTCTATCCTTATGATTAGTCTAAAGGTTTTGCTTTCCTTTCTTGATTGTGTGATGGTGCTGGGGGAAAAATAAAAAAATAATTTTAAGCAAGAATATTTTTACAATATTCATTAATTTATTTTAAAATCGAGTTTAATTAACTAATATCAGTTATTACTTATTGTATATTTAAGGTTATTTATCGATATTCACCTTTACTAGTGCTATTTAATATAAATCATACAAACTATTGTAGATACCCCAATTTTTTTTCTGGTGATTATAGAATTTTATTTATCAAAGTTGTGAAATATTTACAGCTCAAGACAAAAGAAGAAAAAATAATACTAACTGGACAACAAGTCCCAGATTATTGTGCATCACCGTAATTGATCTATAAATTATATCCCTCGTTCTATTCTAAAATGGTGGACTTTAGAGTATAATGGTTAAACTATTTAATTTTGGTAATGAATACAAAAATAGAATCTTCAAGTTTCTTAATTTTTTTATATATTTTAAAATTATAGAAAAAGTAATATAAATGACAATAGTTAATAACTTAAAATATTTAAAATTACTAATTAAAATATCATGTTCAAGGAAAGACCTCTTTTGACTCTCCTAAATAGTAATAATGTTAGTGTATGACATAACATGAAACAAAGGAAATAATACCAGAATTTTTTAAAAATATTGTGTCTTGTCATTGAATGAATATTTAACTACATTCTTTTAGGAAAAAGGTGAAATTAACTAAACTCACTAAATTATGTTGTAGAATAATGTAAAAATCGATTCAACCTTAATTTGAGATTTTGGATTCAAACCTAGGAATTACATTACTCTTCAGTAGAGAATGCTAAACTTTCGTAATTGACTTTTTAATTTACGACTTAATTTTATATTAGTCGAGCCAGTAAATTTCATAGAAAATAAACCTTTTATGCAGAAGAACACTCACTAAAGCCCACTTTTAAATATATATATATATATATATACATATATATATATATATTCACTACTCAACCATCCACTAACTACAAAACATAGACTTTGTATCCTTTTATTTATCTGCGGCTTTTCTTTTTCTTTGTTTTTCATTGTCCAATGGATTTCTTAGCCCAACACTCACAACAAGAACATGATCAAGATCAAGCAAATTTTTCAAGAGAACTTATGATTATAGACACAAAAAACACCACCAAAAAAGTGGTAGTAGAGTCCAAACACATGACCAAAAAACAACAAACACTACTTCCACCACTAAAAAATATTATATTTTTCTCCTAGGAATTAACTACTTGTGTATTTTTGTTGGTTCAATCTCATCAACCCTACTCTCAGAATTCTACTTCAATCACAAAGGTGCAAGTCGTTGGGTTTATACTTGGGTTCAATCTGCTGGTTTTTCTTTTCTCCTTCTCCCTATTTATTTACCTTTTTATGTTTTTAAATTCACTGATAGAAACCATTTACTGGTTTCGCTCCTAAAATCTTGTCACTCTCTATTCTCATTGGTTTTTTTATTAGGTTTTAACAACCTTTTATTTTCTTGGGGCAAAATTCTTATCTTCTCGTTTCGACAAATTCTCTTGTTTTATCGTCTGTAACAATGGTGAAACTCCTCACTATTTTAATAAGAATCGATTCACTGATTATAACTCTTAAGCTACTGAATTACAATGAAAACTACTGAAATAACAAGAAACTAAGGATAGAGATAAGGATTGGGATGAGAAGATAGATCGAAGAAGGAGATGAGATGCCAGAAGAGTCAGGATGAGAAACACAGAAATGTCGTCGCATATAATTCAACCAACTACTGATAGGGGTACCCGATACTATTTAAGCAGCTTGGATCCCATATTAACAATGATGAAGGCCTGGCCCAATTGCTTCTTCTCGGCCCAATATCTATTTGCGTGTCATCCTTGTTAGTGTCCATATTGGGTTGGGGCCGATTCATAATAATATTCTCGACCTCAATAAGGACCTTGTCCTTAAGGTTCGAACAGAGCAACACTGATATCATAATGACGGGTTCGGCGAGGCACGAATGTATGTCACGGGCAGCAAGATGAAGAACCAGTGCCTAACTCTTAAAATTGTTTGCTGCTCTTTCTTGCTAATACCAATAATGTTCATAGCCATCCTTGTCTCAAAAGTATTCCGAGCAACACGAACAGCTAGGAGTTCATAGAATTTTAAATGGTTGAGATGGTGAAATGATTCTGGATGCCCCAAATTACACCTTTTGATCTCCTCCTTGGGTGCTACATCAATTGTCTTTCCATTTCGGACAAACTGAATCTCCATAAATTCACTTTGATGGTTTGAGTTGGTATTTATAACCATTTTGGTACTGCCAAGTGCGTCAAGAACTGGATATGACTCCAAAACTTGTTCCATGGCCCGTATTTCAATGGTTCTATGACCACCAAAATAGGCAAGATAGCACATAAGCATAAACGTTGTAGTAGTTCCAGTTTTGTCAGTACCATTTTCATCACTAACTAAGACAATATTGCCTTTACCCACAATGATTATTGCCCTGTTATTAACACCAGAACTAGCCATTGAAGATATGTTCACAAATTCAACTTCTGTATCAGTATGCATAGCAAGACTTATAACCATGAGTTCTTGTCCCAACTCCTTAACATGCGCACACCCATTGAAGCTAGAATTATCCGCCTTGAAGAACTAGTAAACAGTTTTAGAAGTGCGCTCTCCATTAAATATTTCCATTGCACCTGCTATCAACCAACTATAACCATGATCTTTTCGATCTAGATTAGAATTCTGCTGCATTATCAGATTATGGTCAGTTATAACCTGCCCTGCAAACCCATACTTGTTCAAGAGAATACCACAAATTAATGCATCGCCTAGGCCATGATGTAATCTATGACGTGAAACCAAACACTTCAATGACACCAGAAAATGTGTAATCAGCACCATGTATTGCTCGAAGCTTCACCTTATATCCATTCCTCAATTCAAATACTTTCCACTCTTGTAACGCGACAACAAGTGCATTTACTACAGCCTGCGTCTTCATGTACTATTGTATGATGTCATAATTTTCTGTACTTAAGTCTTTCATTAGTCTAAATAGAAGTTGCTTGCTCGTCGCACAAAGAGAATTATTAACCCCACCAGGATCAAAGATAATATACAGAGAAGTAAACATTGTTTTATGAACTAGAGCATGTTCTTTTAGTGGAAGTCCACACTCAGACTCCACAAAAAATTTATCAAGATGTGGATCCTCAATATTCTCGGACACCCAAAAATATATATCAATATACATGGCATAACAGGTCACAACACCAAATTCAACTCCACCTAACTGCTCCCAATCAGATAATTTTGCAAATAAACAACTCCAATCTTTTTCCAATTGCGTCAAATAGTGTATGTGCCTCCACGTTTTCTATAGAACCTGTTAAAGGCATGAACTCGGAACTTACTCCATGATCCCATGCACAAAGATGGGGCAGAGCGACCAGGCCAGACGAAATTTCGGTGGAATTTTGGAAGTGTGTAGGGAGAGCAGGTGGGGAGTGGTTGACTGGTTTGTTTAATGTTATTTTTTAGGCGAAGAGGATGCCGGATGAGTGAAGGTGGAGTACGATGGTTCCATTATATAAGAAAAAATGTGATATCCAGAGTTGTAACATTTATAGGGGTATCAAATTACTGAGTCATACCATGAAAGTATGGAAGAGGGTGGTTGAAGCGAGAGTGAGGATGACAGTGTCTGTATTTGACAACCAGTTCGGGTTCATGCCGGGTCGTTCCACCACATAAGCTATACACCTTGTTAGGAGGTTGGTGGAACTATACAGAGAGAGAAAGAAGGATCTGCACATGGTGTTTATTGACCTAGAGAAAGCGTATGGCAAGGTTCCTAAAGAAGTTCTCTAGAGATGCTTGGAGGCAAAAGGTATGTCGGTTCCTTATGTTATGGCAATTAAGGATATGTATGATGGGGCTAAGACTTGGGTTTCGACAGTAGAAGGGGACTCTGAGCCCTTTCCGGTTGAAATGGGGTTACACCAAGGCTCTGCGCTTAGTCCGTTCTTATTCGTCCTGGTGATGGATGCGATAACAAACCATATTTAAGGGGAAGTGTCAGGGTGCATGCTATTCGCTGATGACATAGTTCTGATTGATGAGTCACGAGTCGGTGTTAACGAGAGATTGAAAGTTTGGAGACAGACTCTTGAGTCTAAGAATTTCAAGCTAAGCAGAACGAAGACGAAATACCTAGAGAGTAAGTTCAGCGCTGGGCCGGGGGAAGTGGACGTGGATGTGAGGCTTGAGTCACAGGTTATCCCAAGTAGAGGCAGCTTCAAGTACCTTGGTTCGGTTATCCACGGGGGAGGGGAGATCGACGAGGATGTCACGCACTGTATTGGGGAAGGATGGATGAAGTAGAGGTTAGCATCTGGAGTCTTGTGTGACAAGAGAGTGCCAACGATACTCAAAGGTAAGTTCTATAAATCGGTGGTTAGATCAGCCATGATGTAACTGAGTGTTGGCCTGTTAAAAACTCACATATCCAAAAGATGAAAGTAGCAGAAATGAGGATGTTGAGGTGGATGTGTGGGCACACTAGGATGGATAAGATATGATGATATTCGGGAGAAGGTGCACGTGGCTCCCATTGATGACAGGATGCGCGAGGCTCAGATAGTTCGGGCATGTACAGAGGAGAAGCACAGAGGCTCCAGTAAGGATGTGTGAGCGGCTGGTTATGGAAGGCACGAGAAGAGGTAGAGGGAGGCCTAAGAAGTATTGGGGAGAGGTGATCAGGCAGGATATGGCGAGGCTTCAGATTTCCGAGGATATGACACTTGATAGGAAGTTATGGAGGTCGAGTATTACGGTTGTAGGGTAGGAGGTAGTTGAGTCTTACGTTACTTTGTACCTTTGTGAGCCTAGTCCGGTGGGGTTTTGTCTAAGATAGCTAGGGGTAATGTCGTGTCTTACTATTTTCTATTTTCGACGCATGATCCATTTACTAGCCATCGTTTTTGCTTTGCATTTTTCTTCTGAATTTTATGTTCCTTTTTCCCTATGATCTCCGTGGTGAATCTAATACTCTCTCCTTTTGTCTTTTTTATCTTGAGCCGAGGGTCTTTTGGAAACAGCCTCTCTACCCCTTAGGGGTAGGGGTAAGGTCTGCGTACACACTACTCTCCCCAGACCCCACTTGTGGGATTTTACTGGGTTGTTGTTATTGTATTATTTTATAGGGTGTAGGAATTAGGTTAGGTCAAATGAGGAATGGGTATGGGCTCAATATTTTGGACTATCCGGAATTGGACCTTTTCAATTAAGACCAACAAATTAGCCTCAAATTTCATACTCTTTCTTGTACAATAAGACCAAAAATACTACATTATTTACTAATTAATCCTACTTAAGTAAAATATCTGTTAAAATAAAACTAACCGTTAAAACAAACTTATTTTTGGTATTTTTCAAATATCATACTAAAAGATTAAAATTGAAAAAATCATTGTAAAATTAAAACAATATTTCTGAAAACAAAGTGGAACTATTTTTTTGTATTTTGAATTTTATGTGAGGTAGATAAATTAAAAGTAACTAGATAAAATATTAATTAGCTAAATAAAAGAAAAAAATATATTTTTTGTAATTTTTATTTTTTGTGATAAAATAAAGTAAAAGAGTCAACACTATTTAGAATAGCGATAGTAAACCTAAATTAAATATTTTATGCTAAAATGTGTAGAATCTTAGGGAGGGTCAAATATTACATATATACAATCGTGACTTTCAAGGCTCACAACTGTAAATAGCCTTTCAACGAACAGATGGTTCGCATTTAAAGTTTCATCTTCCAAAGTAGACTGGCACCCGTATGAGTTGGGGATATGGCAATCGAGAAAGGAAGACACTTGGTCCTCTGGTGGGACTATTGTTGCATAACCCAATTCGGTTAAACAAGCACGTGAAGGTTTGTCCAACTGCCCTATCAAAGCACTGAAGTTGTGATTCCGAAAATGTAGAAATAGCTTATCCTTGAAATGCTTCCAATCGTGGAATTGCTTATTGCGAAATAGCCAATCGAACAAAGTGAGGGCATTACCTTCAAGGTAGAAGTAAGGAAGGGGTAACCAGTCCTTCTCGGAGAAGCCAAGGTATGTGAAGTACCGTCCGCTCGATAAACCCAGCCCTCTAGGTTGATGCCAATGAATTTATCTAGTACCACGATGTCCATTGGAATTCGAATCGATGAAAGCATCAATGTAACAATGGTGAAACTCCTCACTATATTAATAAGAATCGGAACACTGATTATAACTCTTAAGCTACTGAATTACAATGAAAACTACTGAAATAACAAGAAACTAAGAATAGAGATAAGGATTGGGATGAGAAGATAGATGGAAGAAGGAGATGAGATGCCAGAAGAGTCAAGATGAGAAACACAGAAATGCCTTCGCACATAATTCAACCTCCTACTGATAGGGGTACCCGATACTATTTAATCAACATGGATCCCATATTAACAATGGTGAAGGCCTGGACCAATTGCTTCTTCTTGGCCCAATGTCTATTTGCGTGTCATCCTTGTTGGTATCCATATTGGGTTGGGGCCGATTCATAACAATACTCCCGACCTCAATAAGAACCTTGTCCTCAAGGTTCGAACAGAGCAACACTAATATCATAATGGCGAGTTCGACGAGGCACGAATGTGTGCCACGGGCAGCAAGATGAAAAACCAGTGCCATAACTCTTAAAATTGCTTCCTGCTCTTTCTTGCTAATACCAATAATGTTCATAGCCATCCTTGTCTCAAAAGTATTCTGAGCAACACGAACAGCTAGGAGTTCATAGAATTTTAAATGGTTGAGATGGTGAAATGATTCTGGATGCCCCAAATTACACCTTTTGATCTCATCCTTGGGTGCTACATCAATTGTCCTTCCATTTCGGACAAACTGAATCTCCATAAATTCACTTTGATGGTTTGATTTGGTATTTATAACTATTTTGGTACTGCCAAGTGCGTCAAGAACTGGATATGACTCCAAAACCTGTTCCACAGCCCGCATTTCAATGGTTCTATGACCACCAAAATAGGCAAGATAGCGCATAAGCATAAACGTTGTAGTAGTTCCAGTTTTGCTGGTACCATTTTAATCACTAACTAAGACAATATTGCCTTTACCCACAATGATTATTGCCCTGTTATTAACACCAGAACTAGCCATTGAAGATATGTTCACAAATTCAACTTTTGTATCAGTATGCATAGCAAGACCTATAACCGTGAGTTCTTGTCCCAACTCCTTAACATGCGCACACCCATTGAAGCTAGAATTATCCGCCTTGAAGAACTGGTAAACAGTTTTAGAAGTGCGCTCTCCACTAAATATTTTCATTGCACCTGCTATCAACCAACTATAACCATGATCTTTTCGATCTAGATTAGAACTCTGCTGCATTATAAGATTATGTTCAGTTATAACCTGCCCTGCAAACCCATACTTGTTCAAGAGAATACCACAAATTAATGCATCGCCTAGGCTATGATGTAATCTATGACGTGAAACCAAACACTTCAATGACACCAGAAAATGTGTAATCAGCACCATGTATTGCTCGAAGCTTCACCTTATATCCATTCCTCAATTCAAATACTTTCCACTCTTGTAACGCGACAACAAGTGCATTTACTACAGCCTGCGTCTTCATGTACTATTGTATGATGTCATAATTTTCTGTACTTAAGTCTTTCATTAGTCTAAATAGAAGTTGCTTGCTCGTCGCACAAAGAGAATTATTAACCCCACCAGGATCAAAGATAATATACAGAGAAGTAAACATTGTTTTATGAACTAGAGCATGTTCTTTTAGTGGAAGTCCACACTCAGACTCCACAAAAAATTTATCAAGATGTGGATCCTCAATATTCTCGGACACCCAAAAATATATATCAATATACATGGCATAACAGGTCACAACACCAAATTCAACTCCACCTAACTGCTCCCAATCAGATAATTTTGCAAATAAACAACTCCAATCTTTTTCCAATTGCGTCAAATAGTGTATGTGCCTCCACGTTTTCTATAGAACCTGTTAAAGGCATGAACTCGGAACTTACTCCATGATCCCATGCACAAAGGTGGGGCAGAGCGACCAGGCCAGACGAAATTTCGGTGGAATTTTGGAAGTGTGTAGGGAGAGCAGGTGGGGAGTGGTTGACTGGTTTGTTTAATGTTATTTTTTAGGCGAAGAGGATGCCGGATGAGTGAAGGTGGAGTACGATGGTTCCATTATATAAGAAAAAATGTGATATCCAGAGTTGTAACATTTATAGGGGTATCAAATTACTGAGTCATACCATGAAAGTATGGAAGAGGGTGGTTGAAGCGAGAGTGAGGATGACAGTGTCTGTATTTGACAACCAGTTCGGGTTCATGCCGGGTCGTTCCACCACATAAGCTATACACCTTGTTAGGAGGTTGGTGGAACTATACAGAGAGAGAAAAAAGGATCTGCACATGGTGTTTATTGACCTAGAGAAAGCGTATGGCAAGGTTCCTAAAGAAGTTCTCTAGAGATGCTTGGAGGCAAAAGGTATGTCGGTTCCTTATGTTATGGCAATTAAGGATATGTATGATGGGGCTAAGACTTGGGTTTCGACAGTAGAAGGGGACTCTGAGCCCTTTCCGGTTGAAATGGGGTTACACCAAGGCTCTGCGCTTAGTCCGTTCTTATTCGTCCTGGTGATGGATGCGATAACAAACCATATTTAAGGGGAAGTGTCAGGGTGCATGCTATTCGCTGATGACATAGTTCTGATTGATGAGTCACGAGTCGGTGTTAACGAGAGATTGAAAGTTTGGAGACAGACTCTTGAGTCTAAGAATTTCAAGCTAAGCAGAACGAAGACGAAATACCTAGAGAGTAAGTTCAGCGCTGGGCCGGGGGAAGTGGACGTGGATGTGAGGCTTGAGTCACAGGTTATCCCAAGTAGAGGCAGCTTCAAGTACCTTGGTTCGGTTATCCACGGGGGAGGGGAGATCGACGAGGATGTCACGCACCGTATTGGGGAAGGATGGATGAAGTAGAGGTTAGCATCTGGAGTCTTGTGTGACAAGAGAGTGCCAACGATACTCAAAGGTAAGTTCTACAAATCGGTGGTTAGATCAGCCATGATGTAACTGAGTGTTGGCCTGTTAAAAACTCACATATCCAAAAGATGAAAGTAGCAGAAATGAGGATGTTGAGGTGGATGTGTGGGCACACTAGGATGGATAAGATATGATGATATTCGGGAGAAGGTGCACGTGGCTCCCATTGATGACAGGATGCGCGAGGCTCAGATAGTTCGGGCATGTACAGAGGAGAAGCACAGATGCTCCAGTAAGGATGTGTGAGCGGCTGGTTATGGAAGGCACGAGAAGAGGTAGAGGGAGGCCTAAGAAGTATTGGGGAGAGGTGATCAGGCAGGATATGGCGAGGCTTCAGATTTCCGAGGATATGACACTTGATAGGAAGTTATGGAGGTCGAGTATTACGGTTGTAGGGTAGGAGGTAGTTGAGTCTTACGTTACTTTGTACCTTTGTGAGCCTAGTCCGGTGGGGTTTTGTCTAAGATAGCTAGGGGTAATGTCGTGTCTTACTATTTTCTATTTTCGACGCATGATCCATTTACTAGCCATCGTTTTTGCTTTGCATTTTTCTTCTGAATTTTATGTTCCTTTTTCCCTATGATCTCCGTGGTGAATCTAATACTCTCTCCTTTTGTCTTTTTTATCTTGAGCCGAGGGTCTTTTGGAAACAGCCTCTCTACCCCTTAGGGGTAGGGGTAAGGTCTGCGTACACACTACTCTCCCCAGACCCCACTTGTGGGATTTTACTGGGTTGTTGTTATTGTATTATTTTATAGGGTGTAGGAATTAGGTTAGGTCAAATGAGGAATGGGTATGGGCTCAATATTTTGGACTATCCGGAATTGGACCTTTTCAATTAAGACCAACAAATTAGCCTCAAATTTCATACTCTTTCTTGTACAATAAGACCAAAAATACTACATTATTTACTAATTAATCCTACTTAAGTAAAATATCTGTTAAAATAAAACTAACCGTTAAAACAAACTTATTTTTGGTATTTTTCAAATATCATACTAAAAGATTAAAATTGAAAAAATCATTGTAAAATTAAAACAATATTTCTGAAAACAAAGTGGAACTATTTTTTTGTATTTTGAATTTTATGTGAGGTAGATAAATTAAAAGTAACTAGATAAAATATTAATTAGCTAAATAAAAGAAAAAAATATATTTTTTGTAATTTTTATTTTTTGTGATAAAATAAAGTAAAAGAGTCAACACTATTTAGAATAGCGATAGTAAACCTAAATTAAATATTTTATGCTAAAATGTGTAGAATCTTAGGGAGGGTCAAATATTACATATATACAATCGTGACTTTCAAGGCTCACAACTGTAAATAGCCTTTCAACGAACAGATGGTTCGCATTTAAAGTTTCATCTTCCAAAGTAGACTGGCACCCGTATGAGTTGGGGATATGGCAATCGAGAAAGGAAGACACTTGGTCCTCTGGTGGGACTATTGTTGCATAACCCAATTCGGTTAAACAAGCACGTGAAGGTTTGTCCAACTGCCCTATCAAAGCACTGAAGTTGTGATTCCGAAAATGTAGAAATAGCTTATCCTTGAAATGCTTCCAATCGTGGAATTGCTTATTGCGAAATAGCCAATCGAACAAAGTGAGGGCATTACCTTCAAGGTAGAAGTAAGGAAGGGGTAACCAGTCCTTCTCGGAGAAGCCAAGGTATGTGAAGTACCGTCCGCTCGATAAACCCAGCCCTCTAGGTTGATGCCAATGAATTTATCTAGTACCACGATGTCCATTGGAATTCGAATCGATGAAAGCATCAATGTAACAATGGTGAAACTCCTCACTATATTAATAAGAATCGGAACACTGATTATAACTCTTAAGCTACTGAATTACAATGAAAACTACTGAAATAACAAGAAACTAAGAATAGAGATAAGGATTGGGATGAGAAGATAGATGGAAGAAGGAGATGAGATGCCAGAAGAGTCAAGATGAGAAACACAGAAATGCCTTCGCACATAATTCAACCTCCTACTGATAGGGGTACCCGATACTATTTAATCAACATGGATCCCATATTAACAATGGTGAAGGCCTGGCCCAATTGCTTCTTCTTGGCCCAATGTCTATTTGCGTGTCATCCTTGTTGGTATCCATATTGGGTTGGGGCCGATTCATAACAATACTCCCGACCTCAATAAGAACCTTGTCCTCAAGGTTCGAACAGAGCAACACTAATATCATAATGGCGAGTTCGACGAGGCACGAATGTGTGCCACGGGCAGCAAGATGAAAAACCAGTGCCATAACTCTTAAAATTGCTTCCTGCTCTTTCTTGCTAATACCAATAATGTTCATAGCCATCCTTGTCTCAAAAGTATTCTGAGCAACACGAACAGCTAGGAGTTCATAGAATTTTAAATGGTTGAGATGGTGAAATGATTCTGGATGCCCCAAATTACACCTTTTGATCTCATCCTTGGGTGCTACATCAATTGTCCTTCCATTTCGGACAAACTGAATCTCCATAAATTCACTTTGATGGTTTGATTTGGTATTTATAACTATTTTGGTACTGTCAAGTGCGTCAAGAACTGGATATGACTCCAAAACCTGTTCCACAGCCCGCATTTCAATGGTTCTATGACCACCAAAATAGGCAAGATAGCGCATAAGCATAAACGTTGTAGTAGTTCCAGTTTTGCTGGTACCATTTTCATCACTAACTAAGACAATATTGCCTTTACCCACAATGATTATTGCCCTGTTATTAACACCAGAACTAGCCATTGAAGATATGTTCACAAATTCAACTTTTGTATCAGTATGCATAGCAAGACCTATAACCGTGAGTTCTTGTCCCAACTCCTTAACATGCGCACACCCATTGAAGCTAGAATTATCCGCCTTGAAGAACTGGTAAACAGTTTTAGAAGTGCGCTCTCCACTAAATATTTTCATTGCACCTGCTATCAACCAACTATAACCATGATCTTTTCGATCTAGATTAGAACTCTGCTGCATTATAAGATTATGTTCAGTTATAACCTGCCCTACAAACCCATACTTGTTCAAGAGAATACTATAAATTAATGCATCGCCTAGGCCATGAAGTAATCTATGATGTGCAACCAACTCTACCACTTCAATGACACCAGAAAATGTGTAATCAGCACCCTGTATTGCTCGAAGCTTCACCTTATATCCATTCCTCAATTCAAATACTTTCCACTCTTGTAACACGATAGCAAGTGCATCTACTACAGCCTGTGTCTTCATGTACTGTTGTGTGGTGTCATAATTTTCTGTAGTTAAGTCTTTCATTAGTCTAAACAGAAGTTGTTTGCTCGTCGCACAAAGAGAATTATTAACCCCACCAGGATCAAAGACAATATACAGAGAAGTAAACATTGTTTTATGAACTAGAGCATGTTCTTTTACTGGAAGTCCACACTCAGACTCCACAAAAAAATTATCAAGATGTGGATCCTCAATATTCTCGGACACCCGAAAACATATATCAAGATACATGGCATAAAAGGTCGCAACACCAAATTCAACTCCACCTAACTGGTCCCAATCAGACAATTTTGCAAATAAACAACTCGTATTCTGTAGAACCTGTTAAAGTGTATGTGCCTCCACGTATTCTGTAGAACCTGTTAAAGCCATGAACTCGAAACTTACTCCATGATCTCATACACAAAGATGTGGTGCAGCTAGGCTAATGGTTATAATACTATGAGAGAGAATGGAAAGGGACTCCTCGGTCTGCGAACGCGGCAGATATACCTCAAAGTCTCTGGAAAATCATCTCGCCTCAAGGGTAGTAGGACTGAGTCGAAGTACCTGGATCTGCACATGAAAAACATGCGCAGAAAGGGCATGAGTACACCACCACAGCGGTACTTAGTAAATGTCAAGCATAACCTCAGTCGAGTAGTGACGAGAAAGGTCAGGGTCCTACTGATTATAGCTGAAAAACGAGGTACAACAGTATAGAATATGATAATATAATTAAATGCTAACAGTATGAAGTAACACAGGATAATAAGAATAACAACTATAACAAAGAGAAAATAATCACAGAAGGAATACAACTCAATACAGATATGACAACCGGGGATCTCTCAGTATCCCGAGGATCTCTTAGTATCCTCAATATGTGTGCTGGGGATCTCTCGGTATCCCGAGGATCTCTTAGTATCCTCAATATATGTGCTGGGATCTCTCGGTATTACAATGAAAACTACTAAAATAACAAGAAACTAAGGATAGAGATAAGGATTGGGATGAGAAGATAGACCGAAGAAGGAGATGAGATGCCAGAAGAGTCAGAATGAGAAACACAGAAATGCCTTCGCACATAATTCAACCTCCTATTGATAGGGGTACCCGATACTAGTTAATCAACCTGGATCCCATATTAACAATGGTGAAGGCCTGGCCCAATTGCTTTTTCTCGGCCCAATGTCTATTTGCGTGTCATCCTTGTTAGTGTCCATATTGGGTTGGGGCCAATTCATAACATCATCGCATTTAGTTTTCACTCTTAGCACTTCCGTAATTATCGTTAAACAAAAAATCACATACGCAAATCTAAATCATGTTATTTTGTTAACACTTAGTTCGGTCTTATTAGCCTTAGGTTCAAACCATGACGACCCAAAAGGTTTGACTAAGTTAAAGTATTTAATAGGATTTTTCTCAAATGTTGGTGATGGATTATTATTCGCTCTTTATCTCTCATTAATGGAAAAAATATATAAAAAAGTTTATTGCTATTCTATGGTTGTGGAAATGCAAATAGTGATGGAATTAGCAGCTACGGTTTTGGCTACGGCGGGAATGACTATAGACAGTGGATTTTCGGAGATGAAAAAAAAGAGTAAAAATGTGTTTGATTTGGGTGAAAAAGCTTACTGGTTAACGGTAATATTTAACGTGGTGATGTGGCAGTTATGTTTTATGGGTATTACTGGGATGGTGTTCTTGACAAGTTCGTTGACAGGTTGACAGGGGGAATTTGCATGACGGCGTTAATGGTCGTTAATGTTTTGGGTGGGGTTTTAGCGTATGGGGATAATTTTGGTGGTACTAAAATAGTTTCAACTTTGTTATGTGTATGGAGATTTTCTTCATATTTATATGGAATGTATATGAAAATGAAGAGGTCGTGAGTTCGAGTCTCCCTAAGAGCAAGGTGGGAAGTTCTTGGAGGAAACAGCTTCTCTATCTCAGGGTAGGGGTAAGGTCTGCGTACACACTACCCTCCCCAGACCCCACTAAATGGGATTATACTAGATTATTATTATTGTACATGAAAATGAAAGAGCAGGAGAAAAAGAAAGAGAGTTCTATAGAAAAGTTGATTAATGATAATCCACATCAGTTCGTGGAAATGACCTAGATTTGTAACACTAACACACAATGGCAGAGGCTAATAGTCACGTGCCAACTTGCTGCTTTTTTGTACTTTGATTATTTTATTTGGTGGGGGACGTGGGGTTAGGGGTGAAAGAGATACTCTACTAAAACCGAAGAATATGAGCCCGCATTGGCTTGTTTTAAGTGTTTTTAAGCTTAAATGGTTTTTTAAGTCATTTTGTAGTATTTGGATAAAGTAAAAAAGTACTTTTAAGCACTTGTTTTTAAGTTAAAATGATAAAAACAAGTCAAAAGCAAAAAGTTAAAATTCCTAACTTATAGCTTAAAAGTTATTTTGACTTAAAGGTAACTTAAAACAAGTCCTTCCAAACCGGCTCTATGCATGATGGTATGGACTCGTGGTGCTGCTCTAACATGCATATTGCTGGGATTAGTTTAAATGGTAGTAATAGTTGTTTCTGTTGCGGAAGCCAAATGTATATAGTGTGAATAAGTCACAACTATTATACCAAAAATTATGACAGCCACCAAATAATAAATAAGACAATAAAGCAACAATAAAGGGAACACCAGAATTTACGAGGTTCGGCTAATTTTGCCTACTCCTCGGACACAACCAATATTTTATTTCACTCCAAAAATACAAGTGAAATAATACTAAAGAGAGAAGATACAAATGCCTTAAACAGATGAGAAGGCAAATGAGAGGTGTGTTTCAATCCTAAACATTAGGCCTTCTTTTATAGGGGGAAATCCCCCCAACCCTTCTCTTCCCACCGATGTGGGACAAATAATTTTGCCCAAATTCAACAAATCTCCACCTTGGCAAAATTCCACATCTTCAATTTTCTCTCAATAACAAATTTTGATTGTGTCTTCATCTTCAATCTTCAGTTTTCAACAATGTTGATCAAATCCAAACAATGTTGAAACTTGACCGCAGTCACCACCTTTGTCAGCATATCAGCAGGATTCTCCGTAGTATGAATTTTCTTCACTGTGACTCCACCTTCTTCTATGATTTCTCGTACGAAATGATACCGAACATCAATGTGCTTCGTCCTTGCATGATAAACTTGGTTCTTCGCTAATTGAATAGCACTTTGACTATCACAAAAAATTGTGATACCTTTTTGTTCAACACCAAGCTCCTTTAGCAATCCTTGAAGCCAAACTGCCTCTTTCACAGCCTCTGTAATAGCCATGTACTCTGCCTCTGTTGTAGACAAAGCAACTGTTGACTGCAAAGTAGACTTCCAACTAACTGGTGCCTTTGCAAAAGTAAACACATAACCAGTAGTTGATCTTCGTTTGTCCAGATCACCCGCAAAATCTGAGTCACAATATCCAACTACAGACTGATTGTCTTCCTGCTCAAAAACTAACCCGACATCTACAGTATTATGAATATACCGTAGAATCCACTTCACAGCTTGCCAATGCTCCTTCCCTGGATTGTGCATATATCTGCTAATAACTCCAACAGCTTGTGAAATGTCAGGCCTTGTGCAAACCATTGCATACATCAAGCTACCAACAGCATTTGCGTATGGTACCTTTGACATATACTCTCGTTCAGCTTCATCCATTGGCGACATAATAGTACTTAGCTTAAAATGGGAAGCAAGTGGAGTACTAACTGGCTTAGTCTTGTCATCTATGCCAAAACGTTGAAGTACTCTCTTCAAATATTCCTTTTGAGATAAACAGAGTTTCTTTGAACGTCTATCTCTAATTATCTCCATGCCAAGAATTTTCTTTGCCTCACCCAAATCCTTCATCTCGAACTCCTTCTTCAGTTGAATCTTCAACTTATCAATTTCTTCCAAATTCTTGGAAGCTATCAACATATCATCAACATATAGGAGAAGATATACAAAGGAACCATCTTTAAGCTTGTGCAAATACACACAATGATCGTATTTGCTTCTCTTGTACCCTTGCCGCAACATAAACTCGTCAAATCGCTTGTACCATTGTCTAGAAGATTGTTTCAATCCGTACAACGATTTTTCAAGTTTGCACACCATATTTTCTTTTCCAGCAACTTTGAATCCTTCTGGCTGAGTCATGTAGATTTCCTCCTCCAAGTTTCCATGTAAAAACGCAGTTTTTACATCCATCTGAACTAGTTCCAAATCCAATTGTGCTACCAAAGCCAACATAATTCTAATGGAGGAATGTTTTACAACTGGAGAAAATACTTCATTGTAATCAATTCCCTCCTTTTGAGCATATCCTTTGGCCACCAATCTTGCTTTGTAGCGAACATCTACTTGGTTAGGAAATCCTTCTTTCTTTGCAAATACCCATTTGCACCCAATTGCTTTCTTTCCCTTCGGGAGATTGGCCAATCTCCATGTATGATTCTGATGAAGGGACTGTATTTCATCATTCATGGCAATCCTCCACTTATCTTCTTCTGAACTTTGGACAGCATCTTTATAAGTGGTAGGAACATCATCAGCTACAATTGAGGTTGCACAAGCAACCGTCTCTATGAGACGAACAGGTTTCGTTATTGTTCTTTTTGGCCTGCTGGTTGCTATTGATTCAAGTTGTTGTTGAGGTTCCTGAGTTGGAATCTCCTCTACTGGCTCTCCTTCCAGAGGGTAATCTTCATTTGTTTCCTCCTCTGCTTCTTGTGTAGGAAAAATAAATTTTCCCTCAAACTCCACCTGCTTAGAAGCACCTTCATTTTGTTTGGTATCTTCTGTTACCTTATTTACCATAGCAGATTCATCAAAGGTAACATCCCTGCTGAATATTACTTTCTTTGTCATAGGACACCATAAGCGATATCCTTTGACTCCAGAAGTAATTCCCATAAAAATAGCCTTCTTTGCCCTTGGATCCAATTTTGACTCCGTCACATGATAATATGCAGTTGAGCCAAACACGTGCAAAGAGTTATAATCTACAGCAGGTTTTCCGTACCATTTTTCAAATGGTGTTTTGCCATCAATAGCAGCAGATGGTAGACGACTAATGAGGTGGCATGCATATGTAACTGCCTCAGCCCAAAATTCTTTGCCCAAGCCAGCATTGGACAACATACACTGTACCTTCTCCAGCAAGGTCCGGTTCATACGTTCTGCCACTCCATTCTGTTGTGGTGTATGTCTAACAGTGAAGTGTCGGACGATGCCATCATTTTCACAGACCTTATTGAAATGATCACTTTTGTATTCACCTCCATTGTCTGTGCGAATACACTTGATCCTCTTGCCTGTTTGATTCTCCACCATCGTCTTCCATTTGAGAAAAATTCCCAACACTTCATCTTTGCTCTTCATTGTATACACCCATACTCTTCGGGAAAAATCATCAACAAAGGTTACAAAATAGTGCTTCCCACCCAATGAAGGTGTTTTGGAAGGACCCCAAACATCAGAGTGTACATAATCCAAAATGCCTTTAGTATTATGGATCGCTGTACCAAATTTAACCCTTGTCTGTTTCCCTTTGACACAATGCTCACAAAACTCCAAGTTGCAAGCCTTTACTCCTTTTAACAATCCTTGATCTGATAGAGTTTTCAAGGATTTTCCTCCAGCATGTCCCAAGCGCATGTGCCATAGCTTGGTTGCTTCTGCTTCTTTGTCATCACTGGATGTCACTGTCGCTGTCCCAATAACTGTACTGTTATGATAGCGGTACATATTATTATTCTTCCGATTAGCCTTCATTACCACTAGTGCACCAGAGCATACTCTCATCACTCCATTTTCTGCAATAATTTTGAACCCTTTTGATTCTAGGGCTCCCACAGAGATGAGATTCTTCTTCAAATCCGGTACATATCGAACATCTGTCAATGTTCTGATCATTCCATCATGGTTCCTTAATCGTATTGAACCAATGCCATATGAGGTAAGAGGGCTGTTATCCGCTGTGTGGACGACTCCATATTCTCCTTCTTGAAATTCCACGAACCAGTCCCTGTTGGGACACATATGATAGCTACAAGCCGAGTCCATCAACCATATGTCTGATGATGTTGATGACTCTGTTGTAACTAATGAGAAGTCTGAATCATCACAATCAACTACATTTGAATCCATAATAGCCTTTCCATTGTTATGTTTGGCCTTATTCTTCAACTTCGGACAGTCTTTCTTCCAGTGCCCTTTTTCTCGACAAAAGGCACATTCATCTTTGCTGGGTCTGGATCTTGACTTGGATCTTCCCTTCTTTGTCCTCGTTTGATTTTGAGGACGACCCCTCACAAACAGTGCTTCTCCTTCTCCGCCCTTCTGTTTTTCTCGCTTTCTTTGTTCATAGCTGTACAAAGCCGAACAAACTTCTCTGAGAGAAATTTCGTCATTTCCATGGAGTAGAGTAGTTTCAAGGTGCTCGTACTCATCAGGAAGTGACGCCAACAACATTAAGGCCAAGTCACCATCATCATAAGTTGTATCCATATTTTGCAAATCTGTGACCAACTTATTGAAACTGGTGATATGTTCATTCATCGTGGTACCAGGAACATAGGTGAAGTGAAACAGTCTCTTCTTCATGTACAATTTATTTTGACTGTTTTTCTTCAAAAATTTATCCTCCAGTGCTTTCCATAATTTACTTGCAGAAGTTTCCTTTGTGTATGGATATTTCTGCTCTCTAGCAAGGTAGGATCGAATAGTACCGCAAGCAACACGGTTGATAATTCTCCAATCTTCTTCTCCAATAACATCTGGTTTCTTTTCTTCAATGGCCAGATCTAGCCCTTGTTGAAAAAGGACATCTAGAACCTCGCCTTGCCACATCCCAAAATGTCCGGACCCGTCAAATATTTCGACCGCAAATTTCGCATTTGACACAATTCTTGTCATAAGCGAAGATGCCAATGATGACGTATTGTTGACACTTGATGTAGATTCTTCTTGTTTATTGTCTCCCATCTTTGACACAAATATTATTTAATAGCTGACGACACAAATCAAGATTATTTCCTTTCTGGTGTGGAAGATCAGACTAAGCTGCAACCACAGAGCATACTCAGACAGAACCTTGACTCAGTTACCAAGATAAATCTTTTCTGATGTGGAAGATCAGACTATGCTGCAACCACAGAGCATACTTAGACAGTACCTTGGCTCTGATACCAATTGTTGCGGAAGCCAAATGTATATAGTGTGAATAAGTCACAACTACTATACCAAAAATTATGACAGCCACCAAATAATAAATAAGACAATAAAGCAACAATAAAGGGAACACCAGAATTTACGAGGTTCGGCTAATTTTGCCTACTCCTCGGACACAACCAATATTTTATTTCACTCCAAAAATACAAGTGAAATAATACTAAAGAGAGAAGATACAAATGCCTTAAACAGATGAGAAGGCAAATGAGAGGTGTGTTTAAATCCTAAACATTAAGCCTTCTTTTATAGGGGGAAAATCCCCCCAACCCTTCTTTTCCCACCGATGTGGGACAAATAGTTTTGCCCAAATTCAACAGTTTCCATGCATTAATGTTTATGCGGAAAAGAGCCAAAAATACCCCTAACATGTTCAAAAATGCTCTTCGTTTACCTTTTGGTCTAAAAATACCCCTAACGTATTGAAAATGACTCAAAAATGCCCTTTCGTTAACCTTTTGGTCTAAAAATACCCCTAAAATATTGAAAATGGGTCACATATACCCTTAATATTTTATTTTTGGCTCACATATACCCTTGAAACTAACAAAACATGAATGGCAAATTTTTGGTTCACCTTCCATCAATATATCATATATTGTTTTATATGTATTTTATACCACATATATAAATTATATATATACATCATAATACATGTAAACAAACAAAATATCCCATACATATTCTTTAAAGTTGTGTATTTTATACTTTATATATATCACTATTATATAATTTATCACATATACTATTAAAATAGAAAATATATAAGAATCACTGGTCGAAGTTATAACATATACCCTTGAAACTAACAAAACATGAATGGTAAATTTTTGGTTTACCTTCCATCAATATATAATATTTTTTTATATGTATTTTATACTATATATATATATATATATATATATATATATGTATATATGTATGTATATGTATGTATAAAACTTTCTGGGAAGAACATAATGTTGACGGGTCATTCACACATTTTTTTAGAAACTTAACCATAATAATAATAGAGAATTAATAAATAAAAAAATCTCATCCTTTAAAAATTTACAAAGACATATGTTACTTATTCAAAGCAATACTGACATCTAATGGAACAAATTGTAATGGAGCGGAACTGCTCCCTTATTTTAACATGTTATAACTTCGACCGATAGTTCTTATATATTTTCTATTATAATAGTATATGTGATAAATTATCTAATAATGATATATATAATTTATAAAATACACAACTTTAAAGAATATGTATGGGATATTTTATTTGTTTACACGTATTATGATGTATATATATAATTTATATATGTGGTATAAAATACATATAAGAAAATATATGGTATTTTGATGGAAGGTGAGCCAAAAATTTACCATCCATGTTTTGTTAGTCTCAATGGTATATGTGAGCCTAGAATAAAACGTTAAGGGTATTTTTGAGCCATTTTCAATACGTTAGGGGTATTTTTAGACCAAAAGGTTAATGAAGGGCATTTTTGAACCATTTTCAATACGTTAGGGGTATTTTTGGCCCTTTTCTGATGTTTATGTATCCATCAATTTAAACCTTCATTAGAAGACAATTCCTTATAACCAACAAGATAGAAAAAGGGTTTAAAAAGTTTAAAAAGAAAGGAAGAACTTTATTATATCTGTTTTATTACATCTTTAATTTGAATTAGTTTTATATGTTTGTTTTATTGCTTAGTTAATAGAAGATACTACATCTGTTCCAGTTTATGGGAACCTATTTTCTTTTTGGTCCATTTCAAAAAGAATGACTTCATTCTGAATTTGGTAACAATTTAGCTTACACTTACAATTCTACCCTTAATGGAAAGCTTTTATAACCACACAAATATTTTGGGCCCTTTTCTTGACCACAAATTTCAAAAGTTCTCATTTTTTTCTTAAACTCCGCACTTAGTCAAACAGGTTCACATAAATTGGAACGAAGGAAGTCACAAAACTATGAGACAAAAAGATACTTCATACAACTAGTGTCAGTTGTATAAGACACAAAATAAAATTTTCCGCAGTTTCTTATGTGGTTGCCCGATACAACATTAGTACAATCAATTATCTGACTATGTCTCCAGTAGTGAATCCAGGAATTTCTCCAATAGTGTTCAAACTTGAAAGAAGTTAAAAAAAATCGACAAAAGGTGTTCAATCTATATTATATACATGTAAAACCTAATATTATGCCTATATATACAATGTAATTTTCCGACACCTTTAAAAGAGTGTAGCTTCGCCCCTGTATGTATCTACATGCCTATAGAATACAGTTGAATGCAGGACTAAGAGGCCATAAGAATCTTTCTCAGTTCATGGCTATCTCCAGTATTGCACCCTGAACTGATCAATGAGGTTATCCAAACCTGATCAGACCTCACTGGTTCATCATCGTCGTTCCTATGCCAACTCCAAAACGCATGAGTTGAATTAACCATCTTAAGTTCACCATGACCAAAGCTCGCTTCTCGGAAGACTGACCATTCTGGCGGGGGTTGTTTGTACCTGTTAAATGTGCCAAGACATGTAAACTTCATGTCATATTTTACACTAATGCTTAATATTTAACTACAGTTATCAACATAGAGAATAGGAAAAGAGTCCTATGAAAACGGCACAAGCAATGCTAGGACTAGTAGTGCTTTAAAATTTTGGAACTCAAAATGGGGGGGTGGGTGGGGTGGGGGGGAGGAAACTTCTTTTTTTCCTATGGGGTAGTACTTGATTAAGTTTCCAGAACAGTTTAAGTGAGCCTTCGGCTTCACAAAGCCCGGTATAAGTGCTTGCCCTTTTTTTGTTTGTACTCTCTCCTTTGTTGTCAAAGTCGCTCAACTACTATGGTAAAACCTCTTGAGCTAAATCCAGTCCAAACCGAAAAGAAACAAAGATCATTTAAGAATTCGACTTGTTGGCGCTACAGCCATTGTCATTATATGGTTAATATGCTCAAGATGACGGGAGAAATTACTACAAGGGCTACTTACTTGCGTGCTAAACCTTCTCTGTTTCCTCCATCGCCAATTGTTATGTGGACAGCGCCACACGGATCAGGTTTACCATTGTAAACTCGTTTCTGTTGTCAAATAGATACAATTAGGTAAGGAATCAAGAAGAAAAAGTGTCTCATTTCATCTTCTTGTGCCGAAGGTATATCAGATACAGCCTCTCTACCCCAGGGTAGGGGTAAGGTCTGCGTACACACTACCCTCCCCAGACCCCACTTGTGGGATTATACTGGGTTGTTGTTGTTGAATCAAGTAGAAAAAGCAAAAGCAATGAAGGCATACCGTGCGCTCATAAGCATGAACATGCCCAGTGATTACTATATCTGCGCCAGCAGCATACAGCAAAGGCTCCATAGCTGCCATCATGTCATCACCTTCACATTGATGGGCTTTATTACTATTATACCATGGCACATGGAATAACACAACTAACCACGGTGTTCTTTTACGATTCACCTTTAGAAGATCAACCTGCAGCTCAAGGTCCATAATTGACTAAATTAGATAGTAGGTCATTGTGATTTTCAAAGAAGTATGGAATCTGAAGAGATTCTTGGTTCTCTAATCTTTCCTTCAACAATAATATACTAACAATGCTGAGAGCTTAGATAAGAGGATGTCTTCTAATTATATGATATGAAATACAAATAGAAGTAGTCTTTCTGTACCCAAAGCTGTAGGTTCAGGAAGATTATAAGCTACTCTAGATCTCAACCCACTCCCCAACCAAACTGGATTCTTGCCTGCTCACCACCTCGGCATAATCAACATGTTGGCTTTTTATCCTGAAAGTACAGATTCTAAGTCCGACTGCTTCAAAAACTACATGCCTCGGCTCATTCTCTCCTCACTACAGATACTAGGTCCGTTTTTCATGTAAGTTTTAAAATCTCTTAATATAACATCGGACAAAGATATCTATAAAATCTGGAAGTATAAGCAACAAAATTATTTTTAACCTTCATATGTTGGAACTTCCAAAAGATCGGAAATTCCTCAAATATCATAAGTGAAACTGTGAAACAAAAGCAAATTAATGACTTTCATTCCTGATCATAAATTTCTTCAAACATAGAGCATTGTTCATTTTACTAACCTTCAGCCAGCTATACTGATCAGAGTATTCATCATAAGCAGTATATGAACCGAGCATAATGATATGAACCCCAGCAACATCAAACGAATAGTAGAGATTTGAAGTGGATCCACTTTCCGCAAATGGCATCTTCCACCTTGAGTTATACGAGACAAACCCATCTTCTAGAAATATTATGCTTTCTTTTTCGTGATTCCCTTCTGTCACCATCCATGGCCTAGCACTAGCGAGCGGCTGAACGAGTTGACCAAATGTGTCCCACCTATATTGTAAATAATCAGCATAAGAAAGATCACCAGGGAGCAAATGAACATCATATTTGCATTGGTCAATGTGGTCCAAAGTTGACTTAGTCCATCCAGTTTGGCCTAAATCACCGGCCACAGCAAAAGTAACTGGAAATTTAGAGGGTGGAGTTTTCAGCTGGAACTCAGGACCTTCTCCTCCACATCTATAGAAGTACGTGGTATTTTCTTGCAATGGTCCAATGACAGTGTGATGTATCTTCCCCGAACTATATAATAGATAACTATACTTGGTACTTTCTCCTTTAGCTGTAGCACTGTATTTTCCAGGCGATGTTCCATATTCAACAATAGAAGGACAAGATGCATCAGTGGTGACCCATGTGACCCGAATGTGTTTGTCCCCAGCTAAGGAGATGTGAACCTGCAACGAGAGAATCAATTCCGTTGATGAAGTCCACACGGCTCAAACCGTGAACCCAAATGCAAAATAATCACTTTACACGCTAAAGTCAACAGGTCTTTGAAAACATAAAATAACATTAATAACAAATTTAGACAAACATAAATGAAACAAAAAATATATAGTTCTAGGGGCTTACAAGCTTTAGTGATGTCATTCAAATGAACCTCGGGCATACCACGGCTAACTTAATTATGCTTGTCGTACAAAGAAACACATAAAATCTATACTAGTAACTGGTAATGTACCTTTCTGTGAAGAAAGAAATATTGACTCCAGGTCAATATTCAGTAACTTAAGGAACCGAAAGATGGTCTATATAAGCAGACTCAAACTGATCATAGAGGCATAACATAGGATTCCGTAAGGGCCTTAACAAATCAAAACCAAAAATGATCATTCAACTTTTATTTGGGATAACAGTGATATCCGCACCCGCTTTGCAGACAGACTTGCTACCTCTCACCTATAGGTACCAATAACTCTGTCCACCAAGTCTTGGACAAATGCAAAAAATCACCCACATTGTTTTTGTTGCTCTGCTTAGGATTTAATCCCTGATATCCCTTCAGCTTCATTAATCACTAGGTGCTAAAAGCCAAATTATTTTAACAAGGAAAAGGTCCAAATTTGCTCTACCTCTCAACTTTCGACTTTGGTTTAAAATAACCTTAAGATTGAAGTTCCGTTAGGGGTCAAGGACAAAAACAAAACCCTTTCATAAAAGCAGGGCAAGATTAGATCAGAAGTCTAAGGGGTCGTTTGCTTTGAAGACAAGTTATGCTAGGATTAGTTATAGGGAGATTAGTTTTGCTGAGATTAATTATCATGGTATTATTTCTTATTGACTGTTTGATATGTTGTATTAATCCTCAGATTGTCAATTTTACTACTTTATCCCGGATAACTTATCCTGACATTATTATTAATTTCGCCCTCTGGCAAGTATAAGTTATGCCGGTACTATTTTTAATCCCGAGATTAGTAACCAAATAAAGGATAAGAAGGTACTAAATTTTTATCCGAGGATTATTTTTGCTTATCCATCGTACCAAACACCCCCTAACAGAGCTCACAGTAGCTCAATTTCGTACAGTGACAAATTCGTCCATTTTCTCTTCAAAAGGACAAAATTTTACAACAGGCAATAAGAAGTTTCATTCTTTCTTTTCACAACACTAAGATGGAACCAAATCCAGTTAACAAAGAAAGTGTAATCCCATAAGTTAGTTAAAGCTACCCAATTAGAGCAAAACCGATTCATATATCCGACCCGAATAGTAACCTTCCGGTTTTAACCCGATTCATTTATAAAAAAACAAAAAAACTAGAGCTAAAATCAGAGTAAAAACAAAAGAAATGAACTTTAAATTCAAAATAATAGTTACCTGCTGAGGTTGTGAGGAAGGCCTAGAATTCCATGGCAGATGAAAGGTTTTACGAGGCGGAGGACGAACATATTCACCTGCTGCAATTACTGTTCCATCGATGAACAAAGTAGCCATCAAACAGAGTAATACTACTAATATTTTCATCTTTGATCCAAGAATTTTTGTTTACAAACAAAAACTGTATGTACTGAAATTTGGAATCTCCCTTATTTATCACTTCCCTCTTTATCCTTTTCTTTAGCCAATTAATATATATTTTCTCTTCTCAATAGAATAATGTTCCTTGAGTACAAAGATAAACATGGGCGGAACTAGCCCATATACGGGTTCGGTCCAATCGACTAACTTTGATCCAAATTATGTATTTGTCTTATAAAATTTATTAATTATATAATAATTATTAATTTAGAATCTAATTTTAAAAAGATTATAATTTCGAACACTTAATCTTTAAATTCTGGCTCCGCTTATGAATAAACTAATTTTTTATGCATAATATTTGAGGTTAGGCAAGAATCTGACTAGTCAATGAGTTGGGTGTATGTGGTTAAAATGTGTACTTTAAGTTTTATGTTTTTCTGTGTCATTTAGCTCTGATTGAGATTTTTATGCCAAAAGAAAATATAGAAAAGTAATAACACTATTTATTGTATTTCTTGTTGTTTTGTACATTATTGGCCTAATATGAAATAAAGTCCCGTTTGGCCACACAAAAAGATTCCTTTTTCCGATTTTTATTTTATTTTTTTCGAAATTAATGTTTGGCGTTGAAATTTTTTATTTTCATTTTGAAGATAAATTTCGGAATTTTTTGAAAATTTGAAAAATTCTGAAAAATTATTTCTTAAAATTTTTACTTGAGATCACTCACAAAAATTCAAAAATAACCCAAATTTATATTCATATCTAAACACAACTCTAATTTTCACTTGAAATTTTATTTTTTCACTTTTTTCTGAAATTTTATAATTTTTATGTCGAAACGCCCACTAACTAGAGAAACATGATTAGTGAGTATTCATGTGACCGATCCCATACTTATCACTTTATGGGTTCAGATTCTAAATTCTATCACATTTCATCTAATTAATATGTTCAGAATTTATTATTTTAATAAGTTTTCTAGCATATATAAAAGGTCTGAACTGAAATTATGGGTTCTGGTAAACCCATAGATTATATTCTAAATATAGAAATTATGAGTTTGAGCAGTGAAAATAAATTCGTTTTAGTAAAGAGTACTTTCCTCTTAAATTAGCATCGTACCGCCTTTTCTAGATTAGTGGGTCAGTAGGTTCCAAATATGAAAAATGATAAAGTGATGAGCTAGTGAAAAACAAATTTGTAGAAGACAAACTCCTTAGATATGATTTATCGACTAAAAGTTGGATAAAGTAATATTATCACTTTTAGTCTGCGTCAAAAATTATTTACGTTTAATAATTAAAAAAGTGTATAATTTTTATATATGACATGATATATAGATATATAGATATATATATACAAAAAATATACAAATTTTAAATATTTTTCGGTTATTATTTTTACAACAACTATATAATGTCATTTATCCTGGGATATAAATGGATGACCAACAGAGGGCTCACAAGTTTGTTGATTCCAAGCTGAATATGACTTTTTTCTTCACAAACTCTAAAGTCAATTCACCATTTTGCTAGGATTGCTACTTCTGGTTAGGGGTGTACATAGGTTGGGTTGGTTCAGATTTTATAATTATCAAATCAAACCAATTGTGTCGGGTTATTAAATTTAAAGACCAACCCAAACCAATAAAACTCGGGTTTTTAACTCTCGGTTTTTCTCGGATTTTCTCGGATTTTCGGGTTATTCGAATTTTTGGGGGTTTTTTTTCCGGTAAAATTTTCGTAGAACAAAACATATAAATTATGCTTAAAATATTTCTTTAATCCTAGTAAGATACAACTATATAAAATATTTTCCAAAAAAATAATACGAAATATGAGATGTGTCATGGCATTATCCTAAAATATTCTACAATATAGACAATAAAATTATGTAATATGAATATTGCTAATTAAAAAGTCATAATAAAAATAAGCATAATCTAAAGTACTAGGTCATAATAAAATAAGTAGACTAATAAGGGAGTATTAATTACATGACTAAACGTTAAAGAAAAAATAAAAATAGGTTATGCATTTTTATCTAAATTATTGCAAGACAAAAAAAATAATATTCAATACATTCTCGTTCATAGTATTGAGTTGAATGTCTTTTGTTAGCATTAGTATTGATTTGATTTTGGTTTTGGCTTTTGTTAGCATATTTAATTTACGAATATTAATGGCTATAAAACTTATTGGAACATTCAAAAGTTCTAAGTCCAACCTTGAAATAATATCTTAAAAGATAAAATTATGAAATTTTTTAAGAAATATTTATAAATTATATCACAATAAGTATATTTATATATTAAATATATCTAAAATTTCTATATATGTAATGTCGGGTTGGTTTGGTTTCGGTTTGACTTTCTTTAGTTAAAACCAAACCAAACCAATTATTGTCGAGTTTTTTTTCCAACACCAAACCAAATCAAATCAAACCATAGTCGGGTTTTTTCTCGGTTTGACTCGGATTATCGGGTTGGTGCGATTTGTCGGTTTACTTTGTACACCTCTACTTGTGGTCTTGTGGATAATTGATTAAGGGGTGGATGAAAAGAATTCCCTTGTCTTGCAGAAACCATCAGCAAGAACAACCATCATTTGTCGACGCCAAATCGTATCAACTTACTTGGGTGAGAATATGTATTACTTAACCATAATTAAATAAGATAAGTCTCTGCACAAAACATATATCATAATCAATTAGTTTGATACAAACACACGTAGTGACGAAGACAGAAAAATCAATAAGGGTGTTCAAATTCAAAGGTGTTCAAAATCTATTTTTAATCAATAAAAAGTAATATTTTACCTATATAGTAGTATAATTATTCGACAAAGAGTGTTCAATTGACTAGCCTCGGGCCAACATAATTTCGCCCCTGAACACACGGTGTGACTAAATTTTTCCCAATTGTTTATTTACCGAGATATCTCATGCTTATGGGACATCCTTTTTTTTTTTAGTTTTCTAAACCAAGATTTGAAGAATAGGAAGGAGTAGAACTTGTTAATGACCCCAATTTTGAGTCAAATCATAAGAGCCTCTATCAATGTTGCACATCTTTTTCTCTAATGGTTGGTTTTACACCTTTTTTATGTTTTCCTTCTTTAACACAGTCCCTACCAGGGATGGCCGTGCGGGCAGTTCAAATTACATATGAAAATTTCAGTTTGGATTTTCGGTTACAGGTTGAAGAAATGACAAGGCACTCTGCAACGACTAAATAGGATATAGTAGGGCCAGCATATCACTAAGTTTTTTCTTCACAATAGTGTAGCACAATCACATGTAAAATTCATGGCCGCTCAGCTACAGTACGTTCTTAAATAGCGTCTATTCTCAGCTCGGGGAAGTTGGAGCTAAAAGAAGAAGAACAAAAGCTCCCGAACTAATAGCTAGCTATCCGCTTATTAAATCTAACAAATTTAGCTAGGAAGTCAGAAGACTTTCTCCATTCGAGGTTTAATCAGAAGTTGAATGCAACAATGAAGGGCGCAATCATAATGCTGCTATGCATTCGACTTCAATCCTTGCATCCATTGGCAGTGCTGCCACCTGATAAGTTGCACGAGCTGGTGCAGGAGATTGAAAATCTGCGAGATAGCCAAATTTAGATTTCCATCATCTCACATTGCGTTGAGTACATGAAGCAGCATGCTAAAGAAGACATTCTTTATAAAGTGGCTAGTTCTAGTATAAAGTGGACAAAGATTTAACACTGAATTTCTTTATCTGACATGCAAAACCGGCTATGACTATTTTCCACTATTGAGCTTTGGTATAGTTTTTCTCACAAATTAGCAATTCCAATCATCAGTGACAACAGAAGTGACCATACTCATCTTACTATGTGCATTTTTCATCTGAGAGTTTAGAACATTATATGGTCACTTTTCCTTTTTTAAACACATCTTCGAGATTCCTAACAGTCTAATTACTAACAGGGGACTAGCACAAACAGAAAGTTTATACAAGGAGCATTCAAATGCAGAATACAATGTCACAATTGTTTTTACTACGCCGTCAGAGTTCAAAGTACAGGTGTCCGATTATAGGCACCCACAATTTCTACCAGCAAATAGAAACTGGTTTAAGTTCATCCTAATCACCTCCTTTCAGGTCTCGACGAATTTTCATTATGGAAGAGCATACTGTAAGACTTGTAATTGTTTTTGGCAGAAAATAAAGTTGGATCAGTCCAAAAGTTTATGCACAATCTCTTAGACATCCCTAACAGAATTGGCAAAAGAAAAGTAGGCAGGGCAAGAAACGAGCCTTTTGCAACCAACTAAGAAGTATCAAATGTAGTACATCTAGCTTTATATTTCTGCTTGACTACTGTTTAGACCACAGACCTTCTTCTTTTTTTTTAAATTCAGTGTTCAAGTTTTCAAGATGATCTTGCTTGTGAAAAACCATGGGAAGAATCTCATTCATAAACACTACACAAAAATCAAAACTAGTTTTCTCAGTATCATGACTCACATTTAGCATAAATCTCATTCACTGTCTTGAAGTCCTTCAGATCAGCTAACCTGTAGAGATAGAATTGTTCAAAATCGATAATCAAGACTATAATGAGAGCACAAATTTAGGGGGTCAGGAGAAGAAATAACAAAAGATCATACAGGATCGTTGTCTTAACAACTGCAGAGTAGCTAACGCCACTTGCTTTAAGTATCTCCCCCATATTCTTGAGAACCTGGAAATCAATATTAAGCTCAGATATCTTAGAGTCAGTGTTTTGAATCTGAAACAATTTAATATCAATAACCCTAATTATAATCATGACATATGGATGCATAACAAAATGCAAAGATGACCGAGTACTAAAATACCTGCTCTGTTTGATCCTCCACACTGTCTGAGACAAATTTGCCAGTCTGCATTCAGTTTGAAGTTAGTTAAACGTTGCATAAAGCAAAGGCACGTGATGGAAATATTACATGGATAGTTTCAAGCTTTTGATAAGAGTAAGTATTTGCAAGAACTGATTCGATAATATCACGAACCTCTGGAACAAGACCCAGAACCCCAGAGACGAAAACAAAATTATTAGCTTTGATGGCTTGAGAGTATGGCCCCAGTGCTGCTGGAGCCTTATCAGTGTGAACAGCCTCCTTTATACCTATTGACATACAGATGTTTGTTAATAAGGTTAAGAACTCTTTGAGAAAGAATACTTGAAAGTGTAAAATAACTTTATACATTCAGCTTATATAACTTATTCATTCTCTAATTAACTAATTACTTTATCAGTTATTCATCAGCAAAAAGCAATCAAGCATCAATTTTTCTGCAAGCCAGCATCAAATTCTCATGTCTTTGGTGATAACTCATGAAACGTTACTCAACATGTTGCATTCCTAAAGTAGGATTATAATCCACGCCCAGATTACAAACTAAACTCTAAGGAGTCGTTTGATGGGAAACAAGTTATCCCAGGGTTAATTATCCCGGGATTGCTATACCATCTCCCATAGGGATGAAAATAACATTACAATCTAGGAATTAGTTATATCGCGATTTTATCCCAACAAAACGTGGGATAAACTCATCTCAAATTTAATCCCGGGATTAATTATCCCTTATCCCTCGTACCAAACGAGCTCTAAGTTTCCCAAGTTAGAAACCACTGCATATTCTGTCGAAATAAATCCTGAAAACTAATTTTAAAATACAAAGAAAACGTAAAAACTCACAAAAAATGCAGACTGCACATGACAATAACACAGCAACTACTATGGATAAGATTTAAACAGATTCGGGTTGAATAAATGAATACTCTTTATCCATTATGCCTTACTGAGAAGCAACAAGACTCATCAATCAGCAAATACTACAACAACAACAACAACAACAACAGTATAATCCCACAAGATCAATCAGCAAATAAACCGCAATATTAATAAGTCCTGCATAGGATAGATAAGGCAAATTTGATAGGTAGGATATCTACATCAATCAACTATGCCTCAATCCAAACTAGTCAGAATCAGCTATAAGAATCCACTATATTCATTCATTCTATATTGGACGGTATCAGAACACATTTTTTGTTTTTTAAAAAAAGTAGGTAAATAGAAGAAGAACCCCCCCCCCCCCAAAAAAAAAAAGGAAAGAAAATGATTCCATTTTTCTTTTCTTTTCTCCCTCTCCTTGCTTTCCCCGGAAACCAAAGTTAAGCTCTAATTATGAATAAAAAACCTATATTAGTATGTAATTTTTCAGCTATTTTGAGGAAGAGGATAATATGGACTCACTGGTATCAGTGGAAGTACTTAAGCAAGCGAAAGGCTTTGATTGAGCTGGTGAAATAGACCGACGAAACTTTGCACCAGCAAGTGAGACACAGCCCACTCCAAACGCTAACGGAGCTCGGCTGCGTAGGGCGGCGACGTCCATTGTTGGCATTTGGAAGCGACTAGCTGCGGCGGCCCACGTCATTTTTCCGATTCTCTGTTATGTTTCTTCTGTGGCCTTTTTTCTGTTTTTTCCCTTCCTTTTATTGCTGCCTAGTTCCGTAATGCTAGGCATGGGCTACCGGACCTAAAGCCCATCATAGGCCCAAATGTTTTGCTGGACTGAATCTAGGCCCATTTATTGTCGACACCAATTGGGTAAAAATTGCGTGGAATAGCCACTTTTTAAAGTGGTATTTAGTTTTTATCCAGCATTTTTAATGCTGAGCAAAACTAGCCACTAGTCTATTAAAATTAATATAAAAAGACAGTATTACCCTTTCATAATTTCATAAAGGTAAAGCGTAGGAAACTATTGCGTGGAAGTTTACGTTTCCCTCGTTCAAGTGGGAGTTTTCTTCTCTCTTTTAATTTCTCACTGATTTTTTAACACAATAGTTGGTAGACTGCTCGTTGTTCATAATTGTTGCCAAGATTGTATGGTTTCCTACATATTATAATGGATGAGTGTCATGATTGTCTCTATCTAGTATATAAGTAACAAAAACGGGGCAGAAACATAGGTAATAGCAAACTACGATGATTCTGGAAGAATTTTGTGCACTTCATTTGACATCAATCTTATATGCAATTATTATTATTTTTATTTTTTTGTGAAAAGATACAAATAATGTTTGGTTTTCTGCTACGTTATAGATCCTGAACTTACAGTTACAAATTCAAAAGTTAAGGACACTTGGTCCTGAACTTCGAGTTCCAAGTTCAAAAGTTCAGGATACTTGGTCCTGAACTTAGAATTACAAGTTCAAAGTTAAGGACACTTGGTCCTGAACTTAGACTAACAAGCTCAAAAGTTAAGAACAATAGGTCCTGAACTTACAGTTACAAGTTCAAAAGTTAAGGACAATAGGTCCTGAAGTCCTGAACTTAGACTAACAAGCTCAAAAGTTAAGGACAATAGGTCATGAACTTAGGCTAAGAAGCCCAAAATTTAAGGACAATAGGTCCTGAACTTACAGTTACAAGTTCAAAAATTAAGGACAATAGGTCCTGAAATCCTGGACTTAGACTAACAAGCTCAAAAGTTAAGGACAATAGGTCATAAACATAGGCTAAGAAGCCCAAAAGTTAAGGACAATAGGTCCTGAACTTAGAGTAACAAGCTCAAAAGTTAAGGACACTTGGTCCCGAACCTAGACTTAGAGTTCCAAGTTCAAAAGTTAAGGACATGTAGTCCTGAAGTCCTGAACCTAGAGTTACAAGTTCAAAAGTTAAGGACATGTAGTCCTGAAGTCCTGAAGTTAAGTTCAAAAGTTAAGGACATGAGCACAAGGGTATTTTCGTCCGGGCAGTTAAAGTTTATTAAAGCAGTGGCTAAAGACTAAAGACATTCTAAACAGTGGCTTAAAAGTAAATACATGTGTTATTAGTAGCTAACCGTGCACTTCCCCCACCAATTGGCGTATCATGTCATGTAGAAATGGCATGGGATAGCCATTTTTTAACATGAAATTTAATTTTTATTCAGTATTTTTACCATTGAGCACAAATAGCCACTACTTTATTAAAATTAATACGAAAAAATATTTTTACCCTTTCTGCTCTGAGGTTCCATACCCCAACGTTGTCAAGAGATGCCATGATCGCTGTCCATCCTCCAAGAAAAACCCAAAAGGTACACAAACAAGTAAATAGAGATGAGCATATATAGATAATAAATGAGAAAGCAAAAACAATAATCGATAGCCTTCAACCTATTAGAGGGATATATGCGCAAAGACGACCACAGAAGAACAAACCTGAGTTGTAGACCGGAAAATTGCATCCCACCAATTATAAGTTCAAAAGTTAAGGATACTTCGTCCTGAACTTAGAATTACAAGTTCAAAAATTAAGGACACTTCATCCTGAACTTAGACTAACAAGCTCAAAAGTTAAGGACAATAGGTCCTGAACTTACAGTTACAAGTTCAAAAGTTAAGGACAATAGGTCGTGAAGTCCTGAACTTAGACTAACAAGCTCAAAAGTTAAGGACAATAGGTCCTGAACTTAGGCTAAGAAGCCCAAAAGTTAAGGACAATAGGTCTTGAATAAAAGCTCAAAAGTTAAGGACACTTGGTCCTGAACTTACAGTTACAAGTTCAAAAGTTAAGGACACTTGGTCTGAACTTAGACTAACAAGCTCAAAAGTTAAGGACAATAGGTCCTGAACTTAGACTTACAAGTTCAAAAGTTAAGGACAAGTAATCCTTAACTTAGAGTTACAAGCACAGAACTTAAGGACAGGTGGTCCTGATTCGAGTTCTAAGTTCAAAAGTTAAGGACATGTAGTCCTGAACTTAGAGTTGCAAGTTCAAAAGTTAAGGACACTTGGTCCTGAACTTTTATGAGCAGAAGGATATTTTCGTCCGGGCAGGTAAAGTTTATTAAAGTAGTGGCTAAAGACTAAAGACATTTTAAACAGTGGCTTAAAAGTAAATATATGTGTTATTAGTGGCTAACCATGCACTTCTCCCTCATGTCATACCGTAACATTGAATAGCAATACATATATTAAATTAATCAATACATGGATTAAGCTTATTAAGTTTAAAAAATAAAATCGCATTTTAAATTTTATCCTATTTATCCCATTTTTAATACAGAAAAAAATAAATTCTTGGAAAAAAATTATTTTTACATTATTAATTCATGTATTATAATTTCTGCATAACTTGCTTCTTAGCCAAACGACCCCTAAAATTGTACTTACAGAGATTTGCATCGCGATATTAATGAGTTTAATTTGACACTGCTATTAAGTATGTATTAATTGTATTTATGCAAAGAGCCAAAAAAAAAAAAAAACTTATCTCATAGTTTCTCCGTTCACTTTTACTTGTCCTCTATACCAAAAATATATTTTCACTTTTATTTGTTCACTATTCTAAATCAAGAGAAAGACAATCTTTTGTTTTCCTTGTTTTACTCTTATCATTAACTACTCATTCCCCAAATTATTTTCCAAGACTTTTGAAAATGCTATCATTATTATGAGTAAAATTATAAAATACATATTTTATAAATATGAAAAATCTAAAGCATATAACTAAAAAGGAACGGAGAGAGTATCATTTTATAGAAAAAGGAAAGTTGGTGGAACATCTCTTTCTATTCTCATTGTTTAATCTGAATCCCACTAGCCAGCATATGATTTGTATTAGGAATTAAATATTTTTTCGAAGTATTAAGAGTTGCATCACTGCCTCATGTTTCTTTCTTTGTTCCTTCCATTATTGTTCTTCATCTTAAAGTAATTGTTGACTTGCTGTCACGACCCAAATTTTACTAACCGTCGTGATGGCGTCGGACACCGCTGTCAAGCAAGCCAACACCAAAGAGTTAATTAAATTCTTATTTTAGTATTTATTGAAATCATTTCTTTTATACACTAAACAATAAATAATGAAATTTACTGAAATAATAATGATGTCTTTAACAAACTTAATATTGAATAATCCCATAATCATCCCAGAACCCAGTGTCACAAGTGCATGAGCTATTTCTGGGAAACGATGTAATACAATAACCGTCCGGAATACAAATTGGATAGAAGAGAAAATACAATACAGTACTCAGAAGGAGACCCTATTGGCTGCGGGTCGTTTCGAGTAGTGCAGCTCACCTAAGTCTCTGTATCAACCATGTTGTTACGCCGAACTGGGCCACTAGACATACATGAACCTGTGCAACAAAAACGCACAGCAAGTGTAGTATGAGTACAAAAATAACGTGTACCCATTAAATATCCCGTCTAATCTCGAAGAGATAGAGACTGTCACACCTCCTTTTTCACTCGCACCCCCGTAAAGGGCGCAGAGGGAGTTTTTCCAATTAAAGGACAATCGAAATGAGATTTTATTTAAAGATTCAGAGTCTCCACTTAGAAGATTTATGGTGTCCCAAGTCACCGGTTGAATCCCGAATCGAGGAAAAGATTGACTCTGTATTTACAGTCCGCGAACCAGAAATCCAGATAAGGAATTCTGTTAACCCGATAGAAGGTGTTAGGCATTCTCGAGTTCCGTGGTTCTAGCACGGTCGCTCAACTGTCATATTTGGCTTGTTTATCTGATTTTAATACATGTTGAACCTATGTGCAAATTTTTTACTGTTTACCGCTTTTATCATTGTTATTTTTAACGAGAATTGCAACGTCGTGAAAATACATCTCGAACCACGTTACATCAATGCACCCGTGGTTATTGACACATTTCAACTCTGTTGAGATTTGGATTTGGGTCAAATAAATGTGCACCCGAGTTTAAGAAAGTAAATTATTAAGGGCGGGCCTAAAGCGACTAGCGTATCATTATTTTGGGTAAGGCCGTGAAACTTTGCTAAACGGCCCATCCTGAAGTCTAAGTAATTTTACCAACACGTATAGAGGGCCCCACAACTCGTGTATTTTGTTTGTCGAGGCTCGTCTCATTTTTATTTAAAGACTGATCCTAAAGCGACTATGATTTTTCTTGTCTCTAAAAAAGAAATCCTTATTAATAACGACTATATTTGAGGTCAATGGATTCACGCTACTTGAACTGTCAGCCAGTTTGGGCTTGAAGCACCGCACGTTTAAATGGACCAAAATCCAGGCACACACGAGAGCAATCCAGTCTTAGGCCTGAGCCCAGGTTTACACGGGCGTTTTAATTAAAACCAAACTTGGGCCGCCTGAAATGCATCGGAGCCCAGTCCATTCGAGATAGGCTGTTAAGCCTTGATCGCCCATTCAAAATGAATTTCAAGTATTCGTGGACAGCTTCAAGTTATTCGTATCTCACCATTTACAACAAAGGAAAAACGTGATTTACCTATTCAGATTGATAAAACAACTATCCTTTCTGATTTCAGCTTAAAGCTCGAATTATTTCTACTTATCTTTTGATGAGCTATTGGATACTATTAAGGTGAAAGAAAACATATTCTGAGGATGTTAAATCAATCCTCAAACGATTCAGGGTTTCATGCAAGTTTACTATCAGTACACATGAGAATTCAAGAACTCGAAGTGATTTCCTATTTCTACTGCCTTCTGACTTTAATAATCAAATTATCAGGAACAAAACTAAACTAGCCAAACTGAAGGATAATTTCAGCTCACATTACTACAGTTCGATAACTCTAGACTAAACATACAAACTAAGTTAGCTACAACCAATTTCATTCCACACTCATCGATCTAACCCAATCAACAAACTCGATATCTTTAAGCTGACTAACAGTCAGTTGCAATATATAATTCAGATTAACCTAGGGCAATCTCACTTAACGTTCCACATTATTACAACTCAGTCTATTGCTCAAATCAATACCGCGACTAACAACAAGTAATGATTTAAACCACTTAAACTATATCAGACAGCATCCAAAGTGCAGAGATCTGGTAGCAATTTTCATTTCAACTTCAACTTGGAATTACATGGAAACAAATCAAGGAAGTGTACCTGGAATTGGAATAGAAATAAAGTAGAAGAAAGATCAGCAACAGCATAAATGCGAGCAGCAATACAACAGCAGCTCACAACAGCAATTTGAAATTCCAAACAGCCACAAACAGAACCAGTTCAGCCCAGAAATATATTTATCAATCCAGGAAGAGTTCAAGAATGTTTTGAACCAACAAGATGAATAGATTAACCCAAAACCGATTCGAATAAACCCAAATGACCTTCAAATTGACCCTAGAAACATACCACAACAACAAAACACTCAAACTGATCCGAGAAGGTCTTGACTGAAACCAAAAGTCTACTGGAAAACTAAGTAGAAAACACTACTGATTCCAGTGGCTAGCAATCAGCTGATTTCTTCAGGACTAGTGAAACTCCCAAGAACTCTCTCTATTTCTATAACACTGACCCCCAAAAAACTGATCCTTCTGCCAAAACAAATCCCCCTATTTATCTGCCAACTATAGCCCCTTTTCCAGCCTATTTTAACACTAGGCCGAATTAAGAAATGTGTGTCTCCCATCATATTCCCTGACAGTCACTCCTAAGTATCTAATTTCATTATTTAGTTTAAAGGTGTATGGGCAATGCTATATTTTAATCAAGTCCTTGTGACCCTCCCCATACCATTATGTTGTGTTCCCCACTAACACATTAGATTAAGGGTTAATTAAGTGTTTTACTGTCAGCCCACTTAGCAAGACCATTTTGCTAAACCTTTAAACCCCAAATTACCCTTCTAAAGTTCCTGAAATTACTGTCCTAATTATTCAACTAAGGTCCTGGGAGTTCCAATTAGTTACAAAATGAGGCAAACATCACATTGCAGATAGGTATGAGTGAAAACAATCAAACAATAAACACATACTGGAAAAAATAAAAGTCCGGATTTTTAGCACAAATTAGAAGCAATTCAACTATAAGACAACCGGACTTCTGATGCTCAGTGGCAGTTTTTGATTATAACTAAAAAGAAAAATGAAGCATTCAAGGCACTGAATCACAACAAAGAAAATCAACCTAAAATCTAAAATCATACACTTAAAGACACAGACTATAATAACAATAAGGCTAACAGTTAGCCGATCGAACTACTCAAACGAACATTGGAGTATTTAAACTAAACAAGAATCAGAAAGAGAGGCGGAATATTTACTGAATTAAGAATTAACTAAAACTGAAAACCTAAAGCAACGACTAATTACGACTAAAACAGACAAACAAACATATAGAAAAAAGAAAAGAAGAGGCTAAGAAGAACTCACTGTTCTTTTCTCGGATCCCACCAACATGCTTTTTCGAACTTGAGTTCCAGTTAGTATCATATGTCTATTTTGTTAGAAATAGGCTTATAATACTAACTAGAACCCATTCGACCCTGACAGCTTTGATACAGCCCCGAACCGTTTGAGCCCTAGATCCGTCATTCGACGAGTTTTACTCAGATTCGATCCAATTTGGTTAGGGATTAGCGACGAAGAGGTCAAGGTGATTACTGGGTGTGATTTTGGGGTTAAGTGGATAGGCTGGGGTTTGGGACGGGGATCTTCGATTGAAGATTCGAGAGGTTATAGGATGATTTGAGGGATAAGGGTTAGGGATTCAGGATGGGGAGGTCGAGTGGAATCAGTGGTGTAAAGATGGGGTCGTTTGGACGGATTAGGGTTTGGTTCGATTCTTCGATCTAATATTCGAAACGTTGGGTACTGATTCGAGGGAACGATACAGGATTTGGAAAGAGGACGTCGTGGGGAGGCTATAGTGTAATTTTGGGGCTGTTTGGACCACCGGAACCGCCGTGAGGCGATTTTCGGTGGGCGGAGGGCTGTGGTTGAAGGCAGAGGTTGTTGGGTCTGTCTCTAGGTTAGAGACGAAGGCGAAGGGGGGGGGGTATGGCTTAGGGGGCGAGGTATGGTTTAGGAATATATAGTGGGGTGGGGATTTGATCTTGGCCGTTGGATCATTCACGATCAACGGCCTTGATCACTTCACTAAGGAGGAACGGTGTCGTTTGGAGTAGTACTAGGGCAGTCCGGGTACTGGAACAGGTATGGGGAATGGGTCAACACAGGTTATGGGAGGGGTGATATAGACCGTTGGATTGGATGATTGAACGGTCGAGATTGATTGGCGATGAAACGGCGTCGTTTGGTATGGTCTCTTGGACCGGCCGGTTGGGTCTGGACATGGGGTGTGACATTGGGCCTGAACATTTCCATTTTAAAACTGGCCCAGTCCGATTTTTACCCTTCTTCTCTTGTTTCTTTTTTCCTTTTATTTTCTTTTTAATTCCTAATTACCAAAAATTCCAAAATAAATTGTAAAACCAAAATTAACTTAGAAAAAATACTAATTAACCCTCAATGATAATTATCACACAAAATTAAATACAAAGATAATCACACAATTTGATATTAAACGCCAAAAATGCAAAGTACATATTTTTGTGATTTTTATTCTCGCAAATCCAAATATTGTTTAATTAATTCCTAATTGTAAAATTAAATCCTAAATGCACATGCAACACATATTTTTTTTTTTGTATTTTCTTAATTAAAGTAGAAATAAACATGCATAGACAAAAATACAAATAAATCACAAACAATACAAAACCATTTTATTTTTGAATTTTTGGGAGTAGTTCTTGTAGGGCAAAAATCACGTGCTCACAGAGACGAGAGGTCGACTTCAACGCTTACTAGTGGTTCAATTATAATATACCAATAATATAGTAAATCGAGGACTTTTATAAAAACAGTTGTAACTTAATAGCATGAAGCAAGTAAACAATTCTTTTAGTAATAGAAATTTTCCAAATTCATTTCACTATTTATACCTTTATCTCAACCCAGGGAGACAATATCATCATTTATAAACTTACAAGTCAAGCAATACAAGCATGCGCAAATCATGTCGAGGTCGTACGACCCGATCCAATATAATATTTAAATTATGCACTACCAGAAAGTCGAATGGTGCGAACCATAGATGCATCTATTACCCCGCTCGTGAATCATACATGTGACGTGGTCAAATATAAATAAACACAACAAACAAACAATCAAGAATTTATTAGGGAGCAATTATTCAAGGAAAAGCAATTTCTCATTTAAAAGTTCAGAAAATGATGTCTAGTCATTTAGAAATTTATCTACAAAGTTCGATATGTTTTAAGCATTTAAATTGACAACAAGATTGCAAATATTTACAAGTAAAGCATACTTTTGGTTCCTACACTATCCGGACTTAAGCATAATAGTAGCTACGCACGAACTCTCTTCACCTCGTGCGTATGTAGCCCCCACAATAGTAGCACATAGTTAATTATTTCACCTATGGGGACAATTCCCTCTTACAAGGTTAGAAATGAGACTCAGCTCGCTCCAAAGTTCCATACCCGACATTCCACGCCCTTCCGAAGGCTCAAATCGACGCACAACGCTCCAAAACTAGCCAATAATTATGCAAACCCGTTAATTTATGCGCAATTACTCATAATAGTCCAATCTATAACAATTTCTAACCCCGATTGAAAAGTTAACAAAATTGCCCTAGGGCCCACGTGCCCGAATTCCAAAAAATTTTGAAGATAAAGTTTACCCACAACCTCACGAACTCCAATATATAATTTACTCTCAATTTCATGCCCAAAATCGTGGTCAAAATCCAAGAATACAAAATTTCTAGGTTTTCCTCAAAATCTCAAATTTCTACTAATTTTCATGTCCAAACCCGAATATAATCATGTATTTAACTCAAAACTAGCATAAATCACTTACCCCATGCTTAGTGATGAAAATGGGACTCACAAGTTGCTCCAAAATCGGCTCCCATAGAGGAAATATGGTGAAAATGAGCCAAACCCTCACTTTAAAAAGAACACACTGCCCAACCCAATTTTCGTTTTTGCGGTCACTTGACCGCTTCTACAGTTCTGCAGGGTCGGTTCCAATTTCGCTTCTACGGGAAAGCCTCCAGCTGCCCCAGTTCGCTTCTGCGCCGCCCAAACCGCATTTGCGATCACGCAGGTGCTGAAATTCCTTCGCACCTGCGGCCTCTGACCCCCTTACTTCCAGCCGCTTCTGCGGGGTTGCTTCTGCGTTGAAGCTTCCGCAGAAGCAGTTACACCAGCAACCAGAATCCCCCTCTTCAGCTCTTCCTTCAAGTCCAAACCGATCCATTCGCCATCCAAAATCCACCCGAGGCCCTCGAGACCTCAACCAATTATACCAACATGCCCCAATACACATTACAGACTTGTTCGAGGCCTCAAATCACATCAAACAATGCAAGAATCATGAATCACACTCTGATTCAAACTTGATAAACTTAAGAACTTCAAACTTCTTCATTCGATGCCGAAACCTATCAAATCACGTCCAGTTGACCTCAAAGTTTGCACACAAGTCATATTTGACATTACGGACCTATTCCAACTTCCGAAATCGAAATCTGCCCCCGATATCAAAAAGTCCACCTCCGGTTATACTTCTCAAAAACCTTCCAATTCCTAACTTTAGCCAAATGACTCCAAAATGACCTACGGACCTCCGAATTTACTTTCGATCGCGCTCCCAATACCAGAATCACCATAAGGAGCTATTCCCAAACTCGGAATCCCAAATGGACATTGATAACACAGAAATGCACTTCAACCCGAACTTATAAAATTCTCCCAAAATGGCTAACTTCCACAATAGGCGCCGAAACACTTCTGTGTCATCCAAAACCCGATCCGGACATACGCCTAAGTCCAAAATTATCATTTGAACCTGTTGGAACCTTCAAATCCCGATTCCGAGGTCGTTTACTCAAAAATTCGATCTTAGCCAATTCTTTCAACTTAAAGTTTCCAAAATGAGAATTTCATTTTCAAATTAACTCCGAGCTTCCCGAAATTCAATTCCGGCCACGCGTACAAGTCATAATACCTGAAGTGAAACTGCTCATGGCCTCAAACTGTCGAACGACGCGCTAGAGCTCAAAACAACCGGTCGGATCGTTACACTTGCCCTTCTCGCTGAGGTCGAACTTGAAGTTTATGAGCTTTGAACTTACTATTATATTCATATCTCGTCTTAATTATTGGATTTGTAATTTATATACATTTTTAATGGATTACTTATACAAATACAAATAATGGCGGAGTCAAGATTTTCACTAAGAGTGATTAATATATAAAGAGGTAAACCCTCGAAAAAGCCAAGGGATATCAATATATAGAATACATACATTTAAAAAAAATTACCTATCTACACTGTAATTTTCCGATAAAGGAGTGCCGATGACAACCCTTAAATACAGAATATAAAATTTAAGCAAAAGCTACTAAAGTTGTCTGATTCCGTACTTAATACTCTAACTCCGCCCACCTCTCACGACACTTATTCAAGACAAGAAAGTAGATATAAGATGAAGAAATTGATGATAGATATAATTAAAGTAGTTAAGATTGGACGTAGAATATTTGCAACAAATTAAAATATTTTAATTCAACAAGATATTTTACAAAAGAAGATTATTTTCTTGTCTATGTTTGAGTCGGTTAAGATTTAAGTTTTTGACTTGTTTGTTGAAGAAGGTCAACCCCACCGAAAATTTTACTTTCACCATTTTCTTTTTGGTTTCCTACTCGATGTTTTATTCTCACTTATTTTATTAAATTGAATTCATGTCTCGTAAGATTCATTAAAAGACATTTTATATGGTAGGTACTTGATCATATTTAAATAATTTCACCATCCCCTAGCTACTTAAGACAGCTACTCCAAAATTCTAGCTTTCATAATCATGTGCACAATGATAATTGATAAAAGAACATGACTCAAAATCATTGCTTGCTTGCTCCATAAAAGGATCTTTATTCTCCTAGCAACATTACAAAGCCACCAGGATAATTATACACACACAATGAGGCTTGTTTTTTTCTTTCTTTCTATTTTGTCTTTCTTTTCTTGGTTCCCTTGTAACTATAAGATTACCTCATGAAGTAAAGCAAAAAAAAAAAGAAAAAAAAAAGAAGCAATTAGAAATGTACAAAAAGAAACTACAATTTTTGAGTCTCCGTCAGCTTGCACACATCTGAATTATTTTCATCAGTTACTTACCATCTTTCATCAAAACAAGTATCGACGAACTTTTAAAATTTAAGTACAGAAAAAAGTATCGATGTAACTTATTAAGCTTAAAAAAAGAAAATTCTAAGACCGCCGGTCCGCCACCATGATTTAATTGGGACCCAACTCAACTTTTTTCACCCCCATCTAATGAACATTGATGATAAATGAGAAATTATTCAAGAAATCCAGTTTTGGTTAAAACAGCATTTCTTACCCTACTTAGATCTCTTCCTTTCAATGTTCTTCCAACACCTTCACACACTGAAAAAGAAGAAATTTGGTTTCTCCCTAATCTTTTAGCAAGCCATTCATGTGGAGGCACCATATTTTCTTCAATTTCTTGATCATCACTTTCCCAACTATTATTTGTCACAAAATTACCAATATCTTTCTTTAAACTTGTCCCATAAATTTTTTACCAATCTGGTATTGTTACAGGGGCTGAGTGTTGAATTATTTTGAATTCTTGAATTGAATTCTTGTTTGACTTTGGGATCATAATCTTGGCTGCAGTTGGTATTTGCCTTCTTGAGTTCAAAGTAAATAATGGTTGATCTTTACTTGTTATGAACTTAGAACTAAGTTGTTTTTTTTCATTAACACTATTATTATTACCCCAAATGTCTTCTTCTTGAAATTCTTCATTCTTGAAATTATATGTCCCTTCATTTGATGAAGCCATCTTCTGAAAAACACAAAATTCAATCAAGTCAACCAAGTTGCATATATGCACTAATTCAAAAAAAATTTATGTAAATAGAATCCCTTTTTTTCTCTCCCAAAAGACATCTAAACTCCTCGAGTCTCAATTCAAACCATACAATCAAGTCATAAATAGGCATACAACGACAACAACATAGTTAGTGTAATATGACAAATGGGATTCGGGGAGAGTAGTGTGCACGCAGACCTTACCCCTACCTTGTGTGAGATAGAGAGGATGTTTCGGATAGACCCTCGATTCAAATAAAAAAACAACAAAGTAAGCTTGAGACAAATAGGCATAAAAGGGCAGCATGGTGCACCAAGCTCCCGCTATGCGCGAGGTCCAGGGAAAGGCCGGACCCCAAGAGGTCTATCGTACGCATTGTTACCCTGCATTTCTGCAAGAGACTGTTTCCACGGCTCGAACCCGTGACCTTCTGGAGGTCATGTGACCATGAACATATCAAAAACACAATATAGAATACGAAACAAGGGGTTGAGTTGTTACAGATAATTAGACATTATAATAGATTATGCATATATAAGCAAGAATTACTTACCAAAATGAATTTTTTTTCTTCAATTGGAACTTGCAACAGATAGCTTACTACTTGAGATTTGATATCTGCATATATTACAAGACTTTAGTCCTCTCTATACATGAATAAGATTCTCAGGAGAGAGCCAAATGAGAGAAAATGTGTAAGCAATCAAGAAGAGAGAAAGACTTTAACTTCAGTCCTAAGAGATGTCTTAAATAATAGACTTCAGGTTTATTTTACTCTTTTAATTTATTTTTGTTTTAAAGAAAAGGTTGACGGTCTTATAGGGGAAGGTTGAGTGGAGAAATTTTTGGTAGGAAGCGCTTTACGTTTTAGTGAGCCTATCCGATATGAATTTAAATTAGTCGAAGCACGGAGCCAAAAATTTTAGTAAGGAAATTTAAAAAATTCGAACCTGTCAAGTAATTTTGAACTATTTTTGCCACAATATGAAAAATTTCCCTATATCAAGGGAATCAAAAGCTTATATATTCATAAAAAATTATTTTCGCCCTATTTATATATACAATACAATTTTTCAACTACGGGATTCAATTAAACCTTTTCATTCGTTGTGACTCTGCGACCGAGTTAGGATCCTTGGGTTTCGAATACCGGATAAGTTAAACAAAAAAGAGCATACAATGAAAGACGGAGTTAGGATTTGAAGCTTATGGGTTCGGGATTGTAGTTCTTTTAAGTAATTGGGTTCTAAATTAATAATTTATACATATTCAATGATTTTTTTTTTAAATTAAATACATTGTTTGGACCAAAGCTATTGGATCCGACCGAATCCATTAAACTTACGCTAGCTCGGCCTCTGCATACAATCAAAATAGTGTTTCATTTAAACTAGTTAATTAAGAATTAGATGATTGTCATACATTACTTATTAATTAGGGCTATTTATTGCAATTCACGTGTATTTTTTTGACATAATTTACATTATCATCTTGAGCTTAAACCTAGTTTTTATCATTACATTAACCCTTGTTTACAAATACAAAACCAAATTTTCAAGGTGACTTTGATATTGAAGCTCTGATGATTATGACTTTTTGCTTAGCCAGAATAATCTAGTCACCCTACTTAACTCTATCAATATAAACAAACTTTCAGAATTAAAAAAAATTAAAAAGGTGTTTAATAATTGTACATATCCAAATAATTACATTCCTCTAACGACGTGATAGCACGTTCTCTAAGCTTTGCAAATGACATCATTAATTATATGTATTTGACTTGTAATCTTAAGATGTTAATTAAAAATTATATGAATTACTTTTAATGTAAATTACAATGTTTGCTGATTGTCGAAAAGGTTATACAATATATAGTCAACATTACATGCAATTTTTAGTGTGGTAAACTAATTACGCCTAACTCTAGTCTTAAAAAGAATAAGCAGTTGCTGTAAATATAATCCGATCTAAAAGTTCGGAGTCGAATCCCACAGAGAACTAAAGTATCTCTATAACTGTTCAATATCACCAATAAGGCAAGCTCGAACAATTTCTAAGTTAAAAATATTAAGATTCTTATATCTAACTAATTAACTACAAATTAAAATAGTAAATTAACAACTAAAGATACTAAGGGTTAGAAACAAGATTAAGGAGGCCCAGAGTTATGATTTTCCCAATTGTCAGAATCCTTCCCGCTACGTCTGTTATAATTCGCCCAAGTATTCTCTACTGTTATAATTTTTTGGCACGCTCCCAGCTCTTGCCTCTCAACTTTTTTTTGCATCAAATCATCTGATTTTCGCCAACTTCCATCCAAACTCATTCTTATATACAATAAACATATAATGAGTATATTTTATGTTAATAAACATGTAATGCCCCACAACTTACATACAAAATGATATGAAGCTATACCTAAAGTCTAGTATTTTTCATCATTTATCATAAACTAACTACACGAAATCTCAGCATGATATGATAGAACCATTTAATTTGAATAAAGTAGAGAAATGAAGGAATAATTTCGTAACTTAGGATATGAGAAATAGTTTTTAACTTGGTGGGTAATAGAAAGGGGTATGTTTTTTTGTGGTAAATAGTGACTTTCTATTCATTCAAAAAAAAAATCAGCTTTACAAATCAGGTAGATGCTGACCATCTATATCTCTATCTTCTATCTATGCTCTAATGACATCTCTACTGTATTGCTATTTACATCAGCTTAAAGCTTCACTAGAAAAAGAAAAAACAGAAGCATTCTGCATACTTCAAGTCTAAGAGCTTAGTGGAAAATAGTCTAATTGTTGCAATACTCCTTGCCAGCTCTTGATTGTCCTCCCTCTGGTATGTATATGCATTACAATCTCTCTGTATATACTGTTCTTTTTTAGTACTCCCCCTTGAAATCTAATCACATTCTTTTCCCTCCAAATTGTGTACACCAGCATACCAAATACACATGTAACAATTGCCTAGTGACCAGATTTCTTTTTTGAACCTTTGTTGATCCATTGGACCTCATCTTGCCAAGTCTGAATAGGTCTAGAATGGCCTAACCATTTGAGTAGTCTAGTCCATATTTCTCTTACTATTGGACAGTCAAAAAAATAAGTGTTCAAATAGTTCATCAGATTGCTTACAAAATACACATTGCTGGGACACTTGAACTCCAAATTTGATGAGTCTGTCCACTGTTGCTAATCTCTTCTGTAGTGCCATCCATAGTATGAATTTATACCTAGGGTGCAAATAAGGTTGCATAGTGATACTCTTCTAAGGTACCTTTTGTAATTGAGGAAGCTGCATGTGGTATAACTTGCTTATACTGAACTTCCCTCCTTTTTGTAGTTGGACAAGTGTGTTGACCAGATCCCCATGAATCCCCATGTAATTCGAGAACAAGGTTCCATGTCTCCATTATCTTTCTGACCACCCAAGCAGCATTCTTGGGTATTGGACTACTTTCCAGTGTCCTGTTTCTTATGTAGAAGGTGTGAACCCATCAGACCCATAAGTTGTCCTTCTTCATTGTCCATACTTTGTCCCAAGCAACTAGTGCTTTCTTGGTTATAGTTGATGTGCCAGACCATAAAAATGATCTACACATGGCTTCAATCATCTTCAATATCTTCTTAGGCAGTTGAAAGATTTGAGCCCAGTATGATTGTACCCCAAACGGGACTAATTTAATTAACTGGAGCCTACCAGCATATGAAAGCAATTTGGCTATCCAGCAGTTGATCTTCTGTGTAATCTTCTCTACTAATGGCCAACATTGGATAATAGACAGCTTCTTGGATGCTCGTGGTACACCTAGGTATCTAAATGGCATAGTACCTTCGGTATATCCCAACTCTTGCATAATGTCTTGTTTTGTGCTATCTGAGATACCTGCTAGCTGGATGGAACTTTTTTCTGCATTGGCCTGGAGGCCAGATGAGTTAGAGAACTTGAGGAATGTTTGCTGCAGTAGTCTGGTGGATGTAATATCAGCTTTACAGAACATCAACAGGTCATCCGCAAAACAAATGTGAATTGTTCCCAATTTCTTACATCTAGGATGGAATTTAAAGTTCTTGTTCTTTGCCAGCTGTGCAAGTTCCCTCTGCAGATACTCTATGGCTATGACAAACAAATAAGGGGGCATGAGTCCCCTTGTCGAATGCCTCTTCTTTCTTGAAATGGGTTTGTCAGCCCTCCATTCATGTTGAAGGAGATCTAAAGTATCATAAGCTTTCCTGAGGTCTACTTTTATAACACACCTTGGGGAGATCCCTTTTCTGTTATATCCTTTGAATAACTCATGAGTAAACAAGATGTTATCTGCAATGCCTCTTCCTTCAATAAAGGCTGATTGTGACTCCTCAATGAGATCTCTTATTACACTCTTTGAATAACTCATGAGTAAACAAGATATTACTTTGGTTATTATCTTGTATAGCGTGGTACAACAAGCTATAGGTCTGAATTCTTTTACTTGGTTGGGGTTTGGCACTTTTGGAATAATAGTGACTGCTTTACAATTCATTCCACTATGCATTTTGCCTGTTTCAAAGAATTCCTTGACTGCAACACATACTTCAGACCCAACTATAGTCCATTGTGTTGTAAAAAAACTCAATTGAAAATCCATCTATCCCTGGGGCTTTGTCATGAGGCATATCTTTTATAGCAGTTAGGATCTCCTCATTTGTTACATTCTTAACCAATGTCTCCTTCTGTTGTTGGTCAAGGCATCTCCCTTGTTTAACCACTGCAGCATCTGGACATCTATGAGCTTCTCCACTTTCTCCCATAAGTTTGGTGAAGAAAGACATAAACTCCTCTTCTGTTTGGACTGGATCTGTTAGCTTAATGCCACTTGCGTTGTAGATAGATGCAATGTGGTTTCTGCTTGTCCTCATTTTTCATTGAGCACGAAAGTATTTGGTATTTGAGTCACCACATTCAATCCAAGTGGCCCTTGACTTCTGCTGTAATACTTGTTCTTCTATATGACTCCATTTTTCCATTTCTGTCAAGATTTCTTTTTCCTGATTGAACAAGCTCTGATCTAGAGGAGAATTATTGAGTTCCCCCTATATTATCTCTAGTTTCTGTCTAGCCTGATCAAGTCTCTGCTGGTAGGAAGCCATATATTTGTTCAAGTCTTTAAGTCCATTTTTGAGTGCCTACAATTTCTTCCAGATTTTGTTCATGTGCTCTTCTTGAGTTCCTTGCTGCCATACTTCTTGCACTATGTTCCTGAACTCTGGATGCTCCATGACATTTATGTAAATCTTGAAAGGCTTAGGGTGCAGTCTTTTCTTATGTAGACTGATATGTATGAGGATTGGGGAGTGGTCAGACACTCCTGGATCCATGAATTCAACTTCTATGTGGCTATATTATTGCAGCCACACATAGTTGCCCATTACCCAATCTATCTTGCTATACACCCGTTTATCTTCCTGTTACTTGTTGCACTACGTAAAGAACTAACATATACTTTTTAATGGAGTCAATTGAAGAACATTAACTAAATTTTGGAAGCCTTGTGTCTCTGATTGAGTGACTGGTGCTCCTATTATGTCTTCTGAAGTTAGCACATTGTTGAAATCCCCACTTAGTAACCAAGTATCCTGTACATTTGTTCCTGCTTGTGCAAGTTGATTCCATAGCTGATGCCTGAGAGTTACATTGTTTCTGGCATACACCACTGTTAGCAGTGATTTGAAACTATCCTTTCGCACCTTACAATGTATATATTGGTATGTAGTCTCAATGATCTGGATGTTTACATTGTTTCTCCACATTAGCCAGATTCTACCATTTGGGTGGTCTTTATAATTGCAGCAAACATTCCAGTCCTTAGCCACCTTCTGTATAATTCTCCCAGCTTTTCTCTCCTTTAACCTTGTTTCTACACACCCAATTACATCTATTTTGTACTTACTCAGGAAGATTTTTAGCTCTTTCTGTTTAAAGGGCTTATTAAGCCCTTTGATATTCCAAGTACAGATGTTCATTGGTGGGAAGAGCTGGTTGGCCCAGCGTCCCTTAGCTCCTGATCTGTTTAAAGGGTATGTTTTTCAAAAATTATATAATCTACCTTTAAGGTGAAATAAAACCAACCACCTCATAAACGTTTTGAATCTCCTTGACCAATAAGTTATGCTTTTAGGCTACTAAGGAGATTTAAAATATAATATACAGAGACATAAAACGATTTTTTTCCGTATTAGTCCCTTGATGTCTGGATTTCGAGAGTCAAATAAATTATTTTTTAACCATAAATTTTTCATATTAAAAAATTATTTATAATTATTGTAACTTATAGTACTTTTATGTAGTTTTCAAATATGTAAATTTTATTTTGAAAATTTAAAAATTCTATGTTAAAATGCATAGTAAAAATTAAGAAATTTAAATTTCGAAACGCAAAAAATGTTACATAAATTGGAGAAGTTTTATTTTGTGTTTCATACAACTGACACTAGTTGTATGAGACTCTTTTTTATCTCACAAATTTGTGGACCCCAATCTTACACTTCTGGGTCCATAGAAATCTGGGTCCACAAAACTGTGAGACAAAAAAGTTACCTCATACAACTAGTGTATGAGACACAAAATAAAATTTTCCCATAAATTGGGACATGCCAGATGTCACATGGTAAAAGGAATGCTAGTTCAAAACGGCACCGTATCATAAAGTGACAATTGATAAAGAGTTTTGTTTGTTCAACCTTCACAATTGACGAATTTCCTCGGTAAGATCCTTTCATCTTCCTCTCTTTGAAGTTCCTTTCTTTTCCCTTTTTAGGCAAAACCCTAATTTCCTTTTATATCTGTTAATTGCAGAGCTAACCTAATTTACTAGGATCATTCACTTTTCACCATGGCCAAAAGCTCCTTCAAATTGGAACACCCTCTTGGTATTATTATTGTATTTTTGGTTCCAAGATCCGATCTTTAACTTGTTTGGCTCAATAATTTGTTTGATCCACTAATAGTTATTCTTATTTTTTGGGAGTTTTTTTTTTTTTTGTGTGTGTGGATGGGTGGGTGGGTGGGGGGGGGGTCTTGATTTGTTGGACCCTTCTTGTTATGTTCCCTTGTGAATTTCATAGTAGTTTATTTTGTGCAATTGAGAGTTGGAATTTAGATATCTTACCAGGAGGTCACGGGTTCGAACCATGGAAATAGTAGCCTCTTGTAGAAATGCAGGGACGTTTGTGGTTCGGCACTTCCCTGGACCCGGCGTATAGCTGGAGCTTAGTGCACTGGGCTGCTGTTTTTTTACATGTTTATATAATTATAAGTTTGTTTATTGTATAAGCTTCTGTTGGACTGCTACTATTTGTGTGTCTTTTGTGTGGAAGCGTGGCTATTATTGCACTTTCAGGGGGGTCGCTTGGTATTATGGATAAGCAAAAATAACCTTGGGATAAAAAATTTGTACCGCCTTATCACTTGTTTGTTTACTAATCCTGGGATAAGTTATCCCTGTACTAAAAATAGTACCGAGATAACTTATACTAGCCAGATTGTGAAATAGTAATTGCAGTATAAAGTTATCGTAGGGTAAAAGCAGTAAAATTTACAATCCCAGGATTAATACAACATACAAAACAGTCAATAAGAAATAATATTGGGATAGCTAATCTTAACATAACTTCTCTTCAAACCAAACGACCCCTCAAAGGTTTGTGGAAATTTTGATGCAAACGGCAAAGTAGTACTTATACAAAGGAATTAAATGGTGAAAAGTGGTGTGCAGAATTAAGAGGAAAAACATAATTTTTGTAACGAGTCAATGTCATCAATCTAGAAGAATTACTTGGCTCATATCATAGTATGTTAGTCGCTTGAATCTGCTAAAATATTGCTGTGGTTACCCGTCTGTATTTTCTCTTCAAAATTTTGCGGCTTCTTTTTTAAAATTCATTATAGCCATCGCCTACCTTATCAAAAATTATAGCCATTGCCTATGTAAACATTTGTTTTTCCTTTTGTCTAACTTTATCTCCCTGTCTTATTAATTCTGGTTGCATTTTCTAGAAAGGCGACAGGCTGAAGCTGCTCGTATCAGGGAGAAGTATCCTGATAGAATACCGGTACCAATGCAATTTTGTCTATTCTCTCGCAATGATGCTTTTTTTTTTTTTAATGCTAGACATTTTATATGCCTTGTTAAATCTGCTTTTCATTTTTCTCTTCCTGGAATTTAGGTTATTGTGGAGAAGGCTGAAAGAAGTGACATTCCTGACATTGACAAGAAAAAGTTAGTAATCTCGATAGTCTTCTATGCTTGGTCCGCTATTATATTCACATTGGTTATCCTCAATGTTGCTAAAGATGGTTTTGTTCGATAATGAGTTTTTAATTTTCTCGAGCTAGTGTTGGGGTGGCTACTGCACCTTTATGAGCTATGATGTGACTCGTGTAAATTTCTTATACGTCTTTCTAAAGAATAAACGGATTCTCGTAAGTATTTTCATCGGTATAAGATTGTAAGATGTAGTGTTTACCGTTCGAGTTGAAAGAGGACTAATTTGCACTAGCAATGAGATTGATTAGAGCACAAGATAGGTGTGATCTATGTTGCGCGGACTCTCCAAAATGTTGCTGCACCCGAGTCGGGTCCTCCAAAAATGCACTATTTTTGGAGGATCCGGCGACACTTTCAGAGAGTCCGAGCAACATAGGGTGTGATTGTCTGTTCTAAAGTGTATAATTGAAGTACAAGGATTTCTTTATTTTGTTTTCTTCATTTGATAGTGATATGCAGCAATTGAAGACACTGCTTCAAACTTCCATAAACGTGGGATCTCTCTGCTCTCTCCGTTTTAATTTCCATCTGCATTCTCCTGTTAACAGTGTTGAGTTAGCGCCCAGCTCTTTTACATTTATCTTCATGATATTTTTCTCCAGCCGAGGGTCTATCGGAAATAGCCTCTCTGCCCTTCTAGGGTAGGGGTAATGTTGCGTACATCTTACCCTCCCTAGACCCTACTTGTAGGAACTCACTGTTTTTTTTTTTTTTTGTTGTTTTATTATATTTCCCTTTTTGAAATGTCTGCTAATCGTAATTATTGCAGATACTTGGTTCCTGCTGATCTGACTGTGGGGCAGTTTGTGTATGTTGTTCGTACGAGAATTAAACTTAGTGCTGAGAAGGCTATTTTTATCTTTGTGAAAAATATACTTCCTCCCACAGGTGAGCAATATTTTGGCACAATTGTCATTACGCGTTTCCAAATTTCTTCGTTTTTAATCGGTCTGCTTTCCGTTGTTTTACAGCTGCCATGATGTCTGCGATTTATGAGGAACACAAAGATGAGGATGGCTTCCTGTACATGACTTACAGTGGAGAGAATACATTCGGATCGTTCTAAAAATGCAGTCAAACTGCTCGTGTAAATAGGTCGTAGTAAAACTTGTAAATACCTTCTCTCTGGATTCTGGCGTTATCTTTCTTCCAAGAAGGTGTCTTCTGTATGATGCCTACCTGTTTAACTTCAGTTAACATCGACTGGTTTAAAGTATATACTTAAAAACTCTATGAAGATACTCATTTTCCATTTGCTGCTGTGCGATCTTGTTTCTCTACTTCGTATCGGTGTGAGGTTAGTTTGATAGTGTTTTGTTTTCGCCTGTTAGTGGTTAATATTGTGTTCACACTATTCTCCCGTTTTTCATTGTGCCTGGCCTATTTACTGGTTATTGTTGTTGCTTTTCATCTATTTTCTGGTTCTTACGATGCTATCATTATTTCTTGTTTTTTTGTTGATGATACTGATATAATGTCTCTTTTCGTGTTCTTGAGCCGAGGGTCTATCCGAAACAACATCTCTACTCCCTCGGGTAGGTCGTGGCGAAGTCATGAAATTCAATAAGGGTGTTCAAATTTTGAAACCCTTTGCCAGTGGGCTATGCAAGGGTGTTCAAAGTCTATTTTTAATCAATAACAAGTAATATTTTATCTTATTATTATAATTTTTTGGCGAAGGGTTGACCACCCTTGTGCCAACATAGCTTCGCCCCTGCGGGTAGGGGTAAGGTCAGCGTGCACACTACCCTCTCTAGATCCCACTTGTGTGATTTTACTGGGTTGTTGTTGCTGTGTGATCTTGTTGGTTTATTTTTCCTCTTTTTCCCCCCTTAGTCACAATTGGTTTGATGATAATTACCCCTTTCTGCAAATCACTGAATGTTGGAAACAATGTGATTTGGATTTTTTATGATTCCAAAACTGTAGCATTCTTACATTCCTGTTGCTATATTCACTACTTTGAAAGTTGAACAAATACAAAACAGTAGTTCTTTTTGCCTTTGTTTTCTCTTAAACGCAAGATTACGCTCTCGTCGTGAAAAGCATTGAATTTGCACTCTTGCACACTTGAAAAAAAAAGTGGCGCGCAGGGTCCGAGGAAGGACTGCCACAAGTTTCATGTTCAACATAGTGTTCATACCGGAAATTATGATTAAAAAGTTCTTTTGAATTGCCACCTACTTCAGATATCCCTACGGAAATTTTTTTCAAATTAAAAAATTTAATATCTTCTCCCGAATTAGTGAGTTAGACAGAATTCCTTGTCCAAAACAAAAAGTGGTGGGTCAATTTTCATAAATTTCTTCGTAAATGTAAAATACTTATATGAATAAAAATATGCAAGAGATATGGGTACAAAGCACCCCAAGGAGTGTGATGTAGATATACTACCCTAACGCAAGCATTAGCGATTGCTTTCACGGCCTGAATCCGTGACCTATAGGTCACACTAAAATAACTTTACTGTTGCTCAAAGACTCTCGTTCTTCTTGCACAGTTGCACTTGGACTGAAAAACATAGCAAATGTAGAAACAACAGTTTGAGAGGGTAAATTTCACAAGTGGTCATATAACTATGATATTTTTTCACCAAAGTCATATAACTATATTTTTTCATACAAAAATCATGAAACTTTTACTAACTCACACAAAAACCATAGTGACTGAAAAATTCAACTTCCAGGTAGTATTTTCTTATTCCACGTTTTTCCCTTTTTATTTTAGTCTAATAAATAATAACGTAATTAAAATAGGAGAAATATATATTTATAGCCGTTCCCAAAAATAATAATCAATATAATATATAATATGTATTATATACACACACACACACATACGTACCTTTTTGCTAGCGAATGCAATTAGTTTCAATCGATCAGTCAGTCATTTTCGTATGTAATTTCTCCTTAAAATAGAAATTACCCGACCCGACCCAACTGAATACCCATTTGCATAAATTAACCCATTAAAATAATACTAAAGTGAACCTTCCAAAAAACTTAGTTTACATTGCATGAGATTCTGACAAAAAAAAAAAGATATAAAAAGTATGGATACTTAGAGAGTTGTTGACACAATAATGCTATTAATTTGAATGAAGATCTCGAAAAGAAGAGGATTCACCTTTAGTTTTATTTTAATTTATATACATAGGTATTGGGTCGCATGGGTCGGGCAGGTCATTCCTATTTTTATTGGATTATTATTAGATTAAAAATAAAAAATACTACCGAAAAGTTGTATTTTTGGCCATTATAAATTTTTATGAGTTAATTAAAGTTTTATGAATTTTATGCGAGAAATCATAGTTGTATAATTTTCGTTAAAAAATTATAATTATATAACCATTCGTGAAATTTATCCCACTTTAATTAAAACCGCACACAAGAAGGAAATGAAAAAGAAAACAGATGAAAAAGTCAAATATCCTGACGCAAATCACGTAGAAATATTGGACATTCTCACCTGTTATTCTAATGCTTGTCATTTGTATTTATCATATTCATGCAACTGTCATCGGTTTTGACAGATGCATTGATATGTATTTTTCTCTCAATGAGACGGCCGCATATTGGCCGAGCCACGATTTTAAGTTTATGGATTCGAAATTTTTATCGCTTTTAGTTATTGGGTTTTAAATTAATAATTTATAAATATTCAGTGGATTTCTAAGACAAATATAAAATTCGAACTAAAACTAATGAGTTCGACTAAATCCGCTCCCGTAACTCTAGCTCCGTCTCTGGACGGCCGTATTCAATACACGTTTTGTTAGTTGCAACTAATTAATAGAAATTAATTCAATAATGTCGAATGCGCATGCCTTCTAATTTCCACAAAAAATATTCCAGTTATATATAATAACATTCTATCAGTATAATTTAATGGCATTTAGCCGGTTTTCTATCCTTTGTTACAAATTAACAATTCATGTTTACTATTCTAGCTGACTTTTACGTAATGAGATAATGTAAAAAACTTTTATAAAGTTTTAAGTTTGTGCACTATACAATGTATATAATATTTCATACCATTAAGATTTAAGTTGTGCAATATAAATATTACTATTTGGTAACCTGAAAAATAAAATAAATAACGTCCTTTAATATGTTAACAGCTTGTTTGGATGGTTATTACCCATCTTTCTATAATATATTGTATTGTATTATATTGTGTTGTATTGTATTGTACTATATCATTTTATAAATATAATGTTTGGATAGATTGTATTGTTTACTGTTGTTAAATAATATTTTATTGTTTGGTTTGACTGCATCATATTGTACTATAACTGATAAGTTTACTAAAATATCTTCATTTGTTTAAATATTAAATTTATCAAAAATTACGAATAAAAGTAATTTAAGAAAATCCTTTTTCACTAATTTATCACAAAATATGTCTTATAAATAGATTAAGCAATTAAATTCATGCAAATTCTAAAAAAATTAGCAATTTTACGGCGATGTTCAAAAAAAAAAAAGAGGAACGAAGACAAAGTAGGTTATAGGTGGGAGATTTGGAGATAAATAAAAAAAGGTAAAGGGGTAAAACATAATTATGGAGTAATAAGTTAGGGCATGATTGAAAAGAAAAATAGGAAACAATTCCACCACACCAAATCGGTTGTTTCAGAAAATGAGATTTTTCCTTGTTCCCGAACAACGGATTTAATAATACAATATAATACAATCAATTTTAATGAAACAATCAAAATAAATATTGTTTTGGGATAACAATACAATACGATACAATGAGTGACAACCATCTAAACGAGCTGTAAGTTACAACAATAGTATAAATATTGATATGCTTATTGGTAGGTCTTGAGTCGAGGGTCTCTTGGAACAGCCTCTTTATCCCTCGGGGTAGGGGTAAGATATGCGTACATATTACCATCCCCAAACCCCACTTGTAGAATTATTCTGGCCGTGGTTGTTGTTATTGGTAGGCCATGGTACCTATAAATTGACTCTAATTGCCATATTCACATGGAAATTTGTAGCAAGCAAGCTGGAACTATCCCATTGCCTTTCCATTTTGGCATAGTTGCAGCTGTCCATATATAGTATTTATCATTCCCCAATACACCATCTTTTCATCTGAGGATCTAATCTGTTCTCGGCCCATGCTATGCAACAACGAGATCTCCCTTGATCCTTGTTGTATGTGATTGACGCGCGCCATAAAGACGCTCTCTTGGGAACTTTTTACTCTAACTATTCCAAGAGTCTTCGTTAGTCGAATAATATCCACTACACTCCACGTTCTGCTCATTCCTTTCGTCAGCTCTTTGATCGGGATATATAATTTACTTAGGTTCAATTCCTACTATGGCTTTGTTCAACTTCTGTAGCTGCTTCTCACCTGAGTCCTCAGACTCTGGCGAATTCGTCTGCAATGGCGATGTTTGTGTTTTACGCGATCCCAAGTCCTCCTCCCCTGACATTAAATTCAAGAACAAGAATAAACAGAAGCGAAGATTTAGGATTTCGTTTCCTCAGTTTTCTCTATGCAAATCTTGAAGATCAATATTTATGCCTTTTCTTGCAATTATACCAATATACATCATCATACATTCTTTATGTAAAATATGGCTATGATTCTTGAATTAGCCAATTTTTCCTTTCAACTTTAAATTAAATAGTATAATTATTCATCATAATTAGACTATTTTTATTCTAGTCTCTAAACTATCGCAAATAAAGGGTAGTCTTATAGTGACGGTAAAATAGTTTTGTGACCTACAAGTTCGACACATGAAAATGAATTAAGTATTTCTCGACAAAGAACGTGATATACTTTAAATTTTTTACAAATATTATATTATTCGAAATGTGCGTATTCCATCGAGTTAAAATGTAGATTGCCTATATCGCACCTTCTGGCTTCTTATGGTACAGCCCTTCTCCCAATTCCTTTGTAAATGCAGAATGCCGTGTATACTGGGTTATCATTTTGACCTATCACGAATCTGGATCTATGTATTTCTCGACACAAAACGTGATATACATTAAAATTTTAACAAATTTTATATTATTCGGAATGTGCTGATTCCATCGAGTTAAAATGTAGATTGCCTCCATCGCACCTACTGGCTTCTTATGGCATGGCCCTTCTCCCAATTCCTTCGTAAATGTGGAATGCCTTGTATACTGGGTTACCATTTTAACCTATCACGAATCTTAGCCTATGTATTTCTCGACGCACAACGTGATATACATTAAAATTTTAACAAATATTATATTAATCGGAATATGTTGATTCCTTCGAGTTAAAATTATGGACCGTCTCTTAAAAATTCGCGAACTAATCCAATACTCCAGGTCGAGGATAAGCTAAAGTTTCAACTAAAATGACTTAATCAATTCTAATTAGCGATGAGCAAAAATAAAATTGGAATTTAACTCAACCCAATAAAAACATAAAAAAATGACACGGTATAACTGCTCTCAAAATAATAGCCGAAAAAATATATATTCTTTTCTATATATACACATTCTGTATGTTATATACAAAAATTATACAAATTTTATAAATTTTTTTGACTAACGAATGTAAATAGTTTCTGGCATAGACTAAAAGTGATAATACACTTTTAAAAGGGACCCTTATCATCCTGTAAAGGGATTCAGATTATTACACAACATATTGAATACAATAACAACATTCTCTACTCTTTGTTAACACAATTGTTCTTCACATTTATCGCTTATTCTTTCATTGTTCATTTATTGTTCTTCATTTATTGCTCACTATTAACCACAAAAGACCATCTTTGGGGGCCCTCATTATCATTAATTCTTCATCAATTGTTCATTGCTATTTGCCCCATCTAGACCTCGAGGCTATGCTCCAGCCAGCTCGAGGCCCAGCTTTGTGACCCTATTGATTTGTATTTTTTATTTTCTTCACTTGTACTTAGCATCTAATGCCTAACAATTAGTATTGGAATAAATTTCGTATTTTTAGAACCACAAAATCAAATATAATTGTAGTTACCATTTTCCAGGTAAACACTAAGCTACATTTTAACCTATCACGAATCTTGGCCTATGTATTTCTCGACACAGAACGTGATATACAATAAAACTTTAACAAATATTATATTATTCGGAACATGTTGATTCCTTCAAGTTAAAATTATGGACCGTCTCTATAAAAATTCGTGAACTAATCCAATACTCCAGGTCGAGGATAAGTCAAAGTTTCAACTAAAATGACTTAATCAATTCTAATTAGCGATGAGCAAAAATAAAATTGGAATTTAACTCAACCCAATAAAAACATAGGAAAATTATACGGTTTAGCCGCGCTCAAAATAATAGCCGAAAAAATATATACACATTTTACATGTTGTATATAATTTTATATACAAAAATTATAAACTTTTCGACCACGGAATGTAAATAATTTCTGACGCAGGTTAAAAGTAATAATACGCCTAAAAACATAAATATTCTTGGGCTGCAGTGTACCCCAAAGACTAAGCCAAATGTTGTCAGCCCGGTAATTCATTTTCAAAGTCTGGTAAATTAATTAAAAGTTAAAACGAAAAAGAATGCGGTGAACGTGGATCGAACACGTGACCTTCAGATCTTCAGTCTGACGCTCTCCCAACTGAGCTATCCCCGCTTGTTTCTTCTTTTTACCATTAAATTAATAAAATTTACTTTGCTCTCGATTTGCTTATGCTTGCAACTAGAATTTGTGGACCCAAATTTACATTACATCCAAATTAAAACTTTTATATGCAGTTAGCTGATAATTAATCATTTTCTTTCTCCCTAAGAAATTAAATGGTCCTCAACTTTGGTTTCTCGGAGTAATTCTCCTTTTCATATAATACAGTTAGATAGACTTTAACATGTACTCCCTCTAATCCACTTTAACTAATTTTTTGCCTTTTTTTCGTGGTATACAATATTTGGACGAATTCCCTTTCTTACATGTGGCTTTGCCATTAGGTGTGTACACATTGAGGTCGTTTGATTGGAAAACAAATTATTCTATGATTAGTAATCTCGAGATTAGTTATCCTGGAATTAGTTATCACATCCTTCCATAGGGATAAAAAATACTACAATCACGGGATTGCTAATCCGGAGATTAGTTATGATTAGTTACACCACGATTTTATCCCAACCAAACATGGGATAAACTCATCTTAAATTTAATCCTGAAATTAATTATCTCTTATAACTCATGTCAAACGAGCCCATACGATATGTTGAATATTCCTGAAGTGACTTGCTTGTATTTTTTCAAACCAATATACTAACAATATACTTTAAAGAAATTGATTTCACGCCTCGAAGTCTTTCTTTGATTCTATTTATTCTTTTTTAACATGAAATGCCATAGGTGGTGGGAGTGGTCTAGGAGGAGAAAATATAACATCAGATTAGTGTAACGATATAAAATAGAGCTTTGCCTTTTGTGGTGATTAACAAGGTCGCCACAAATGCTGAAAACTTTACTATAGTGCTTAGTAGGAACTAACATGAAAGTAAGTTGATGAAATCAAGTAAATTACTCTTTAATCTATTATTTTTTTTCATACAAAATATTGCTCAATCCAAACTGTTTTCATTTTTATTTTTATTTTGCATATAATTTTTATGAAAATTTTCCATGAAGGTTTGGATTGACGTGAATGTGTATTCGCCCCTATTAACTTTTTTGGCGATTAAAATTTTCCATAAAAAATAAATAATAAAATAGATTTTAGGTAAGTCGCTACTTTATAGAACTAAATATAATACTACTTCTCACTGAAAGGCGTCTCCCAAAAACATAAGGTTGGTCTCTATTGCGAAAAGCGTCCTATAATAAGACCTTTTGGTGGCGACTTTAAGTGTCACCGCTAAAGTCGTAATCAAAAACCGTAAGGTGTAATGATAACGCCTAATTATGCCTTTTAAAGGATAAAGTGGTCGCTGCAAATATAATTCAATTTTTAAGTCCGGAATCGAATCCTTAGGGAACTAACCTATCTATTACCCTCTTCGGCAATGTTATTATCAACTCAATCAATCTCTAGATGCCCGATTTTTTATCAATAACGATTGGGTTTTTGTTTAACTACTTCGACTACTATTAAAAACAACGGTAAGTAAAAACAAAAGATAATTCAATGGTAAAAAGGCCTAGGGCAGTGATTTCCCCAATTGCTAGTTTAGGTCCTGACTCTTCCGCTATAATCTCGCCATAATACTCTATGAGGATTAAGAGTTATGGGTTATCGTAATTATCTCTCGATCAATTACAATAATTTACTAGGGCATTCTCTCGAACTACTCTAGCTGACAATAGTTATGCAACTCTAAAGTATCCCACCAAAGTTTTGTTATCTCTAAACCCACCTTTAAGTTCAAGTAATGAATCTCTTCAATTACCCAGAAGTGGTGTTGTTCAACCGTTGTCTAACCTAATACTCTTTCTCAAGCAATATAAGGTAATTAGACACGATTAATCAAGGGCCCATTCAATTAATCACCATACAAAATGTAGTTGAACAATCATATCATAAATCCGGCTCGATTACAACAACTTGAGTCAAAACTTCAACCAACAATTGGTTCCATCAACCCTAGATAAGTATTTAGCTACTCATAACAAAACAAGAGAAAACTACTAAATTGTTCATAATGTAAAATTGCAAGAATTAAAAGGAGATAGAAAAACTCTAATGTTTTGTTGATCTTCTCACACTTGTTCTTCCTCCAAAAGTAGTCTAAAATTAGCTTCCCCCTCAGTTGGGCGAGTTTCTAAAGCTTATAATGGTTTTACAAAAGTTTTCCCGAAGTTACACTTTGGTCCTCAAACTTCCAGCTGCGTGAACAGTGCACCGCGGTCGACCGCGGTGAAAGCTGACCTTTTTGCCTCACTTCAGTAACTTGTCGCGATGGCCTTCTTGCCCAGACCATTTATGCTTCTTTGTGTTCGGGTACTTCTCGAGTAGGTGTTTTTCTTCACATTATCGCCTCCAAAATACTCCATGTTGCTTTCTCTCATATAATATTCCCTGCTAAACAAAAGAACACTATTTAGAGCATTTTGTTGGCAATTTATCTATAAAACAACAACAAAGTATGGTCATATTAAAGTGTAAATATCAACTATATCGCCTACTATCAACATCCTACACTTAAATCATTGCTAGTCCTTGAGCAATCCACCACACTCCATCAAAATTTCTTCCCTAAGTTTTTCCTTTAACGACTAACACCATGAACATTTTACAAAAATTTGCACATAGTAGTGAACAACCTTTACCTCAAGAGTCAAACCTTTTGTACCATGCAACATTTGTACTTACTCAAACTACTCTATACAAGAGTCAAAACTTACCTTTCCTTTGTGGATCACATTCCCTCACATCACACAAGAGAGTAGTTCCACATATAATGATAATTAGAACAAGTAGGAACTAAGATAGACAAAATTCACTCACTCTCAGAAAGAACGTTCACATGCCACAAAGATGCACCATAGGCTTGCCCGTAGTGTAATACTTTACTAATTGAGCCCATTCAGTCTAAGATCAATAGGACTTTACTTGGTTGTAATGTAAGCTAAGGGACGGGTAGGATATATTTAGATATAGTGACTAACCTCCCTAAGCACTTTTAATACTTACATTAAACTTAAAGATCATAGTTGAGCCAACCAAACACTCCACCTCATTTGTTTAAAACATCCCCATCCATTAGGTGCAATTTGTACAAGCCACCACTTATCAACCATTATAATTGTTTATGACCCATATTTTTCTTTTTCTTTTTTTTTCTTTTCGTGGTGCCTTTTCTTTTATGCTTCAAATTCCACACCTTTTCTCTATCTCAATGGTTCCACTCAAAAACCAAACCACCACCCCACACTTTTACTTTTGCATATTTCCATTACCGTTCAAGTGCTTATTGGGAGGTAAAAGGGTTCAAACGGCAAGCTATTCAAACAATTGGGTAAGGTTCGCAATGTGGTTGCCAAAGAAATAGGCTTATAGGTTCAGCGGGGTTAACTACGATGTATTGCATTTAGGTGGGTTTACTTTATATATCTGGCTCAACAAAGAAATGCCTATATCACTTCTAAAACTGAAAGAAACTACTATTTCGTTTTGCAAACACACAGGGCAAGTTCTAGGCATCAAATATGAAACATGGAACACAGTAAAACTCACACACACATGGCACGTGACTCACTCCGGATTGGTTTATCAAGACATTCTCTTTTGAGTGTTCAAGTTAGATACAAACGTACAATTTTAAGGCACTCTAACAGGATTTAACCAATGAAGCTAGGCGTTAGACTCTAGTGTCTATTGTGTTCAGGTGTAAAAAATCAATTTTCGCTCGTAGCCCAATCCTAACCTAAAACTAAAAAGATCAAAAATAAAAATTACCTATATCCGGTTCAAGCTAAACCCTTGGAAAAGAACCGTGACCCAAAGAAAAACCAAGGGGGAGTTACTACACTACCTAAAAATAAAATAAAAAATCTTTTTGGTCTTTTCTCTAGACTACTTCCCTCAAGAAAATTGTCTAAAGGATCCGTCATCAGGAAGAGTCTCCATATTCCAATTTTTCTTTTCTCAACTTAGTCCCTCAAGAACCCCGTCGAAAGAGATTCGTCGTCGGGACAAGTCACTTACTATTTTAGCTTTCCTAATGAACTATTACTCTACATCAAAACAATCAAGGCAAAACAAAACAAGCAAAATTAAATAGTCAATTATTACAATTACAAACATACAATGAAGTATCCCCACCCCACACTTAAAATGAAGACATGTCCCCATGGCTTAAATTTAAAGAATAGTGAGGTTAAGGAACTTCCCTGAAGGCTCACTCCTGATTGGAGACAGTGTTTGGGTTCACGTTGTACGCACGTCCCAGCGCTCTCAACCAGCCCAAGAATTTCTTCTCCGATTTCACTTGTCTCTCAGCCACCGCATCAATACGGACACCCAAATCAGTGACTGAGGTACGCAACTCAGCCATATTCTGCTCCAAAGCTGTCATAAGGGTGCTCTGGCATGGATGTGATGGGCCTGCCATATCAGCTCTCGGAGGAGGGGGAACCTCAGCTACCTCAGCATCATTATAATCATCAGCTGAATCATCATCAGAGTCATCAACATTCACTACCGGCTCTCGTCCAATTCCAATTTTTCTCGCCCGGAACTGGGCTTTTAGTGGCAATCTCCCATCGACCCGAGGGTCTTCAGGGACTCGAGCAATACGACACAGCCAGGTGATCAGGGAAGGGAAGTAGTGGCCCTTGGTTAGCTCATGTGATCTAATGAATATCTCTTCATGGATGAGCCGGGCCACATCAAAATCACTGTGGGACATGAAACATTGGATTGTGGACGCCCGTGGTAGATTAACATTTGTCATGTTGTTGGATGGCAACAATCGACTGTTGACAATGGTGAGCCAACACTTAGCCTCCAAATTCAGACAGTGGGAGTTGAGAGTAATCCTATGCTTGATCCATAGGTGTTCTCCGTCCGGCACATAGATAGTATCAAGAAGAGTGCCCCAGAAGGCCTGTGTTCCGCTAAAAGTACGATAAGGATCAAATTCACCCCGAAACACAGGCAGCTTGTATACCCTGCGAATGGTGTCAAGGAATGCATTTACCGGGGTATTGCGCACCATCACAACCTCATTCTCATGTTCTGGCAAGTTCGCATAGAACTCCCTTACTAGTTGAACATTAGCCTCCTCCGGTACCTCGAAGAAGATGTCCAGCTGACACCGCCTCAGCTCATTAAACATATTGGGGCATTCCACCTCCAAAGCTGTTCGATCAATGTGCACCTCAGGTTGTAACTTCTTAACTGCTTTCTGGTTGTACCTATCCTCCGCTGCTCTGGATACAAACCTGTGAAAGAAGAAGAGAAGAAAAATGGTGAATAGAGTGATTGATTATTCCCTCAAGCTGTTGGGTTTAAATAACCTTTGACAGAAATACAAATAAGGAAAGACTACAATTACAAGCCTACAAAATCTCCTAATTACTCAATTATAGGGATTTGTGTATCTTTTCTTATTTACATAGTATCAATTCTTGTCATATTTAACACTCCCCCTCAAGCTGGAGCGTACAAGTCATATGCTCCTAGCTTGCTACAGACCAATTCTGGATCCTCGGAGTGATTTTGTGAGGACATATGCTAGTTGGTCTTTTGAGTTGACAAAACTCGTAACAATGCACCCAGACTCAATCTTTTGTCGAATGAAGTGACAATCTACTTCAATATGCTTCGTTATTTCATGAAATACTGGATTTGAAGTGATATATAATGCGGCTTGATTATCACAAATCAATTTCATCGGCTCGTCCCTTCCGATCTTTAACTCCTGTAGAAGTTGCCTTAGCCATAAAAGCTCGCAAGTAGCCAATGCCATAGCCCGATATTTTGCCTCTGCACTTGACCTAGCCATCACATCTTGCTTTTTACTTTTCCAGGATATTAGGTTGCCTCCAATTAAAATACAATAACCTGAAGTCGACCGTCTATCAGAGGGAGAACCTGCCCAATCTGCATCAGAATACCCAACAATGTCTGCATGTCCCTTGTTTTCATACAATAAACCTTGTCCCGGAGAACCTTTGACATATCTTAGGATGCGAATTGCTGCATCCCAATGACTGTCACAAGGTGACTGGAGAAACTGGCTAACCACACTTACAGCAAATGAGATATCAGGTCTCGTGATCGTAAGATAGTTGAGTTTACCAACAAGTCTCCGATATCTTCCTGGATCTTTTAGAGGTTTACCTTGTCCCGGAACAAGTTTAGTATTTGGATCCATGGGACTGTCCACAGGTTTGCAGTTCAACATACCAGTGTCTTCCAAAATATCCAAGGCATACTTCCTTTGTGAGATGACAATGCCGCTGCCAGATTGTGCCACCTCAATGCCTAGAAAATATTTTAGTTTGCCCAGATCCTTAGTCTGGAATTGACTTGAAACATGCTGCTTAAGTTGGATAATACCTTCATGATCATCACCTGTGATGACAATGTCATCAACATAAACAATTAGAAAGATACATTTACCATGAGATGAATGCCTATAGAATACTGAATGATCAGCTTCTGTTCGAGTCATTCCAAATTGTTGGACAACAGTTCGGAAACGGCCAAACCATGCCCTAGGAGACTGTTTGGGACCATAAAGAGATCGACGAAGTCGACAGACTAATCCAGACTCCCCCTGAGCAACAAACCCTGGTGGTTGCTCCATATATACTTCTTCAACCAGTTCTCCATGAAGAAATGCATTCTTAATGTCCAACTGAAAAAAGGCCAATGATTCATCGTTGCTAAAGAGATAAGAAGACGAACAGATGCCATCTTTGCAACTGGTGAAAAAGTATCACCATAATCAATGTCATACACCTGAGTATACCCTTTAGAAACCAGTCTTGCTTTAAGGCGATCAACTTCTCCGTTTGGACCTACCTTAACTGTAAACACCCATCGACAACCAACTGTGGTTTTCCCTTTAGGTAAAGAGACTATCTCCCAAGTACCGTTATCGTGCAAGGCAGTCATCTCTTCAATCATAGCCTGACGCCAACCTGGATGGGCCATTGCTTCTTCCACAGTCTTTGGAACCTTGACGGTGGATAAGCTAGTAATAAAGGCATGATATGAAGGTGATAAACGATGATAACTTAAAAAGGTATAAGAGGGAGTTTGATTGGCAGTAGTTCTGGTACCTTTTCGTAGATCAATGGGGAGATCAGTAACATTTGATGAGTGCTCAACCGAAGCATGAGACATTGCTGGAGGAGGCAATGAGTCACCTGATGGGCTTTGTGTACCTGCATTAGGATCAGAAGCATCAACTGGATTAGTAGGTTGAGAATTAGGTCGAGGGCGTCTAGAATAGACTTGGAGTGGTGGAGCTGGAGCTGGAGTTGGAGGCGAAAAGGTTGGAACTGGAAGAACTGTGGATATGGCCTTCTGATTTAATGAATTAGGAGAAAAATACGGGGTAGTCTCAAAAAAGGTAACATCTGCTGAGATTAAGTACCTATTTTTAGATGGATCACAGCATTTGTATACTTTTTGTAGACGAGAGTACCCTAAAAAGACACATTTGATAGCCTTTTGCTGAAGTTTATCTTTTCCCGGGGTAAGGTCATGAACAAAACAAGTACAACCAAACATACGTGGAGGAAGTGGGAGCATAGGTTGTTTGGGATAAAGGACTGAGTGTGGAATTTTGTACTGCAAAATAGAGGAGGGCATACGATTAATTAAATAACACGCAGTAATAACTGCATCACCCCAAAAATGTAAAAGAATATGATTGTGAATAAGTAATGTCTGAGTCGTTTCAATGAGATGTCTGTTCTTTCGTTCTGCAACTCCATTTTGTTGTGGAGTATGTGCACAAGAAGACAAGTGTAATATACCTTGTGATGACATGAAGGAAGAAAGAGAAGAAGAGAAGTATTCTCAGGCATTATCACTGATTAATTTCTTTATGGAAACACCAAATTGATTGTGAATCTTAGTATAAAAGTTCTGAAAAATAGAGAACAATTCAGATCTGTTTTTCATTAAAAATAACCAAGTGCACCGAGAATAATCATCAATAAATGTAACAAAATAATGAAATCCTAGTGAAGAACTGAAACGACTTGGCCCCATATGTCCGAGTGAACAACTTCAAACATAGAGGATGACCTATTATTGACACGCTTTGGGAAAGAAGCACGAGTGTGTTTCCCAAGCTGACATGACTCACATTCTAACAAAGGTAAACTAGATAGACTGGGGACCATCTTCTGCAACTTTGAAAGACTTGGATGTCCCAATTGACAATAAAGCAAATCAGAGGAAATAGCGGAAGTGAAGGCAACTGGTGGTTTTGGAATAGATAGTTTATATAGACCGTATGACTCATGTCCTCTTCCAATCACCTGTCCCGTACTCCGGTCCTGCACAAAAATAGAATCCTCAGAGAAGATTATAAGACACTTGAGGTTCTTGGTTAATTTACTAATGGAAATAAGATTATACGGACACTCAGGTGCAAAAAGAACTGAGGTTAAAGGTAAAGAAGGTAGAGGGTGAGCTGCACCTATTCCTTTGATAGCAGTCTTTGATCCATTAGCTAAGGTAATAGTAGAAAACACAGATGGAGAATTAAGGACAGAAAGAAAATTTTGGTTACCGGATATATGATCAGTAGCACCAGAGTCAAGAATCCATGGTCCAGGAAAGGAAGACTGTGCGACATAGGCAAAAGAGTTACCAGGTTGCACTGTGCAAGCTGTGGATGAGGTAGATGACTGTTGCTTTGATGCCTAGTACTGAAGATAATCATTATAATTTGTTCCAGTCAAAGTGATAGAGTGAGATGATCTATCCTTGACATCTGGTGTAGGTAGAATACCATCTCCGCTGTGAGCCACATTGATTGCATGTCGATGACGATCATTGTTACGTGGAGGCTTACTATGAAGCAACCAACAAACATCGTCCTCCCTTATCACAGTATGTGCAATGTTTAGTGTTTTTCCCTTTTCCTTTTCTGGGTCCATTTTGAAAAGTGTTAGTTTGTACAGCCATTATAGAAGTGTCATATGAGTTTACCTCTGGTGTAGATGTGATGCGCAACAATCTGGTAGATACTTCCTCCAAGGTAGGAATGGATGCGCTAGAAAGAATCTGGTCTCGAACTGAGGAGAGATCAGATCTTAATCCAATCAAGGCTAGAACCATAAAAAATCTGTCTCTCTGTCTCTCCTGATCATCCAACTTGTCAGTAAAAGGCATAAGAGAATCAAATTGATCTTTTAAAGATTTTACCTGACCAAGATAGCTTGCCATGTCTTGTTGATTCTATTGCAGGTGGACAATGTCTGAGACTACCTTGTAAATAAGTTGTATGTCATTTGTATACAAGGTTTTGGCCTTGTTCCAAACCCTGCAACATGTCTTACATGACTGAAAAAGATTAAGTAGCTTACTCTCAAGAGAGTTCCATAGAAGACTGCATAATTGAGCATCTATTTTAACCCAAGTTGGTATGTCAGATGCTCCAATCTCTGTATAATTCTTGATCAAGTGATCTTCATATCCTTGACCTATGAACCACAGTTGTACAGAAGCTGCCTAAGAGGTATAATTTCCACTTCCATCCAACTTAACAGTAGTAATTGTTGGAGATGGTGAAGAGGAAAAAATCAACTTTCCAGTTATTTGATTTTCAACTGCTTTATCATCTCCCATTGTTGTATTTATTACACAGGAACAGCTGAAAGTGAATGAGAGTAACTACAAAAAATAAGAGAAACATGAAGAAATAGAGAAAACTGAAGAGTCGACCAAGGAGGATCTGGTTCTTCTATAGTCTTTTAATTCAAGGAAGAAAAATGAGATGGAACAGGGACTAAAAAACCCTAGCTCTGATACCATGTGAAAAAAGAAGAGAAGAAAAATGGTGAATAGAGTGCTTGATTATTCCCTCAAGCTGATGGGTTTAAATAACCTTTGACAGAAATACAAATAAGGAAAGACTACAATTACAAGCCTACAAAATCTCCTAATTACTTAATTATAGGGATTTGTGTATCTTTTCATATTTACATAGTATCAATTCTTGCCATATTTAACAAAACCGAGTGTTATCGAACTGAGGTGCACTGGCTTGGCTCCTAGCTCATGAGGAGCCTCCCGGGCCACTAGTGGAGGGTCCAGTGTTTCATCGCTTCCTGGAAGAACTCATTGTACCTGTCATACAACGAAACGCCTATTAGTGAGTGCGCAAAATATGTGACTATGAATGGTTACTCAGACTTCACCATAACCATGTCACAATAGCTCATTATATCTCTATTGGGGTAATTTCCCAAACACCTTGTGAGCAGGGCACTATCCAGAAACATATAACCCTCATCGGTACATTAAAGTTCCTCCCCAATCAAGTATACAACCACACCAACACACCCCACACTTACTTCATTCAATCATCCACCAATAACACCGTTCAAACATGCAATGCACAGCCCCTTCACCAATCAAACTCAAAAACGAAATTTAAAAGCAAAAATAAGAAGAAAAAGAGTATACCAACAATTACATCCCAACACAATATAAAATTACACAATACAACACAATACTAAAGAAAAGAGAAAGAAAAGGTGAGGAACATACCGTAGTTGAAGAATGGGGAAAGGAATGGAGGTGGGGGATGTTAGTATGAGGGAAGAAGAAGAGAGTATTTGAGGGGTTAGGGTTTAGAGAGAGAGAGAAATTGGAAATAGAGTGGAGGGGAACGGGTGTGTTGGGTTTAAGAGGGGGGAGTTTGGGTTGTAAAATTAAAAGAGGAGGAAAAGGAATAAGAAAAACGGAAAAAATTAAAAAATTAAAATTACCTGGGACCCACCGTGGTCGACCGCGGTCCACCGCAACTGCGGTGGGTTTAAAAATTCGAGGCAGAAAGTTCACGCTTCACCGCGGTCGCGGTAAGGTGAAAAATCTGAGGCAGAATGTTTGCCTTCTACCGTGGTTTACCGTGGTTCACCGCGGTCGCGGTGCTAGCGCTGTTTTTCTATTTTTTTTTATATATATAAAGTTACATGAACACACTAACAACACACTCGTGGGTTGCCTCCCACACAGCGCCTGATTTAACGTTGTGACATGACGCAAGCATTTGATCATCATTCCTCATCCGCGTACTGGGTCTCTTCCAAAGTGATTACCATTCTATCCCTTTTTTCTTCAACCATTCCAAGGTAATGTTTCAACCTTTTCCCATTTACTGTGAACTTGTTTGTCCCATCTTCTGATTCAATCTCTACAGCTCTGCTTAAGAACAATGGCACCACTCTGAAGGGTCCAGACCATCGGGACTTTAACTTACCTAGGAACAATCTCAATCTCGAGTTGCATAACAACACTAGATCTTCGGGTTTGAGGTTTCGATCCAAGATGTGCTTATCATATATTAATTTCATCCTTTCTTTGTATAGTCTAGCACTTTCAAAGGTCTGGAACCTAAATTCCTCTAGCTCATGTAACCCAGTGATTCTGTTAGTACTTGTTGTCTCCATGTCTAAGTTTAACTGCCGCAATGCCCAAAGTGCTTTATGCTCTAGCTCAACTGGGAGGTGGCATGCCTTGACAAACACCAACTTGTACGGTGACATACCAATTGGGGTTTTGAAGGCTGTGCGGTACGCCCACAATGCATCATCCAATTTCTTTGCCCAGTCAGTCCTTGTTGCATTCACTGTTTTTGTGAGGACACTTTTAATCTCCCTGTTGGAAACTTCAACTTGCCCGCTCGATTGTGGATGGTACGGAGTGGTTACTTTATGACGAACTCCATATTTTTTCAACAGTCGTGCGAATGCTCTATTGCAGAATGGGGTTCCGCCATCACTGAGTATAGCTCTTGGGCACGTGAAAATGTTCTTCTTTAGAAAGCCTAGTACCCCTTTGGCATCATTGGTCGGGAGAGCCATTGCTTTGACCCACTTGGAGACATATTCAATTGCTACCAGTATGTACTTGTTACCATACGAGCTGACGAATGGCCCCATGAAGTCAATCCCCCACATGTCAAAAATCTCCACCTCTTGAATTGTGGTCATTGGTATCTCGTGTCTACGAGATATGTTGCCAATCCTTTGGCAATCATCGCAGCTTTTAACCCAAGCATGGGCATCCTTGAATAGAGTAGGCCAGTACAAGCCTGACTCCAACACCTTAGCTGCTGTCCGAATTCCTCCAATGTGTCCACTATATGGTGAAGCATGGAAAGCCTGCAAAACAGAATGTTGATCTTTCTCGGGGATACACCGCCGGATCATGTTATCTACACATATTTTAAACAATAGAGGTTCATCCTAATAATAATACCGACAATCACGAAAGAACTTTTTCTTTGAATTGAGGAGAGTTCATAAGGTACAATACCACTTGCTAAATAATTAGCAATATCAGCATACCATGGTGCCTCATCCCTTGTCATTGCCAGTAACTTTTTATTCGGGAATGTCTTTGTTATACCCTCAACCTCTACCTTCTTTTCAGCTCCTTCCAACCTTGAGAGGTGGTCAGCTACTTGGTTCTCTGTCCCTTTTCGGTCACGTATTTCCAGATCAAATTCTTTTAACAGAAGAACCCAGCGAATCAAGCGTGGCTTTGACTCCTTCTTTTCTATCAGGTACCTAATTGATGCATGGTCAGTGTAAACAATAACTTTCGAGCCAATCAAGTATGACCTGAATTTGTTGAATGCAAAAACAACAGCCAACATCTCCTTTTCTGTCACAATGTAATTGAGTTGTGCACCGCTTAACGTTCTGCTTGCGTAATAAATCGGGTGCATCAGTTTACCCTTTCGCTGCCCCAAGACTGCTCCTATGGTATAGTCACTTGCGTTACACATGAGCTCAAATGGTTGCTCCTAGTTGGGTGCAACAATGATGGGTGTAGTCACCAATCTCTTCTTCAGCTCCTCAAATGCCAACTTGCAATCATTAGAAAACACAAAGGGGTGATCCTTTTCAAGGAGTTTGCATAATGGATTAGCAATTTTGGAGAAATCTTTTATGAATCGCCTGTAGAACCCGGCGTGCCCAAGGAAACTTCTCACTGCCTTGACTAAAGTGGGCGGTGTTAGTTTTTCAATCACGTCAACCTTAGCATGGTCGACCTCAATTCCTTTACTGGACACTCGATGTCCCAGGACTATCCCTTCTTGTACCATAAAATGGCACTTCTCCCAGTTCAACACTAAATTTGTCTCCAAACATCTTTTGAGCACTCTTCTTAAGTTGTGAAGACAGTCCTCGAATGAATCTCCCACCATGGAGAAATCATCCATAAAGATCTCCATAATATCTTCCACCATGTCTGTAAAAATGGCTAACATGCACCATTGAAATGTCGTCGGTGCATTGCAAAGCCCAAAAAGCATTCTCCGAAAGGCGAAGATGCCATAAGGACAAGTGAAGGATGTTTTCTCTCTATCTTCGGGGGCTATTGATATCTGATTGTACCTCGAATATCAATCTAAGAAATAGAAGTGCGATCGCCCGGCCAGCCTATCCAACATTTGGTCAATAAAAGGCAAGGGGAAATGGTCCTTCCGGGTGGATGTATTCAATTTTTGGTAATCCATGCAAATCTGCCATCCCATGACTGGGCGAGTTGAGATCAACTCATTGTTCTCATTTTGCACAACAGTCATTCCCCCTTTTTCAGCACACATTGGACAGGGATGACCCAATTGCTATCAGAGATGGGGAAGATGATTCACGCATCTAACCATTTGATCACTTTCTTCTTTACTACCTCTTTCATATTCGGGTTCAGCCTTCGTTGATGTTCTCTGGAAGGTTTGTGCCCTTCTTCCAAGAGAATCTTGTGCATACAGAAGGCTGGGCTGATACCCTTTATATCTGCCATGGTCCAGCCAATGGCAGTCTTACTTTCCTGCAGTAGCTGTAAGAGTTGTTCTACCTGCACATCTAGCAAACTGGATGATATAATAATAGGCAAAGTAGAATCAGGGCCTAAGAAAATGTACCTGAGGTGAACTGGGAGCAGCTTCAGCTCCAGCTTGGGTGGTTCCTCTACTGATGGCTTTGCTGGAGGTGTAGCCCTTTTTCTAACTCAAGGGACTCGAACTGAGGGTCCCTTTTCCAGAATTCTTGGCCTTCAAGTGCCATGACCCACTCAGCTAACCCTTCACCATCCATCTCTTCTAAATTTGTCAGACATGCCTCCAATGGATCTTTAACAGTCAGGGTCACGCCATCTTCTTGCAGAATCACATCCACTGCCTCCACTAGAGAGCAATAAGAATATTCACTGGGTCTCCTCATAGATTGCTGAACATTGATATGACTTCTTCATCGTTCAGTCTCATTTTTAATTCCCCAGTCTCACAATCGATCAGTGCTCTCCCAGTGGCCAAAAATGGCCTACCTAAAATGATAGGTATCTCCTCATCTACCTAACAGTCCAAAATAACAGAGTCTGTAGGGAACACGAACTTCCCCACTTGCACCAACTAATCATCAAGAATCCCAGTAGGTCTTTTTACGGTGCGGTCAGCCAGCTGCAGCAGCATCGAAGTCGGTCTGGCTCTACCAATGCCCAGTTTGGTGTATACAGCCAGAGGCATCAAATTTATGTTGGCTCCCAAATCACATAATGCCTTTGCAAAGGCATAACTCCCAATCGTGCATGGAATAGTGAAGCTACCTAGGTCTGAAATCTTTTAAGCCATCGGTTTGGTCACAACTGCGCTGCAGGTCTGCGTCAGAGTCACTGTGCATAGGTCCTGAAAATCAAACTTCCGTGACATTAGATCTTTCATCATCTTCGCATAACCTGGCATCTCCCTCAAGGCATCCATCAAAGGAATATTCAACTGAATTTGACGCAGCATCTCCATGAATTTCTTATATTGATCTTCCTTTTTTTGTTTTACCAGTCTCTGAGGGAATGGTGCCGGTATCACCCTTTGTGCACTATTTGTTGGCTTCTCTCTATTGGGGTTTTGTGGCACAAGAGGCACCACCTACTCTACAGCTTGTTCATTTACCTTAGCCTTACCCTTTTCATCTTGACCCTATTCAACTACCACTTCAGTCAGATTTGATGGTTCATCTACCTCTAGTGGAATTGGAGTGGCTGGCAAAGTCTCTTTGCTGGCTTGTGCAACCTCCTGCTCTTTGTCTAAATCTCTCCCATTCCGAAGACTTACTGCCATCAGCTGATTCGGGTTTGGCTCCTTGGGGTTAATATTTGTGTCCGCTGGCAATGTTCCCTGGGGCGGTTGTTTAAAGCCATAGACAACTGCCCCAACTGAGTTTCAATGTTCTTTATAGCTAAATCATGTACTGCCAACTTTTTTTGCATCTTACCATTTGTCCCAATGAATTATTGGAGCATCCCCCTGATCTCTACCATGTTGTTATCTTGCTGCTGAGGAGGTGGCTAATATGTCAACTATTGCTGGTTTTGCTGTGGATAGCCCTGTTGTCTCTGGTGGTATGGCACCAATTGGCCTTGAACGTGCATGCCCCCAGGCTGAGGCATGTTAGGTCTGTATTGTTGATTTGGTGTCGGTCTCCACTGTTGTCCTCCTTGTCTCTGACCCCCAAAGTTGTTAACATAATTCATATCTTCCCTTGCCCCTTGATTTTCACCTTCTCCGCTCCATGAACACACATAAGACTGATTAACACAGGTTGTACACATTCCTCCATTTGTCGTGTCAACAATATGCACCTGTTTGGTACCCATCTCATCTATCTTCTTTGTCAAAATACTCATCTGAGTCATGAGTGTGGCCATATTCTCTGCATGCAAATTATTTGGGTCAAGAGGAACTGAATGCACTATGGGTGTCAGTGTTGTCCCTCTAGTCATCCACCCCGAATTCTAGGACATCTTGTCAAGAAGGACTTTGCACTAGGTGAATGTCTTACTCAAAAATGCACCTCCAACTAAAGCATCCACATTGGCCTTTAGATTGTTAGCTAACCCCTTGTAGAATCTCTGGCCAGGCATCTGGTCTGGAATGCCATGGTGAGGACACTTCACCAGCATTCCTTTAAATCTTTCCCAAGTTTCTTGCAAGGTCTCAGTCGGCTGCTGCTTGTACTGCAATATTTCATCAATCTGCCTTGCAGTCTTGTTGGGCGGGTAGAACTTATTCAGGAACTGCTTTACTAAATCCTCCCAGGTGACAATGGAATTGATTGGGAGCGAATTCATCCAAGTCTGAGCTTCCCCAGTCACAGAGAATGGGAACAATAATAGCTTGATAGCTTCTGGGGTCACATTTGGCTGCCTTTGAGTCACACAAATTGACAGAAAATTTTTCAAATGTTGCTGAGGGTCTTCAATGTGTGACCCGGAGAACAATCCCTTATTCTGCAGCAGATGCAACATGTTTTTGGTGATCTGGAATGACTCCGCTTGAATTGCGGGCACAGCTATGGTAGTTGCCAAGTTGTCAGCTGTGGGTTGAGCCCAATCATAAAGTGCAGCTTCTAGCACAAGAGGTGCCACCACTCTGATGTTTGGGTCAGCTGGCTCATCCCTGATGTTTCCGTTGACGTTCTCTACATTACCCATGTTAAATTCAAGCTGGTGTAGTTGTTGTGTTTGTTGGATCCTCCTGTTGGCACAGTTCAATGCCCTGAATGTTTTCTCGGGGTTTGAAAGTCCTTCAAGCAGTTCTCCAGTCCTCAAAGAATTTCTAGGCATACACTTGAATTCCACAAGAATTCAAATGTTAGAATTTCAATAAAAATTGTTTAACACCTTTGAAATTTGATTTGAACTAATAATTTTAACACTACTTTTAAGTTGTAATAAATAACACCGTTAGTTCCCCGGCGACGACGCCAAAATTTGATAACGCCCAACTATGCCTTTTAAAGGACAAAGCGGTCGTTGCAAATATAATCCGATTTTTAAGTCCAGAATCGAATCCTCGGGGAACTAACCTGTCTATTACCCTCTTCGGCAATGTTATTATCAACTCAATCAATCTCTAGATGCCCGATTTTTTATCAATAATGATTGGGTTTTTGTTTAACTACTTTGACTACTATTAAAAGCAACGGTAAGCTAAAACAAAGATAATTCAATAGTAAAAAGGTCTAGGGCGGTGATTTCCCCTATTGCTAGTTTAGGTCCTGACTCTTCCGCTATAATCTCGCCATAATACTCTATGAGGATTAAGAGCTATGGGTTATCGGAATTATCTCTCGATCAACTACAATAATTTACTAGAGCATTCTCTCGAACTACTCTAGTTGACAATAGTTATGCAACTCTAAAGTATCTCACCAAAGTTTTGTTATCTCTAAACCCACTATTAAGTTTAAGTAATGAATCTCTTCAATTACCCAGAAGTGGTGTTGTTCAACCGATGTCTAACCTAATACTCTTTCTCAAGCAATATAAGGTAATTAAACACGATTAATCAAGGGCCCATTCAATTAATCACCATACAAAACGTAGTTGAACAATCATATCATAAATCCGGCTCGATTATAACAACTTGAGTCAAAACCTCAACCAACAATTGGTTCCAACAAACCTAGATAAGTATTTAGCTAGTCATAACAAAATAAGAGAAAACTACTAAATTGTTCATAATGTAAAATTGCAAGAATTAAAAGGAGATAGAAAAACTCTAATGTTTTGTTGATCTTCTCACACTTGTTCTTCCTCCAATAATAGTCTAAAATTAGCTTCATCCTCACTTGGGCGAGTTTCTAAAGCTTATAAGGGTTTTACAAAAAATTTCCCGAAGTTACACTTTGGTCCTCAAACTTCCAGCTGTGTGAACAGTGCACCGCGGTCGCGGCCAACCGCGATCGACCGCGGTGAAAGCTGACCTTTCTGCCTCAGTAACCTGTCGCGATGGCCTTCTTCCCCAGGCCATTTATGCTTCTTTGTGTTCGGGTATTTCTCGAGTGGGTGTTGTTCTTCACATTATCGCCTCCAAAATACTCCATGTTGCTTCCTCTCATATAATATTCCCTGCTAAACACTAGAACACTATTTAGAGCAGTTTGTTGGCAGTTTATCTATAAAACAACAACAAAGTATGGTCATATTAAGGTGTAAATATCAACTATATCGCCTACTATCATGTAACAACAACAACAACAATAAATCCAGTATAATTTCATAGGTGGGGTCTAGAAAAAACCGTAAGGTGCCTTTCGCCAAAAACCTTAAGCTGGGTGCTACTGCCAAAGGCGTCCTATACCTTTGGCGGCGACTTAAATGGTCGCCACTAATATTGTACAGAAAACTTATTTTCTTTAGTGCACTAATAGTAACAAACATGAAAATGAGTTGTTCGAAGCCAAGTAAATTGTTCTTTAAATTATTACTTTTCTCATAGAAAATATTGGCTAATCCAATTTTTTTTTTACATATAACTTTTGTGAAAATATTTCACCAATGCTTGGACCAATGTAAATGTACATATGACAATGTTGTATTATTATTATTATTATTTTATTATTAACTTTCGTGGCAACTTGGAATGGCAAAATGGTTAAAAGAAAACAGTTAACCACCCATATTATCCACTAAAATATGGGTTGGATAATGAACTTTTAAAAACGGGTCAATATGGATAAGAAGAATATTATCCATTTGGAAAATGGATAACCAATGGATAACCAATTGGTCTAACTTTTACATTTGTAAAGCCTCAAATTGGGGGTTCTTTAAGTTAGAGAGACTAAGAATTCTCCCAAAAGTAATCATATACAAGAAGTCATGGATAATATGGATAACCCATATTATCTGCCGGTTAACCCGTTTTTTATCCGTATTTAATATGGGTCGAGTTGGATAATTGATCCATTTTTTATTACCCGTTTTCGATCCGAACCATATCCGACCCGACCCGACCGTTTGTCACCCCTAATGGCAACTAAGGTTGCCACAAAAATAAATAAATGAGCCATAAAATAGATTTTGCATGTTCTTTAGATATTGTAGAGGTTCTATAAAGCCATTGGATTTTTGTTGTGATCTCCCAACACTCTGAACTTTGATCTTCTTCATCAAAGTATCTTCTTTTTGTCTTTTTCTCCAAATTGAAATTCTACTGAATTAATATTCTTTTAAGAAAATTAAGACACTAATATTCAACCAAGAAAATTTTATTTGGAGCAATTAAAAGCAATAAGAGCAAGACGTGGATACAAATTAAAGATTAAAATAGACCAGAGAATGTTCTTTCTTTTTTTTGTTGCTTTTGTGAGTTGTTACACATTCTAACAACATTTATTACTCTTTTGAAGTATAAATTTATTGTTTCTTAGAAGCTGAAGTAAATTATGTTTGACTGAGTCGTAATGTAAATTAAAAAATATTGTCAACACTCTTGGTAGCAACTAATAACACTCGGGTCCCATATTATTTTAGAGTTTAAATAACACGCAAGTCGTAAATTGATCCTTTTCAATTGGAGACTTGATATTGTATAAATGGAGAGTTTGTAGTCAAAATTGTCCCTCAGGTTTGAGGATAGGTTTAAATTTGTCCTTTATATATTATCTTGAGCACTTATTGTCCCTTAATTAAGTTTATATAAATTGAGCACATTTAGCCTCTGTTAACACCAAATCCAAACAGTATTGGAACAACAGTTGTACCTAGTTGTTTTGGATTAGTTCTTAGATTTCATGCTTATCCTTAGACTAAAGATTTAGAGTTATCCTTTTAGTTCATACTTATCATTCAGTTAGTTAGCTTTAGATAGTGTTTTGATTTGAATAAGTCTCCTAATTCAAAGAGTGCTCTTAGGAAGACTTGTATTTAAACTGAGCTTGACATTCAATATACATATAGTTTTCCATCATATTCTTCAGTGTTCATATGGTATCAGAGTCTATACAGCTCTAACGAGCACGATCCAATATTTTTTCTTTTCCTTCTTCATTGGATGGAAACACTACCAGAATTGTCAATGCCGACAACACTACCGGCACCACAACCATCATCCAATTCAACCCTGCTTCCCAACTACCTATCAAACTTAGTGACGGTCACAATTTGCCACTTGGAAAGCTAAGTTCTCCATGCTTATGCACGACCATGATCTCTATGGTCACCTTGATGGGTCTACCCTGATTCCCACACCGACCACTACTTTTGGCACCAATACAACTCCTAATCCTGCTTATACGCTTTGGTTCCGTCAGGATTAACTCATCCAGAACGCTCTTATGGCGTCCGTTGACCCTACCATTGCTTCCACAATTGTTGCTGCCAACACATCCAAACATGCTTGGGACTCCTTGCACACTGCTTATGCAAACAAGTCCCAGACTCGGATCTTCAGCCTTCGTGACCAACTTGCACGAATCACAAAAGACAAAATTCCTATTACTGAGTACCTTTAGCGTTTTCGGTCCCTCTCTGGTGAACTTGCCACTGTAGGTGCTCCGGTCACTAACTCTGAACTTATCGTCAAGATTCTTAGTGGACTTGGCCCTGAGTTTCGTAAGATATCTGCTGCCATACGAGCACGTGACACCACCGTCACCTATGAGGAATTGTATGAAAAATTGCTCGATCACGAGCTCTTTATCTGACATGAGGATGCAAAGAAAACTCTTAGTCCTATCACAGCGGCAGTTGCTACTCACAACAAACAAAACGACACTGCCAACAATCGCCGCCAATCCTATAACAACAACTCCCAACCATGGCGATAGAATACTCGCTCCAATTCATCCATCTAGTGGCAACCCCAAAATAATAACCCCATGGGTGTTATTCGTTGCCAATTATTCAACAAGATTGGTCGTACTACAAATGTATGTCGATCCAAGTCACATAATCATTTTGAGGCCAAAGACAATTATATCACAGGCTTCAACACTAGTGCCGACCCGTGGATAGTGGACTCGGGTGCCACACACCATGTCATAACCAAACCTCATAACCTACAATTATATCACAGCAACGAGGATGTCTCCATGGGTGATGGTAACAAAATTCCCATCTCACATATTGGCTCTACTTAGTTAAATGCATCAAATAATATTTTTAAGCTAACTCATACTTTATGTGCTCCAGCTATCAAACAAAATCTTATTTTTGTTTCTAAATTTTGTCAGGACAATCTAACATCTGTTGAATTCTTTCCTTTTTCTTTTCTTGTGAAGGATCTGAAAACACGAACCCCGCTGGCACGAGGTCGGACCAAAAATGGACTGTATGAGTGGCCCAAATCACATCCACAAGCTCACATATCTACCACTTCAACTTCTCTGACCACTTGGCACCAAAGATTGGGTCACCCGCATTCTAGAGTTCTTGCATATGTCTTGAATAAATTATCGCTCCCATTTGTTGAGCGAGACAAGTTTCTTTATTGTAATTCTTGTTTGTCTAATAAAGCCCATCGGCATCCGTTTCACACATTAACTCTGGAAAGCTCTAAACCTCTTCAAATTACTTTCAGTGATTTATGGGGACCCTCTCCTGTGTTATCTGTTAATAAAAAACTATATTATTGTATATTTGTTGATCAATACACAAGATACACTTGGCTCTACACACTTAAAAATAAATCTGAAGTCAGAGACATTTTTCAAAAATTCCATCCTTTGATAGAAAAACATTTCAATACCAAATTTCTATCGCTTTATACTGATGGTGGAGGAGAGTATAAAAGTCTTGACCCTTATCTCTCGCTTCACGGTATCGAACACCTTTCCACTCCACCCTATACACCTCAAAGAGTTGCTCTTACTGAGCGCAGACATTGTCACATTATTGAAACTGCACGAACACTCTTACATGAGGCGTCTCTCCCATCACCTTTTTGGTCCTTTGCCTGTCACCATGCGGTCTATCTCATTAACCGACTCACTACCACACTTTTAAATAATAATTCTCCTTTTGAAAAATTATTTGGTAAAACACCTGATTATGCTTCTCTAAGAATTTTTGGGTGTTTATGTTATCCATGGCTTAAACCATACTCTAAAAAAAAATTTGAACCAAAATCCACCCCATGTGTTTATCTCGATTTTTCATTGTCCCATCACTGCCACCAATGCTTTGATCCAATCTCATCAAAAATTTATTTATCTTGTGATGTTCATTTTGTTGAAAATAACTTTCCTTTCAAAACTTTGTTCTCTAATATTATAATTCAAAAAAGGCACCTCGAATGGACAACTAGTGCATTTTCTAATACACTCAATCTCACCCCTAATGTTTCTAATATTTTATACTTCCCCCTCCCACATTGAAATACCAACTCCTGCGGCAGAACCCCAAACCCAAATGACATCTCGTTCCCCAAACCAAATTGACCCACTACTACCATCATCCATTTTCGGCGTACCAGTGGCAGAAGCAAATTCGGACTCTTCCAAAACTTCAACTCCAGGTAATCCTCTCTTTCCTTCTTCTTCTTCTATAATTTCCATTGCCTAGGAGTCTCTTTGTCACTGCGCATCTTCTCCGATACCTTTGACCACTGTCCGTCAACCGCCAAACCCCAACACACCTATAAATTCACCATCTTCTACATCTAAACCTTCAAAAAAATCTCCCCCACTTCGAGTGTATCACCGCAGAACACCCCAATCCAAACCTATGGCACCTCCTCCTACTGTCTCTGTTCGAACCAGCAGCAACCAAGCGGCACCACCAGTCAAACCCATACTTTCCCGCTGCCCTTCCCCTCCCAATCGTATTATCACCCATTCACAGAATAACATTCAAAAATCAAAGAAATTTTTTGACTACCTTGCTCATTTAGAAACCTCACTTGTACCACATACCTTTAAACAAGCTGAGAAACACCCTGAGTGGAGCAAAGCTATGAAATCAGAATTTGATGCTTTGCTGAATAACCGTACTTGGGAACTAGTTCCAAATGATCCTTCTAAAAATGTTATTTCATGTAAGTGGCTTTTCAGGATTAAGAGTAAAGCAGATGGTTCGGTTGATCGCTACAAAGCAAGACTAGTTGCAAAAGGATTTACTCAGAGGCCGGGTGTTGATTTTTACTCGACTTTCGGTCCAGTAGTAAAACCTACCACTGTCCGAATTATTCTTGTTGTTGCTCTCCAATTTCACTGGCCCCTTCGTCAGCTTGACGTCAACAATGCATTTCGTTAAGGTGATCTTGAAGAGGAGGTTTACATGATGCAACTTTCGGGGTTTACTTGTGCCAACAACCCGACTCATATCTGTAAGTTGCGCAAGGCAATTTATGGCCTGAAGCAAGCACCTCGGGCTTGGTACAATGCACTCAAAGGACATCTTTTGTACATGGGATTTTTCAAGACTGAATCAGACAACTCTCTATTCGTTCGGATCAGCAACGCTAGTTTCATGTTCATTCTGGTATATGTTGACGACATTATCATCACCGGCAACAATCTTATCACCGTGAATGAGGTTATAGCTTCCCTTGCTTCTCGCTTCTCAATTAAAGATTTGGGAAACCTTCATTACTTTCTTGGTGTTGAGGTGATTCGCAGTTCAAATGACATTATTCTATCTTAAGCAAATTATATCAATGAAATTCTAAGTGCAGAATTGATGTCTGATTGTAAAAGTGCTAAAACACCAATGAGTAACTCCGACTTACTCAAACTCAATGATGGGACTGACCTTACAGATGCAACTCGCTATCGCCGAGTCCTAGGCAGACTTCAATATATGTCCTTTACAAGGCCAAACATTTCTTATGCGGTCAATAAACTGTCCCAATTTATGCAATCACCATCAGACCTGCATTGGAAAGTTGTGAAACGTGTTCTCAGGTATCTTTGTGGTACAATCCAGTTTGGCCTCCGTGTATCCCCAAGTTGTGATTTTAATCTGCACATGTATTCTGACGCCGACTGGGCTAGATATCTCACTGATAGATCCTCCACATCTGGCTATATTTTGTTTCTTGATTGTAACCCCATCAGTTGGTCTTCAAAAAAGCAGAAAATTGTCGCTCGCTCATCAACTGAAGCTGAATATAGAGCTGTTGCCAACGCTCTTGCTGAACTATTATGGGTGAAACACCTATTGCTTGAGATGAAGCTTTCTATCAAAGATACTCCCACAATCTACTATGACAACATTGATGTCACTTACATAGGGGAAAATCCAGGCCTTCATAGTCGCATGAAGCATGTTGAGGTGGACTTTCACTTTGTGTGCAACCATGTTCAACAGAAGGGGGTTCAAGTTGTTCATGTTCATTCTGCTGACCAACTAGCTGATACGCTCACCAAGCCATTTGCCAAACCAGCCTTTGACCGAAATTTGTTCAAGTTAGGCTTAGTTACACATCGCATAACTTGAGGGGGGCGTATTGGAACAACAATTATACCTAGTTGTTTTGGATTAGTTCTTAGCTTTCATGCTTATCTTAGACTAGATATAGATTTAGAGTTATCCTTTTAGTTCATACTTATCATTCAGTTAGTTAGTTTTAGATAGTGTTTTGATTTGAATAAGTCTCCTAATTCAAGGAGTACTCTTAGGAAGACTTGTATTTAAACTGAGCTTGGCATTCAATACACATATAGTTTTCCATCATATTCTTCAGTGTTCATAAACAGATGCACAAAACTAACAGTTCCTTTCCTAGTGCAATGAACATAGCACAGTATCGTTTGGTAGGGTGTATAAGAATAATGTTGAATATGGTATATTAGTAATGCAAAGATTAGTAATGTATGGGTTAGTAATGCAAGCATTAATTATGCAGAAATTATTTTTTATACAATATTTGGTATGGTGTATTAAAATGCATTGCACAACTTTTAAATAAATTAGTTGTTTACAAAAATACCCAATATTATTTTTTAGCTTTAAGGAACTTTAAGGACAATTTTATCTTTAATCATGCCAATGCATGTATTAATACACTTGGTATTACTAATACCATGGTTTTTTATGCATTAGTTATATATAGAATAATACCAAGTAGAGTGTATAACTAATGCTTGTATTAGTTATACATAGATTAAAAAAATGTACCAAATAAAGTATTACTAATACACAAAGCTAACGCATGCATTATTTTCTCTAATATACTCTACCGAACGACCTCTAAAATAAAACCCCGCTTAGGGTCTTCTTGACCTACTCTCGCCGTCAGTGTCTCCGTCGATTGTTTTCATCTTCGGTGCCAGAAGAGCTCTTTCTCTCTTTAACAACTCTTCTTTTTTTCTCTTTTGTTAAAACTATATGATTGTAAAGAAAGTTCCCACCATTACTTTTGCAATTAGACAGTCATTGAAGAGCATTTTTGCATCAGAAACTAAAAGGTTGAATATGCTAGTGGACCATTAGTGCACTTCTGCAATTATTAATTTTTAGTTGAGTGGTCAAACAACGCATGAGAACCATCCATGCTTTGAAGATAATAAGTTTTTAGTGTAAGTTATCTTAGCAGATTCTGCTATAGCAATTTCACAAATTTGCTCACGGTATTCACTCACAAGATCAATCTTTCCAGTTTCCACGTGCAGCTAACTAGTCGGCTAGATCAGTTTTCTCAAACTCATGTAATTCCTTGACTAGTTGAATGGGCAAGAATCTTTCGAAAAGCTATGAGGAATAAGGAGAGGATATTGTTGCAGAGTATATCATTGGCAAATTCAGATATCTAGTTTCATTAGCTCTAGCTAGGAAGAAGACTTCGATTTGGGTCTTGTTTTTACGGCGTCAGGTGCATTTCATGACAGAACTAAAGGAGCCGTTAGCTTTGTGCATCTGTTTGGGTTTGGTGTTAACAGAGACTAAAGGTGTTCAACTTATATAAACTTAAGGGACAATAAGTGCTCAAGATAATATATAAAGGACAAATTTAAACCTACCCTCAAACATAAGGGACAATTTTGACTAAAAACTCTATAAATGGATAATGTTATCGTCCAACGAGCGCAGGATTTTACTTAAATAGACTAACAGCATAAAAATGTTATACACTAAACTATATATTTATTCGGTTACCATGTTACTTTTTAGTGTACATTTTTATGTTGCCAAACTAGATTTATCATACACAGTTATATTTTTATTTAATCATTTGATATTCAATATCCATTGGTCCAACGAATCCAGATTTAGGTTACATAGGGGAAGTGCTCCTTTTTACGAATATTCTTTCTCATGGCTCAAGCCCGAGAACTTTGGTAAAAGGCCAAGGTGATCTCATTCATCTCACCACATCTCTTGATAATTATATGCAGGCAGACATTCGATTTATGAAAAGTTTTTTTTCTTTTGTCCATTAATCAGATGAATGAACTCAATGTAATTATGAAAGAACTTGAGAGAACTCAGATATTCAATCGGCATAGCGACGAAAGGTAGGGAGAGCTCCCTGAAAATGAACCCATTCTTCAACTAAACTTAACAATATATGAAGGTCACACAGAAGAGGCAGAAATTTTAATAGCAGGAAGGAGGATGAAAATAAGGATTAATAGTATATCAAAAGATTCACAAGCACGTTTACAATGCCCTTTACACTGCAAGAAGTTCTCGGGGTAATGTACCAATATTGGCAGTTCATCAACTACTTCCTAGTTGCCATTAACATTGCACGGATTTTAGCCCGAAGATCATCTGATATCTCAGTAGATTCAGAATGCTGAGATGCGGCTCTTTGATGGGAACTAGATACATCCACCGAAGCTTCTCTGCTGACGGAACCTCCCGGACTTCCTCTTGATTGATCTGACACTTTGGTACCGATCTCACCCTCTTCCAGTTCTTCTCTTTCTTTGGTCCCCTTCTCATTCTTATTGGCCCTGCCATAGTGCTGCTTTTCATCATCTGAAGAGTTCGGGCGCTTATGCCCATGTTCAGACTCATCATCACTGAAATGCTTTGGCCTGTGTTTGAGTTTCTCTCTACTCCGGTGGGAGGTTCTATGAGATCTATGTTTCTTCTTGGAGTGCTTATAATCCTCCTCATAATCATCTTTCCTATTTTCAGGTGAAGACTGATGACTGGAATGCTTTTTCCTTCCATGCTTATGATGTCTCTCGGCATCTCTTCGCTCATCATCATCATCATCATATTCAGGGGATGAATGCCGTCTGCGGTGCTTCTTTCTTGATCGTTTATCATCTTCATCATCATCATCATCATCTTCAGGGGATGAATGCCGTCTGCGGTGCTTCTTTCTTGATCGTTTATCATCTTCATCATCATCTTCATCATATTCAGGCGATGAATGCCGCCTGCGGTGCTTCTTTCTTGATCGTTTATCTTCATCATCTTCATCCTCATATGCATTGCCACCATCTTTGTGTCTATGACGGTGTGAACGCCTCTTTTTTTTGGATCGTCTATCATCCCTTACCTCTCCACTTTCTTCCTCTTCATCTTCTCTTGAAGAGTGGTGCTTCTTCCTGGACAGCTGCTTCTCCTCCTCCTCTCCCTCTCCCTCTTCCTCTTCATCCTCCTCGTCGGGTCTATCAGATCTTGACCGGTATTTCCTTCTTGATCGCCGCTCATTCTCTTCAGCATTATGTTTTATTTCAGATTTCTCATTTTCATTGGACACATTATTAATTAATGGAGCTGCACTGCCTTCTCTCTCTAGAGCAGTCAGTTCTGACGGAGCTGCACTGCCTTCTCTCCCTAGAGCAGTCAATTCTGACGGAGCTGCACTGCCTTCTCTTTCTCTAGTAGCAGCATTAACCTCTGTGCCAGAACCTGATAAGGCAGATTCCTGCGGTTCCACTGACCCTCCATGTGAAGAATCTCTTTTCACAGGAGCTGCTCCACCTTTTAAGAGGGCCACAAACATCTTTGCCCTTCTCAGCCTCTCTGCTTTCAGCTTCTGCTCTTTGCTCAAGTGTGCTTCAGAGGAGTCTGCCTCACTCGCAGCTTCAGCAGCAGCAGACTTTGCGATTTCCTTCGCCTTTGGAATCGAAACACTATTTTTCATCCTCTGGTCAGACCTCTGACTAAATGGAGGGACATTGAGGAAACTTGAGGCTTGGCCACCCTCACTGCTGTGACCCTGACTATCACCATTCTTAGATGAGCCTGATATGATATTCAAATTGGGATTTTTAATACCTCTAGTGGCTGCGTGAAGGATAGCAGCAGCAGCAGCAGCGTCCACATTGACTCCAACCTCTTGCTCTGAAGTTCTGGTCAGGGAGTCCTGCATTTCCTTCTTGGATTTACCAATCACCATTTTAAACTTCTCTTTCTTATCAGATACATATGGCAGATCATAGCCTGCAGATCTGGAGGGAGAATCACTTTCCTTCAAAGCTCTTTTTTCTGATCCATGGACTTTTGACTGCACAACAAAGAGAAGAGCAAAAGACACAATGTTAAAGCAATTCCACACACTCCTCTCCAAAGGGAAAGTAGTATAACCAGGTTCACATGCATCAGCTACACCAATATGCCAAAATCATAGAGAAAAATACTGTCATTGGTTTTTTGTGTTAATACATTGTGAAAGAAGCAAGTACTATAAGTTCAGGAAAATAAAATAGTATGCTCAAATTCAAAATTTATACAAAAAATTTCAGCCAGGTGACTGCAGGACAACACATATATTTCCCAGACAGAGAAAGAGCTTTCACCTCTAGAGCTTTCTGGAGTATTTTTAGATAGTAAGGATGATATTGGTTGGTTGGAAGGAGAAATGGGAATCTGCCATGTTTGCTGTCCTGTTCCATAAGAGTTGACTCAAACTGCTTCCCATTCTTCAGAATGAACTCCACAATCTTATTAATCAATTTCTTCAGATCAGATGGAGGCTCCACCAAAGGTCCAGTCTTCGACACCACTCCTAGACCAGACACCTCTGCCTTTGTCTTTCTAGATGCAGCAGAAGAACCACCGTCATCTTCCTTCCGCATATTACTTCTAATTCCGCTCTTGGAAGCATTAATCAAATTATTCTTTTTCAGTGCAGCAGCCTTTTCTTTATCTTTACTAGAACGAAGTGAATTAGTAGAAACTCTCTCATCTTTTTCTTTCTCATCTTTTTCAAATTCCTTGGAACTATCAGCCCTTTCAATTGGACTGGAAACATTTAAGGCACTCAAGGTATCAAGTGTTGCACTGGTAACTTTGGATCCAGGATCATCCCCATTCGCAAGCTCCTCGTCCTCTCCGGACTCATATACAGAACCAAGCAAAGATAAAGCACCTCCACGACCATCATGTTCCTTCTGCTCATTGGAATCCTTTCCTACTTCATTTTGAGCTTTCACATCACTACCAGGTTGTAAAAGTTCAGGGTGATCAACAAGAAACCTAAAGTATGCATGAAGATCGTGGTCAGGTATTAAGAACCCAAATGTTGGATTGTCTCCCTGCTTTACCCTCAGAACAATTTCTGACTGCCCACCATGTTTGCTCACAAACAGCGCAGTCCTTGCAATTATCTGATGTACCTTTTCCGTTGGTGGCTGCAAAAAGATAGAAAGCACCAAAAGCAACAAAGAGCCCATTAAAATGTAGAATTCACAATTCTGGATAAAAAATAAGCTAGAACCTTAGATACAATCACAGCTTCAAACATACCAATCCACAAAAATGTGTGCCCATTAGTGAAATTAAAAGAGCAATATTAAGTAAATTAAGAGAAGATCCCTCTCAACTAGCAACAAATTGTCCTTATAAAGATAACTTCTTAATATTCCTAATCCCACCTGCACTGCCCCTTGGTCATGCATCAAAAGGGAATAAGGTGCCTGTGAATGGCAACCTTAGATGAAAAGAACTCCATCCCTGCTCCGAGCATCTGAAAACTTAGACATGGTGAGCCTTAGAATAACATAAGCTTTAGACAACTAGTAGCATTGGCCACATGGGGAAAACCTCGTTAGCATGTAAACACAATATCCAAGCTTTATGAAAGCAGACAAAAAACCAAATTGAAGAGCATAAGCTTACCAAGCATTGAAGTAGGCTTTCCGGCACTGGAAAGGAGGGACGAAACTCGGAGCTTTCCTGGCCCACCTCAGAACTTTTTCTGTAAGCAGAATCATCAGTATGTCCATATGAGAAGCCAACAGCACGATAAGCACCAGCATCCACCGACTTTTCGTCTTCTTCCACTTCTGAAGGAAGAAATCATTAAATCATATTAATATTGATGTATTATCCAAGACCAAGAGCATCATAACTAATGCAAAGCCACAGGAAAAAGAATCCAGACAGAACAAGATTAGGTTAAAATAATGATACTTGCACGGATAAGTAAAGATGATCTTACTCCTTGTGAGATACAGAAAATGTGTAATTAAAAGGTCCAGTAACTAAAAACACGTTGCGAAAAGAACATTTTACAGCCATTAACTAGGCAGCCAGCATGCTACATTTCCTCAATCTACCTTATTTTAAGATACGCCAGCACCAAAATATCATCTCTAGGAAGCACTGTCTGCCTATAAAAACATTTGCTAACAGCATTATTTCCATAACAATAAATCGTATTCTCAGCTGTCCCCTTGAAGTTGCAAACGAATATTATTTAAAACAGAAAGAGGCATACCATCAGAGGAAGTTTCCACAGCGACCAGAAAACCAAAGACAGGTGCAGGATGAACCCTCAACTAAACAAACAAGATTGTTTTACAATACTATTTTATGCTTCGCAATGTCAATCAGATCAGTTTACTACAGCAAACAAATCTTTTTTTTCCCCTGGGAAGTTCATGCATAGCAAATCCTATTTAGAAGCATCATATATAGCTACCGCAACAAACTATTACAGATGCAGATCCAGCATATTAAGTTTACAAATTTAGCATAAATATATGTATTGCACAAGAGAAATGAATCTAACACAGTGAGCACACAGAAGGATAATTGAAACTTATATAGCACAATAAACCACTTAACGATATTAACATCAGCTAGCGAATCATTACGTTTTATCGGATTGTTAGCTTCCTGATTATTTACGCGCAGAACACTATTCACAAAATATAATACATGAAAAAGTTATCCCCGCAATGTTAGAATTTTATATAAAAAAATTTAAATAAAATAAAATAAATAAATAAAAAGAGGAAGGAAACAAGAGTTAAGTTTACCTGGTTCATCTGAAGGCGAAGGAAGATCGAGGTAACGTTCATGATCGAGCTCGAACTGAATCGAAGCATCGACGAGATTCGAAGACGTAGAAGAGTGAGACCGCCGGCGGGAAGGTGGAGGTGCGGAGAGAAGGTGGCGGACATCGTAACGATCAATTTGGAGAGAATTCCATTCGACAAGAGCGTCGTCGGAGTTGACGAACGCCGCCATGGCGTCGTCGTCGAAGAGTAGGGCATGGCGGCCCACCACCTCTAGATCCATCGCAAACCGCCGATTTTAGCTTAATCTCTACGGTCTCGATTTTACTCTTCCCTTTCCCGATACGGTTCGAGTGAGAAACCCTAGTTGGGACCCTTTGGTGAAATTGGGAAATTAGCTGTTGATCAGGGTTGGGCCAATACCAAGATAAACTTTACTAAAGGGAGATTTGCACAAATAGGACTAGTGCCACGTTTAATTATTTGATCCATTAAGAAAAGTTTTGGCAAAATAGCCTCGTGCCAGAAATTTAAAGTAGGTTGCTGACGATTTTGCATGACTTAAATCACACACGCAAATATACGTGGTCAATTAAGTAAAAAAGAGTGAGTAGAATATTATTTTCACAAAAACTTGTGATCAGTTATCAACTAAATCAAAACAAATTTTAATTTATCAAATCAAGAACAATTTCAAGGTGATTTTTGTTTGATTAATTCTACTAACTAGAGTTACGATTAAAAGAATAACTAATTAACTAGCATACTTAACGTGAAGAATTTAATTCAATGAGTACTAATATTCCACCTTCTACTCACCCGGATATCCCTATAAGGAGGTGCGGCGGTTGGCTCTGGTGGGAACGAGAAGAGGTAGAGGCGGCATAATAAGTATTGGGAGAGGTAATCAGGCACGAGATGACATAGTTTCAGATCTCCTAGGACATTGCCCTTGATATGAAGTTGTGGAGGTCGAGCATTAAGGCTGTAGGTTATGAGGTAGTTGAGCATATTTATAATACGTATGAGTGTGAGGTTAGTCTGGTAGGATTTTATCTTAAACTGCTAGTGGTCAATGTTGTGTTCACACTACTCTTTCTTTTTCGTAGTGGCGGGTCCTATTTACCGGTTACTCTTTCTGTTTCAAATTAGATGATGTACTTTCCTTTTTCGCCTATTCTAAAATAAATGACACATTTCTAAATTTGGAAATAACTCAACTTTAAATTATTCATTGATAGCATCACTGATAAGGATAGAGTTTTGGAAGCTCCAAGAAGGCCATTTACAAGATCTTAAGCTAAAGAATTGCAGACTAAGGTTGCTGGACTTCAATGGCAAATAAAGAAGCTTCTAACTATAGAGGAAGAGCTCAAGACCAAAGGAGAAGAATTGTCTAAGTTTTACAATTATTTGGTGGCTCAAATTGAAGTCCAAGAGAAGGAAGATTGGGTCACCCAAATCAACCCTTGAAGTCCACCAAATGGGCTCAAAATGAGTTTAAAAGAGGTCCAAAAGGAGGTGTTACAAAAGGAGCTCAATTGGAGTCCAAACCAATGGCCCAAATTAGTTGTTTTAAGGCCTAAATCTGCCCCAAAGGGTCTTGGCGGCGGCCTCCACATAATTTTAATGACTTTTCTTACTCTTTAGCAACCACCCTACCTAATTGTAATGACTTTGTATGCCTTAGCAACCACCCTACCTAATTTTAAGGACTTTTATGCTTTAGTACTCCTATAAATAGGGAGTTCTTCTCATTCATAAGACACTACATTATTGATTGAGTATATCATACTTTGAGAGTTCTTTTGAACCTTTGTTACTTGTGCTTTGAGATTTATCTTTCAACATTTACTAGTTCATAGTTCAAGTAGTAAGATTACTCCTATTTTATGATATCTTTGATTCCTTTGTGGTATTTTTAGAAGGCAATTAATACTAGTTATTAATTGTTGTCTCAAGTTACTCGTAAAACGGTCAAGATTCGAATCTATTGTTTTGATTTGCTTTTTAAGTGAAGGCGTTTGATTTCTTCCATAAATCAAGACGTTGTTACTTTGATCTTGTCAAGGCTATAGAACTTGCGTTCTTGGAAGTTCTTAGAATTTTTTCATTGAATTTTCCCATATCTTTATTTTCATCTCTTTAATTCTAGTTGTTCAATTCCTTGTTGTTATTGCATTCGCATTTACTTCTTAAATTCTTACTCTAATTTGGATTCCCGACCTAGTTGTTATCAAGTGGTATCAGAGCGGTTTCTATCAAGATTTCATTCTTGATAAGTCTTGAGGTTTCTTAAATACTAAGAGCAAAAAAAAAAAGAATTAACAAAAAAAAAATGAAAAATCAGTTTATAAAAAGAAGATATAGAATTGCTTGCTCTCCAAAAACAAAGGAATCAAGAAAAGGGGATCCTCGATTTTCTTACACTTTCTAATCTAGATATTTATCCTTTTCTTTTTGTTCGTGTCTTGTTTCAATCGAGCCTAAAAGTTCTAAGATTTGGTTCCTTTTTTTTTGTCCCAAAAAAAATCTAAATTTTACTACTAAGAACTTCATACAAGTTGGGTTTAACTATAAATCTACAAAGTATTTTGTTCAAAAGTTATTCCGAGAGAAAAAAAAGAAGCTAATTTGTGTGATACAGTTTATTTTTTTTAAAGATGTCGCATACAGGTAGTGATGATGAATGAAGAGTTCTCCAAGAAGCCGAAATCAAAGCAAGAAATGATTTTACCTTGCAAGCTATGCATCAACAATTTGAAAGGTTGAATTTGCAACTCCAAGAAATGAGGGATACCATTGCTGATCAAAATGATACAATAGCTGAACTTAGGAGGAAAAATTATGTTAGGCCCCAAGCTAGGAGAAATGTACCCCATGCTCCTATTGTAAATCAAGAAAACCTTATAGATGATTTTAATGATATTGATTTTGATAAGGTGGGAAGAGATAGGAGGGGACAAAGAGGTAGAGTAGAAGATGACAATATAAGTAGTATAAAGATGAAGATGCCACCATTCAAGGGAACAAGGGACCCAGACTTGTACCTTGATTGGGAGGGAAAGGTTGAAGCCATCTTTGATTGTCACAACTACTCTGAGGGTAAGAAAGTTAAACTTGTCGTTGTTGAATTTTCTGACTATGCTGCTATTTGGTGGAAAAAGTTTACTAGGGACAGATTGCAAGAAGGACAAGCACCAGTTGCTACTTGGGCTGAGATGAAGAGGGTGATGAGGAAGAGATTCGTACCATCACACTTTCAAAGAGAACTACAACAACGTCTTCAAACATTGAAGCAAGGATCCATGTATGTGGATAAGTACTTTAAGGCTATGGATATGGCTATGATCAAAACCAATTGTACGGAGAAAGAAGAGGCTACAATGGCTAGGTTTTTAAATGGTTTAAATAAGGAAATAGCTGACGTAATAGAATTACAACAATATGTAACAATACATGAATTAGTTGATTTGTCTGTAAAGGTAGAAAATCAAAATAAAAGAAAGCAAGTTAGCTCGTGGAAAGGTTGGACAAGCACCCTGTCGAAGAAGCCATGGCCAAATCATGAGATGAGTTCTTCTAGACCTCAAGAAGACAAGGAAAAAGGTAAATTTGATAACAAAGAGGGAGGTAAAACCTTTAATCCTAAACCTTTTATACAATCTAGTTCTATTCAATGTCATAAATGTAAAGGAAGGGGACATATGATGCATGAATGTCCAAGTAGAAGAAACATCATTCTAAAAGAAGATGGAGGATATGAGAGTGAAAAAGGTGAGGGAACAGAAGAGGGAGATGTGAGTGATGAAGATGATGTAGAACTACCTAATGATGGCATGGTTGGGGTAGTTAGGAGGATTATGACTATCAATTTGGGAAACAATAGTGAAGAACAAAGAGAGAATATATTCCATACTAGGTGTGGGATAAAGGAAAAAACTTGCTCTATGATCATTGATAGTGGTAGTTGTGCTAATATGGTGAGTTCATACTTTGTGGAAAACTAGGACTTGCATACATGAAACACCCTACTCCCTATAGACTCCAATGGTTAAATGATAGTGGTGAACTAAAGGTAAACAAACAATACATGATTTCATTTAATGTTGGAAGATATGAGGATGATATTCTTTGTGACATAGTACATATGCAAGCTTGTCATATATTACTGGGTCGTTCTTGGCAGTATGACAAGAATGTTTTTCATGATGGAAGAAAGAATAGATATTCTCTTGAACTAAATGGCAGGAAATTTACTCTTGCACCTTTATCTCCTTCTCAAGTGTTTGAAGATCAAAAGAGATTAAGGGAAACAATGGGAAAACCAAGGGGAGGGATAAAAAGTGAGCTTGAGGAAAAAGAAAAGAAAGGAGGCCAAGAATTAGAAAAAAGGAGAGATGGCCGAGAGAAAGAGAGAGAGGGCAGCAATTTGAGAGAAGAGATAAAAAGGGGTTTGAATGAAAAAATAGACAGTCTTGGTGAGAGGAAAGAGGCTAAGGAAAGAAGAAAAAAAGACAGTTTCTATATAAAAGCCAAAGAGTATTTAAATTCAAGAAAAGAGGGACTGCCCATAATACTACTTACTTACAAAGAAGCTTTGATTAATTCCGAGTTGCTAACTTCTTCTTTGCCAAGTAGTATTTCTTTTCTTTTTGCAGGATTTTGAAGATGTCTTTCCAGAAGATATTCCTTATGGATTGCCACCTTTACGTGGCATTGAGTATCAAATTGATTTTGTGCCAGGATCAAAAATCCCAAATAGGCCAGCCTATAGGAGTAATCCAGAAGAGACAAAAGAACTTCAAAGGCAAGTTGAGGAGTTGCTTGAGAAAGGCTTTGTGAGAGAGAGCATGAGCCCTTGCTCTGTTCCAGTCCTATTGGTACCAAAAAAGGATGGAACTTGGAAGATGTGCGTGGATTGTAGATCAATCAACAAGATTACGGTAAAGTATCGGCACCCTATTCCTTGTCTTGATGACATGTTGGATCAATTACATGGATCCAAAATCTTTTCTAAAATTGATCTAAAAAGTGGTTATCATCATATTCGAATGAATCCTGGAGATGAATGGAAAACTACTTTTAAGATCAAATATGGACTTTATGAGTGGTTAGTTATGCCTTTCGGCTTGACTAATGCACCTAGCACTTTCATGAGATTAATGAATCATGTTTTTAAGGATTTTCATGAAAAAATTGTTATTGTGTACTTCGATGATATCTTGGTTTTTTCTAAAACTTTAGAAGAGCATGTAGAACACCTAAAACAAGTTTTTGAATTTCTTAGAAAATAATTTTTATTTGCTAATCTTAAAAAGTGTACTTTTTATATGGATCGTGTGATTTTCTTGGGTTTTGTAGTTAGTTCTAAAGGAGTTGAGGTTGATAAAGAGAAAATCAAAGCAATAAACGAATGGCCTAAACCTAAGAGTGTAACTGAAGTTAGGAGTTTTCATGGACTTGCTAGTTTTTATAGGAGGTTTGTGAGAGACTTTAGCACCATTACTTCTCTTTAACTGAAGTTATTAAAAAGGATAAGATTTTTAAATGGGAAAAGGAACAAGATGATGCTTTTAATTTGTTGAAAGAAAAGTTATGCTCTGCTCCGTTGTTACAATTGCTTGATTTTTTTAAATCTTTTGAAATTGAGTGTGATGCTTTTGGCAAATGAATAGGTGCTGTTTTGATGCAATATTCTAAACCTATTGCCTACTTTAGTGAGAAGTTGAGTGGAGCCACATTGAACTATTCCACTTATGACAAAGAGCTATATGCTTTGGTAAGGGCTTTAGCCGCATGGCAACATTACTTGTGTCCAAGAGAGTTTGTCATTAAAACTGACCAGGAATCCTTGAAATACTTGAAGAGTCAAGGTAAGCTTAGTAGAAGACATGCTAAGTGGGTTGAATTCATTGAAACTTTTCCTTATGTAATTTCTTACAAACAAGGGAAAGAGAATGTTGTTGCTGATGCACTTTCAAGAAGGCATGTCTTAGTTTCTACCCTGATTTCTAAATTGATGAGTTTTGATCAAATCAAGGAACTTTATGCTAATGATGTTGATTTTGGCAAAATTTTTGCAGATTGTAAGTTAGGTCCTTTTGAGAGGTTTAACCTCCAAGATGGGTTTCTCTTTAAGGAAAATAAGTTGTGTATCCCTAATTGCTCTTTACATGAAGTATTTGTAAGGGAAGCATATTGTGGAGGACTTATGGGACACTTTGGAGTCCCAAAGACATTAGACATACTTGCTGAAAATTTCTTTTGTCCTAGAATGAGAAAAGACGTTGAAAGAATGTGCACACAGTATTTGGAATGTAAACAAGCTAAATTTAAAGTGTTACCACGTGGTCTTTACACGCCATTACTTGTTCCTACTTCACCTTGGATTGATATTTCTATGGATTTTGTGTTAGGTCTGCCTAGAACAAGGTATTGTAAGGATAGTATATTTGTTGTGGTAGATAGGTTCTCCAAAATAGCTCATTTTATTCCTTGTTTAAAGACTAATGACGCTTCACATGTTGCTGATCTTTTTGTAAAAGAGGTTGCCAAATTGCATGTTATACCTAGAACTATTATTAGTGATAGAGATGTTAAGTTTTTGAGCCACTTTTGGCATGTATTTGGGGGAAGTTAGGCACTAAATTGTTGTTTTCTAATTCTTGTCACCCACAAACTAATGGACAAACTGAAGTAGTTAATAGAACCTTAGGAAACATGTTGAGAGCTGTTTTGAAAGGTAAATTAACTTTATGGAAAGATCACTTGCCTATGATTGAATTTGCTTACAATAGAACAATCTATTCTTCTATAGGTATGTCTCCTTTTGAGGTTGTTTATGGCTTTAATACCTTTACTCCACTTGATTTATTACCATTACCTACTAATGATATTGCTAATCTTGATGGTAGGACAAAGGATGAGATGATGAAAAAAATCCATGAGCAAACAAGGCTTGCAATTGAGAAGAAAAATAAGCAAACTTCCTTGAGAAAGAATAAGGGTCGAAAACAAGTTATTTTTAAACCTGGAGATTTAGTTTGGGTTCACTTTAGGAAGGAGAGATTTCCTTCCAAAAGGAAGTCAAAGCTGCATCCTTGAGGAGATGGCCCATTTCAAGTCATTGAAAGGATTGGAGACAATGCTTACAAGCTAGACCTTCCTGGTGAGTTTCAAGTAAGTGCTACATTCAATGTTGCTGACTTGTCTTTGTTTGATGCAGGATCGAATTCGGGGACGAATTCTTTTCAAGAAGAGGGGAATGATAGCATCACTGATAAGGATAGAGTTTTGGAAGCTCCAAGAAAACCATTTACAAGTTCTCAAGCTAAAGAATTGCAGACTAAGGTTGCTGGACTTCAATAGCAAATAAAAAAGCTTCTAACTATAGAGGAAGAGCTCAAGTCCAAAGGAGAAGAATTTTCTAAGTTTTACAATTATTTGGTGGCTCAAATTAAAGTCCAATAGATGGAAGATTGGGTCACCCAAATCAGCCCTTAAAGTCCACTAAATGGGCTCAAAATGAGCTTAAAAGAAATCCAAAAGGAGGTGTTACAAAATGAGCCCAATTGCAGTCCAAACCAATGGCCCAAACTAGTTGTTTTAAGGTCCAAATCTGCCCCAAAGGGTCTTGGCCGCCCCCACCTAATTTTAATGACTTTTCTTACTATTTAGCAACTACCTTACCTAATTGTAATGACTTTGTATGCCTTAGCAACCACCCTACCTAATTTTAAGGACTTTTATGCCTTAGTACTCCTATAAATAAGGAGTTCTTCTTATTCATAAGACACTACATTATTGATTAAGTATATCATACTTTAAGAGTTCTTTTGAACTTTTGTTACTTGTGCTTTGAGATTTATCTTTCAACCGTTACTAGTTCATAGTTCAAGGTAGTAAGATTACTTCTCTTTTATGATATCTTTGATTCCTTTGTGGTATTCTTAGAAGGCGATTAATACTAGTTATTAATTATTGTATCAAGTTGCTCGTAAAGCGGTCAAGATCCGAATCTATTATTTTGATTTGCTTTTTAAGTGAAGGCTTTGATTTCTTCCATAAATCAAGATATTGTTACTTTGATCTTGTCAAGGCTATAGAACTTGCGTTCTTGGAAGTTCTTGGAATTCTTTCCTTGAATTTTTCCCATATCCTTTATTTTCATCTCTTTAATTCTAGTTATTGAATTCCTTGTTGTTATTGTTTCCTCATTTACTTCTCAAATTCTTACTCTAATTTAGATTCCCGACCTAGTTGTTATCATTCATTTTACCCAAATTTTACCCTTAATGAGAACCTTTTTATAATCACACAAATATCATGGCCCCACAAAGCTTTTACCCCTTAAGCTTTTAAGACCATAAATTTCAAAAGTCTTCTTTTTTTCCTTAAATTCCGTACCGAGTCAATCTACCACATCTAAATTGAAACAGAGGGAGTATTATTTTTGCTTTTCATCTATTTCCTGGTTCTTATGATATTGTTATATTTCTATGATATATTGTCTTTTTTTGTCTTTTTGAGCCGATGATCTATCGGATATAACCTCTCTACTCTATCGGGTAGGGGTAAGGTCTGCGCACACACTATCCTCCCCAGATCCCGCGTGTAGACTTTTACTGAATCGTCATTGTTATTGTTGTTGTTATTGTTGAGAACTAATATTCCAAGGTCATTGTTGGACAATGATATTGTTTGAATTCTTCAATCAACTTGCCTTATAAATTTATCTGGGTTATTAACCTGGAAGGATAATAGTACTCCTAGAAAATTGACAACTTGTACTCGCCTATTCAATTTATTATAAACATTATATTCATACGAGGTTAGACATAAAAAAGGCATTAATAATTTCTTGCATAATTGGCTAAGCAGGGCAAATAGGTATATTTCTATATGTATTCGCAAATTAGTTCCCAATGACTAGGTTCAAGATCACGCTCAATTCAAATCCTATTGCAATCAAGAATAACCTCTTTCAAGTTCAATTCAAGATTTATGTATAATATTTCATTGTTAGTTAGGCAGTAAAATAATTAAACCCAGTATATGAATAAACAACCTATGATAAATTAAATTGTCAAATCAATATCAGAATATCAACATCCATATAAAATCATAACCCAAAATAAATAAGTTTGGCGACGCATAGTCACGATACCAATCTGAATTAATTTCCCATAATATATAAAAATCAATAAAAAAAGGGAAAAAGAAGAACTCAAGATTAATTTTACACTTTCCAAATTCAGTGATGGCTTTTCTCTACTTCCAAGTGTGTTCGATGACCTAAAGGAAACGTTTATCCTTTATATATTACGTACAAGAGTCGTGGCCAAAGTTTTCATTTTCCTTTTCGAGTAGCTTTAGGAATTCATGCTAAGTGGGATGTTTCACGCCCGCTTCAGCTTGAAATTCCCAACATCGGATGCTAGGGTGGATGCTTAGCATCCACTCTCTATTCCTCCAACTTTGTTGCGCTCCAGGTGCGGATCTAAGCCGGAGGCTTTCTTGAGGCTTCACTACTAAGACTGCCTCAAATGGCATTGCTTGCTAGGTTGGATACAACGCATGCAACCTCTTCTTATATAGATGGAGCATCTTTTCTTCATATTTTTTGCAATCCAAACATTCTAATCATTACACACAACTTATTAGTCGAAAAAATAATAATTAATGTATGTTGGACATTTTTAACACCAAATAGCACCTAAAGCGGTTAAAATATTGGTAAAAGTAACATTAAAATATTTAGAAATATGCCCAACATTAATCCTGATGATCACCATAACATGATGTGTATAAATATGGTGATCACCAAGATTTTGCCAGAATTCTAACTGATCGACATGATTTTTTGGCTGAAAATTCACGTGATCGTCAAGATTTCTGGCCTAAATCCTAGTGAGCACCATAACTGGATCAATAGAGATTTGCCCACATATTTTTGCTTCATAATTGATTTAAATCAACTCTGAATTTGATATACAAACTTTTAATACAATCTCGTCAATTTTTATTTGTTAAACTCAACTTAAACCTACAAAACCTATATTGTCTTCTTTAATAATTTTTTTACAAGCTCAACAAAACCCAATAATGATATTTTTATTTTTATTTTTTTCAACCAAACAAATTCAAATCATTAAGAATAGACAATATAAGCTAAACAGAATATTAATCACTCAATTACAACCATAAATAAGTAATGAATCTTTAGTTTTCTAGAATACATTTTATTAATAAATTTTCATGTATAAAAGCAATAACTATCATTATAACGATATACTTGTAAGCATTTAAATTTTATTGGATTTAAATTCAATAAAATTATTTGGACTATATGTTAAATATATTAGTTTGAATAAATATTATGGGCTAATATAATTGAATTGATTATATAAATCCAATATTTATGGATTAAATAAATAAGTCTTAATCCATTGGGCTAGCCCATTTAATGGACTAAAAGTGATGAGCCCACTTCATTAAGTCCAAGATGCCATCTTCCTAGAGGCCCAATTTGGTGCCACGTGTCAAATGACGTGGCGTGCCAAGTCAAGCTGAAGAGCCAATAGGACCATGCCACGTGTCAAAATGACAAGGCATGTCCAGTCATACTAAAAGGGCAATGAAATTGTGCCACGTGTGCAAGTGACATATTCTGGCCAATCAAATGCAGCCATGTCACACTTCTATTTGATTGGTCGGAAAGAGTTTGTTCTTATCACAACTCTTCCCTTCCACAACTATGAATAGGGGTCTTTATAACTCAGAAAAGAGACCAGAAGTTATAACAAGAAGCAAGAAAGAGCTCGTAGATCAAACGCTGCAAATTCCTCCACAAGTTTCAGGCTTCAAGTTCAAGTTCAAGAAATCAAGTGCAAGTTCAAGAACGAAGAACAAATCAAGGTCAAGTTCAAGCAATCAAGTTCAAACTCAAGAACAAGATCATCGTTCGAGGCAACAAATACATATTCAAGATCAAGCTCAAAGGCCCTTGAATTTATTTACTATTGAAAAGTAGAATCAGGGAATTCATAGAGATTGTAACACTCAAATATTCGAAATAAAATACTACGATTGTTGCGATATTTTTCGGTCTTGATTTTATTTTCTCGACGAAATTTATTATCTACAAATTCTGGCACGCCCAGTGGGACAATCTCTACCTCTCATCTCAACTTTTCATTCACCAAATACCAAGAACATTGAAATGGCTTCAAAGAAAATCAACTCCGGTTCAACTTCCACCAAGGCTGCTAACTCCAAGTTCTATGTTGATGTGGAAAACATCCTCAATGTTACCTTTGGAAGCTTCAGACCAGTTATGAGGAGCAAAGCAACCTCTTTAGGTCAACAAGCACCCCAAGTGTCGTCCGCGTCAACCCTTGTTTTCGGATCTTCATCCTCAAAAGGAGCAAGATCTTCCACAAACGCATTTGAAGGAGAAAGTGATGTTGCTGAAAAGATCAAGAATACTCTTGCTCTACTTGACCTCTCCGGATCCAAGCACTCTGCTATAAAGGAAAATGATGATACTTCAAGTGATGGATCCTCCCCACTTACACCACATAGCGTAAGCCGATCAAGGATCAATATGTGTGAAAATCCATGCTACTCTCCGTCGTCCACGACAATCATGCAAGCTATGGTGACAAATACTTCATACGTAGAGGAGCAGTTAGCAAACTTGACGGAAGCAATCACTGGCTTGACCAAATGCATGCAAAATTAAGAGGCTAGAATTGATAATCTAACAGACAGGGTGAGAATCTTGATGGAAGAAGAATCCACCCATGCACCCGGAAAGCTCCCAGAAGTTTTAGAGAGTGACTCTCCTCCAAGACAAGCAGCATCCACTAAGGCTATCCCTGTCTCATCTAAAGGGATGATTCTAATCGATCAACTGAAGGAGTTCATCGAAGGAACCATTAAGAACAAATATAAAATTGCTACCAAATCTTCCCTTACATATGCAAAGTCGTACACTACAAGGGTCGATATGTTGAAGATGCCTGCTGGCTATCAACCTTCGAAGTTTCAATAGTTTGATGGTAAAGGTAACCCAAAGCAACATGTTGCGCACTTCTTGGAGACATGCAACAATGTTGGGACTTATGGAGATTACCTCATCAAGCAGTTTGTCCGCTCGCTAAAAGGAAATGCTTTTGACTAGTACACGGACCTCGAGGCTGGATCTATCGACAACTGGGATCAACTAGAGCAAGAGTTTCTCAATCGCTTTTATAGTACGAGACGTACTGTGAGTATGATAGAACTTACAAATACTCGTCAACGAAAGGGGGAACCAGTTATCGACTTTATCAATCGATGGAAGAATTCAAGCCTCAACTGCAAAGACAGGCTTAGTGAAGCTTTGGGCATAGAGATATACATCCAAGGCATGCATTGGGGATTGCGCTACATCTTGCAAGGTATCAAGCCTGGCACGTTTGAAGAACTTGCAACTCGTGCCCATGACATGGAATTGAGCATGGCCTCCGCTGGAAATGAAAGGCTGCCCATCTATGAACCTCGCAAAGCGAATGACAAGCAAGAAGTCAGGAAGTGGGGCAAGTTCGTACCCAAGTCTGAAAGCAAAGAGGCTATGAATGTCAATACGTCACTTGTGAAGTTCACGACGAAGGAGAGCAAGAAGTAGAGTATGAAATCCACTTCGTTTCAAGATAAGCCAAGTGGGAAGCTGACTTTAAAAGAAATGCAAGAGAAAGAGTACCCATTCCTGGATTCTGATATGCCAGCCATTTTCGAAGAACTCCTCGAGTTAAATCTCATCGAGCTTCCGGAGATGAAGCGACCAAATGAAGCTGGGAAAACAAATGACCCAAACTACTACAAATATCACCGACTTGTAAGCCACCCTCTAGAGAAGTGCTTTGTCTTCAAGGATAAAGTCATGGACTTGGCTCGCGAAAAGAAGATCGTGCTTGAAGAAGAGAAAGCAAGCGCAAACCAAGTCTCTATCACCTTTGGCTCATTCAGTCCAGATGAATTATATGATTTTAAAGAAAGTAAAAATGAAGAATTACTAGAGAGAGACAAAGCTGAAGTCAACCAACCTGATGATGATGAAGGTTGAACTTTGGTGACTCGTCGTAGGCGCCACAAAAGAAGCCCACAAAAAGAATCAGTGGAACAACCAACAAGGAAGATGATGGTAAAAAGACCAATAAAAAGAATCAAGTTAGGCATTTGAAGAAAGCAAAAGTGGAGATGCACCACCCTCAAAAGCCATGAAATCCAGTGACCTTGGAAGAGTTTTTACCAAATTGGTTCCGCACGAAGATTTTCCATGATGGCATTGATGCCTCTTGTTGCCAATGCTGACAAAGGAGAAGAAAAGAGTGATGACCTACCATTGGCACCATCTTCGGAAAAGCCCATCGAGTCCACTCCTCAAGAAGTTAATGCTTGTGAGGAAAAGGCCATGTTCACAAATGACGATCTTTTGCTAGGTGACACTCCTCATAATCGTCCATTGTACCTAGTTGGTTATATGCGCGATGAAAGGGTAAATCGAATTTTGGTTAATGGAGGATCCTCAGTGAACATTTTATCAATCCATACAGTGAAAGAACTTGGTATTCCCATGAACAAACTCTCAGAAAGTCGTGTGATGATCCAAGGAATCAACCAAGAGGGGCAAAGAGCCATAGGCGCGATCAGGCTGGGAATCACTATTGAAGAAATGCAATCAAGTGCATGGCTGCATGTGATCAACGCGAAAACTTCATATAATATTTTGCTTGGGAGGCCTTGGATACATGAGAATAAAGTTGTTCCATCTACCTACTATCAATGTTTAAAATACTACGAGGGTGACGTTGAGAAGACGGTAGTTGCTGATGATGAGCCATTCACCGAGGCTGAGTCACACTTTGCCGATGCAAAGTTCTACTTGAAGAACCGCAGTGTGAAGGAGCTGAAAGTTGATGATGGTACGAAAAGTAAGAATGACAAACCCATAACTAAAAGAGCTGCTGTGACTATTGGTAAAGCCAAAACTATTACTGAGGAGATACCCGCCAACGTGAATAAATCTCATAAATGGGGTATTGTATCTCATGGAAAGAAAGTAAGTCCCGCGCTCCAATATGTCCCTACAAGGAAGAAAGACGAGGGCGGATCACATAATCTCCAAAGCAAGACGCTAAGGGAGTTAACTCTTCCGATAAAACGAATTGAGGCAGTAAAATTGTCCTCAAAGCCGCTTGGAGGGTTTGTAGCCCAAAATCGTTTGCAGAATGTGGCACTCCCTACAAAGCGAACAGATGAAGGTTTCGATCCTAACGCTTACAAGCTATTTGCAAAAGTTGGATACAATCCCAATGAGCCGTCAAATTTAGGGAAGCTCCCATCAGAAGATGCAACGAGGCAACCACATGAAGGTCTGGGATATAAGCAACCGTCACTAGTGCGCATCCCAATAAGAAGGGCGAGTAGCAATTATATTAGTTTAGAAGACGAATCTGCCGCTTCTAACAGGCCTTCTGTCTTTGATCGGCTTGGAAAATCAACTGTGAGAAATTCTGTATTTGAGAGATTGGGTCCATTAAAGAAGGGGAATAAGTTCCAGATAAATCATCGAAATACAAGAACACCCGCTTCACCCAAAATTCAGGAGATCTCTAAGGATTTCCAAAGTTTGGTTCCTTCCAGAATGAGGCGACAAACAAAACTGGTGGTTTCATGTGAAGAAGTACTGAAGGTAAAGCCATATACTGTGGTCTAAACTAAGGAACGTGACGAAGATGAAGAAAGTGTAGGTTCTTCGTATCATGTCACTGTACAAGGCGAGAATGGTGTTTCATCTTCGATGAAAGATAATACGGAATCGGAGGATGTTTCACCGTGTTATCACATATCCTTCAATGATGGGGACCCTCAAGAAGATGAAGATGCGAAAGATGCTCCACCTGAACTTGAAGAAGAAGTGAAGACGACAGTTGATGCCTTAAAAGAAGTTAACCTTGGCACCGATGAGGAACCAAGACCCACATACCTAAGTGCTTTACTAGAATCTGATGAAGAGAGCACTTATATTGAGTTACTCAAAGAATTCAGGGATGTCTTTGCTTGGAGTTACAAAGAGATGTCTGGCTTGGACCCGAAAGTAGCAGTCCATCACCTTGCAGTCAAAAATGGTGTTCGCCCTATTAAACAAGCTTAAAGGCGTTTTAGGCCGAGCTTGGTTCCCCTGATTGAAATTGAAGTTAACAAACTCATTGAAGCTGGATTTATTTAGGAAGTTAAATACCCAACATGGGTTTCAAGTATTGTCCCTATAAGGAAGAAGAATGGCCAGATTCGAGTATGTGTTGACTTCAGGGACCTCAATAATGCATGTCCCAAAGATGAATTCCCGCTTCATATTTTAGAGCTGATAATCGATGCTACTACTGGTTACGAGGCGATGTCTTTCATGGACGGTTCGTCGCGCTATAACCAAATTTGCATGGCACCAAAAGATGAAGAGCTTACTGCGTTTCGCACCCCTAAGGGTATTTATTGCTACAAGGTAATGCCTTTTGGCTTGAAGAATGCTGGTGCTACTTACCAAAGGGCTATGCAGAATATTTTCGACGATCTTCTCCACAAGAATGTTGAATGCTATGTTGACGACTTGGTGGTGAAATCAAGAGAGAAGGGCGACCATATGAAAGACTTGATGATGGTATTTGAATTGCTCCGGAGGTACCAACTTAGGATTAATCCGTTGAAATGTGCCTTTGGAGTTACTTCCGGAAAGTTCCTTGGTTTCATTGTCCGACATCGAGGTATCGAAATTGATCAAGCCAAAGTGGATGCCATTTTGAAAATGCCTGGGCCTCGAGATATCCATGAATTGAAAAGTCTGCAAGGAAAGCTAGCATACCTTAGAAGTTTCATATCAAACCTGGCTGGGAGGTGCCAACCATTTAGTCACCTCATGAAGAAAGGCGTTCCTTTCAAGTGGGATCAAGCTTGTAGCAATGCCTTCGAAAGTATCAAAACCTACTTGATGAAGCCTCCAGTTTTAGCAGCTCCTATACCAGGAAAGCCATTGATACTATACATTGCGGCGCAGGAAAGGTCTGTTGGAGCATTATTGGCCCAAGAAAATAGTGAGGGGAAAGAAAACTCTCTTTACTACTTGAGCAGGATGATGACACCTAACGAGTTGAACTATTCGCCAATTGAAAAGTTGTGTTTGGCGCTAGTCTTCTCAATTCAAAAGTTGAAGCACTACTTTCAAGCTCATGTTGTCCGTCTTGTTTCTAAAGCAAATCCCATCAAGTTCATGATGTCAAAACCTGTTCTTAGTGATCGACTAGCGAGATGGTACCTCCAATTTCAACAGTTCAAGATTTTGTACATCCCTCAAAAGGGTGTAAAAGGACAAGCATTGGCAGACTTCTTGGCAGATCATCCGATACCTGATGACTAGGAGCTAACTGATGAACTACCTGATGAGGACGCAATGGTCGTTGAAGTTCAACCTCCATGGAAGATGTACTTTGATGGTGCTGCGCATCGTGGGGGAGGGGCTGGCATAGTATTTGTCACTCCTCAAGGTGAAGTCTTGCCCTACTCCTTCACCTTGACACAACTCTGTTCCAACGATGTTGTTGAATATCAAGCATTAATACTTGGGCTTGAAATGGCCGTTGATATGAAGCAATTGCAATTGCAAGTCTTTGGTGACTCCCAATTAGTGGTCAATCAGCTTTTGGGTAGTTACGAGGTCAAGAAGCCTGAACTACGCCCATATCATGATTACGCAAAAAAGTTGATGGGGTGGCTTAGCGATGTGATTATTCAGTATGTACCAAGGAAAGAAAATAAGAAGGTTGATGTTTTAGCTGCTCTAGCTTCATCATTAGCCCTGCCTGACCAAGCGCAAGTTACTGTCTGCCAAAAATGGGTAGTACCGCCGCCAAATGAGGTCGAAGGTGAAGATAACGAACTCAAGCATCTTGTTGTTGTTTCTGAAGTTGAGAAAGAAGAATGGCGACAACCCATTATCGACTACTTATGCTATGGGATACTTCCAGAAAATCCGAGGAGAAGGACTAAAATCCGTCGCCGTGCACCTTGCTTCCTTTACTATAAGGATACTCTATACAGAAGGTCGTTCGAGGGAGTACTCTTGCGATGCCTAGAAGAAGAAGAAGCTCTCCAAGCTTTACAAAAGGCACATTCTGGGGTATGTGGGTCACACCAGTCCGGACCAAAGCTCCACTTCCATATAAAAAGGATGGGATATTATTGGCCAACGATGGTAAAAGATTGCTTGGACTACGCTCGAAGATGCAAGGCTTGTCAATTCCATGCGAATTTTATTCATCAACCTCCTAAAGTGTTGCACCCGACTATTGCATCCTGTCTATTTGACGCTTGGGGATTGGATGTTGTTAGACCACTGCCAAAGTCCTCTGGTGGGCACCTATACATCTTGGCTGCAACTGACTACTTCTCAAAATGGGCTGAAGTTATTGCTCTTAAGGAAGTAAAAAAGGAAAATGTTGCAAGTTTCATCCGAGTAAACATTATTTATCGCTTTGGCATTCCTCGTTACATAATAACGGATAATGGAAAGCCATTCGATAATAGGTTGATGGCTATGATTTGTGATCTCTTTGGCTTCAAGCAACGTAACTCTCCGATGTACAATGCTGCCGCCAATGGTCTAGCTGAGGCATTCAACAAGACTCTATGCAACTTGTTAAAGAAAGTTGTCTCCAAATCCAAACGAGATTGAAATGACCGTATGGAAGAAGCTCTATGGGCATATAGGACGACTCATCGTACGCCAACACATGCGACTCCTTATTCACTCGTTTATGGAGTCGAAGCCGTCTTGCCACTTGAGCGTCAAATACCTTCGTTACGACTGGCTATTCAAGAAGGGATCACTGATGAAAAAAATGCTCGACTTCAATTACTAGAGTTGGAAGCTCTTGATGAAAAGAGATTGGAAGCACAACAAAGTCTTGAATGTTATCAAGCTCGATTGTCTTGCGCCTTCAATAAAAGAGTTCGTCTGAGATCCTTTCAAGTAGGAGATCAAGTCCTTGCCATATGAAGACCCATAATTACTTCCCATAAACCTGTAGGGAAGTTTACTTCAAAATGGGATGGGCTATATGTCGTACAAAAAGCTTATTCAAGTGGGGCTTACAAGCTGGTTGATGTAGATGGTATGAGAATCGGCTCTATCAACGACAAGTTTTTAAAGAAGTATTATCCATGAAGTTGCAAGTCATAATGCTCCTCGACATACGAGCCTAAATTGCAAGTCATGATGCTCCTTGACGCATGAGCCTAAACTGCATGTTGCCATACTCATGGCCCGCAAGAGTATAAATTGTGTACGATCCAAAAAAAAAATCCGCTAGGTTGAAAATCTCGAAAGAGGCGGCCTAGGCAAAAGTTAGGACGTAATAAAAAAAATCTACCCAGTCTGAACTACGGTATGACTTGATCCTCTTCACCGAGGTACGTAGGCAGCTTGGAGTTTCATTCTAAGTTCAGTCGCATAAGTTCAAAAGATACATATTGCCATAATTGTTGTTCGAGTGAAGTATGGAGGAATGCAAAATCAAGCTGAAATGCCATTCTCCTATTGAACTTTGATCTCATTTGATTTAAAGGGGGCAACCCTCCTTGGTAAATTGATATCTTCAATGGGCCGATTTTAGAAAGATGTCAAGTATTTGCATTGAAGTACAGAGATTCTCTATGTCTTCAGGTTCGCCAAACCTTCAAGTTGTTGGTGTCCAAGTCCTCCCTCTGCCTAAAAAAAGGGGGGGAAGAGAAGCGAGGCGTCAAAAGGAAACACAAGTATAAGGAAATGATTGCTTGGTGCAACGTTTCAAATTCAGTGAGATTTGAACCCCAAGATATTTGTGAGAATATGGCTCTTAAATTTTGATTTATGGCAAGTAAGACGTCTTCCGATCTCGAGGCTTCCATATCAAGATACAAAATATTTGGTAAAGTCGCACAAATATGAAATTGTCGGTGTATCAGAATTTAGTGTTGACTTCAAAATATTATATGAATGTATCCGTAAGGCATTAAATCTTGAATTTTGGATATGTTATATATTTGGAAGTTAAGTTTCCACTAGATCAAACGATTCATGATTTCGACGTTCCTACTTCAAGATACAAAACTTTTGGCGACGTCGCGCAAATCTGAAATTTTCAACGTGGTGGAACCTAAAGTTGATTTCAAAATATTATCTGGGAAGATTGTGAAGTTATTTGATTGAGAATTTTAGATATGTTCTATATTTTGAAGTCTAATTTCAAGAAATCAAACGGTTCGTAATTTCAACGTTCCTACACCAAGATATAATTTTTTTAGTAAGACTGCGCAAATCTGTAATTTTCAATATGGTGGGATCTAAAGTTGGTTCCAAAATATTATCTAGGGCAATTCTGAAGGTTTTTGATTCTAAGTATTGGATATATTTTAGATATTGAAGTCATCAAACGGTTCATTATTTGGATTCTCCCACGACAAGATATGAATCTTTTGTTATAAGCGCGTAAAACTAAAAATTATGCGACTAAGATAAAAGTCGGACAATGTAAAGCAAAAGAGAAGCTGAAATATTTTAAGCCCTTGAAGTCTCCAAGTTGAAGTCTTCAAGTCCGTCGGTATTCAAGTTGAAGTCCTCAGGTTGAAATCTTCAACTCCGTCGGTCTTCAAGTTGAAGTCTTCAAATTCGCCGATCTTCAAGTTGAATATTTAGGCCCTCCAATTCTCAAAGTTGAAGTCTTCAAGTTCGTCGATCTTCAAGTTTCAGTCTTCAAATTCGCCGATCTTAAAGTTGAATTGTTTGAGCCCTCCAAATCTTCGAGTTGAAGTCTGCAAAGTCCGCCAAATCTTCAAAGTTCTCCAAGTGTTCAAGTCGATGTCGTCTTCAAGTTGAAGCTTTATAACTTTCCAATCTTAAGGTGGACATATAAGTCCCTTTGCACCTTAAGTTGGCCTCTTCGTGGGTTTGTACTTAAGAGGAACTATAACTTTTCAATCTTAAGGTGGACATATGAGCCCCTTTGCACCTTAAGTTGGTCTCTTCGTGGGTTTGTCCTTAAAAAGAACTATAACTTTCCAATCTTAAGGTAGACATATGAGTCCCTTTTCACCTTAAATGGGCCTCACCGATAGTCCGGTCGTTTTGAGAGTAATCTCTCTGATAGTCGGGTCATTTTGAGAGTAATCTCTCCAATAGTCGGGCCGTTTTGAGAGTAATCTCTCCAAGAATCGGTCCATATTAAGAGTAATCTCTCCAAGAATCGGGCCATTTTGAGAGTCATCTCTCCAAGAATTGGGCCACATTGAGAGTAATCTCTCCAAGAATCGGGCCATTTTGAGAGTAATCTATCCAAGAATCGGGCCATTTTGAGAGTCATCTCTCTAAGAATTGGGCCACATTGAGAGTAATCTCTCCAAGAATCGGGACATTTTGAGAGTCATCTCTCCAAGAATTGGGCCACATTGAGAGTAATCTCTCCAAGAATCGGGCCATTTTGAGAGTAATCTCTCCGGTAGTTGGGTCATGAAAGTAATCCCTCCGATATTTGGGCAGGGATGAGTACCCATCCCCTCACACCCCAAGATTATCTTCTTCATGCGTGGATCATCTTATTGAAGAAGAACATATCTTTCTCGCTTGACCTACAAAAAAAAAGACAACAAAGAAAAAAGCAAAAAAAGAAGAAGAAATTACATTCGCATCAATGCTTTCGAGCCCTCAAAACTAGGCTCAATGGCTTTGCAAATATTGCAAATTGATACTAAACAAATACGAGCACAGGGGTTTATATAGAGTTTGCAAAGCGATTGCCGAGAACTTATTTCCGATGTGGGATTGTTGCCACAATTGTTCTCCTATACGGACTCGGCAGGCTAACGACGTCTCCAATTCCATTTTGAATTGGAACTGGTTAGTAGCGTCCAATTGTGATTGAAATTGCTATGAAAGAAAAAGCTTTTGGTTTCAATTCTTACTTGAGTAGTAGATTCCACGTGTCTAAGTTAAGTTCATGATGGAAGAATTCTTATTGCAAAATATTATCCTTCAATCCAGACAAAGAATGGGATCATCTCTATAAGAAAATTAACTTTAGAGGGCCCGTAAGATTGTTCTAAAATGAATAAATAAAAGGCATGATGAAGTGATAACAGTAATAATAATTATTGTTCAATTATCCTTGATCTCCTGGCACTAGCATTTACAGTGCTTGAAATCATTTTAAAATCCAACATACCAAAGTACTACCAAATATTATTAACATGAAAATGATTTCTACATGCTCCTATCAAACGTGGCCTAAGATATTGGTCTATTATCATTTTTGGGCATACAAGAAGTACAGTGCATAGATTATTATTAACCTAAACGAGCGTTAAAGTAGTACTTCAAGGTCCGATTCGGTTTCGACGAAACCTCAACAAGTTTTGAAGTAGGGGGCATTTGTAAGCATTTAAATTTTATTGGATTTAAATTCAATAAAATTATTTGGACTATATGTTAAATATATTAGTTTGAATAAATATTATGGGTTAATATAATTGAATTAATTATATAAGTCCAATATATATGGATTAAATAAATAAGTCTTAATCCATTAGGCTAACCCATTTAATTGAGCTAAAAGTGATGAGCCCACTTCATTAAGCCCAAGATGCCATCTTCCTAGAGGCTCAATTTAGTGCCACGTGTCAAATGACGTGGCGCACCAAGTCAAACGGAAGAGCCAATAGGACCATGCCACGTGTCAAAATGACAAGGCATGTCCAGTTATACTAAAAGGCCAATGAAATCGTGCCACGTGTGCAAGTGACATGTTGTGGCCAATCAAATGCAGTCATGTCACACTTCAATTTGATTGGTCGGAAAGGGTTTGTTCTTATCACAACTCTTCCCCTTCCACAACTATAAATAAGGGTTTTCATAACTCAGAAAAGAGACCAGAAGTTATAACAAGAAGCAAGAAAGAGCTCGTGGATCAAACGCTGTAAATTCCTCCACAAGTTTCAGGCTTCAAGTGCAAGTTCAAGAACGAAGAACAAATCAAGGTCAAGTTCAAGCAATCAAGTTCAAGCTCAAGAACAAGATCATCGTTCGAGGCAACAAATACATATTCAAGATCAAGCTCAAAGGCCCTTGAATTTATTTACTATTGAAAAGTAGAATCAGGGGATTCATAGAGATTGTAACACTCAAATATTTGAAATAAAATACTACGATTGTTGCGATATTTTTTGGTCTTGATTTTATTTTCTCGACGAAATTTATTGTCTACAATACTCTTTGAATACGCGTTTATAATAGTTTTACTCAAGTATCTATGTATTTAATTACTTTATAATAATAATAATAATCACTCTATTAATTATTTATTGGAGACATAACTTTAATAATTTTGTAAATAATCTTTATGCTTTCCAGATTAAATCTTTGTATGATTAGTTATTAATTTATCAATATTATATTAGTTTTATTTTAAAATTTTAATTAATAAAATATGAAAATATTTTTTAATTTTAATCTAAACCATTTTATAAATTGTATAACATTGAAAACATTCAAAGAAATTTAAATGTTTTTTATCTATAACAATCAAATAAGATTTAAACTGAAAATGCAAATTAATCTATAACAGGGAAAAAAAGTGAGGTTTGATTGTACAAGGTTATGTGTGGCTTTCATTTCTTGACGTAAACAATTACCTACCATTCTTTTTGGTGATTGTAAATTGAAACTAATAAACAATGATTAGCCCGCGAGAGAATAACCAAACACATAGAGAGCAAAGCGATGGCTGCTCCGGCTGCCGAGGGCTTGGCTGTAACGGCGCTGCGGTCGGTGTTCCATCGTGTCCGGCAAGCTGCGGAAAGGTCCGGCCGCCGTGCTGATGACGTGAGAGTGGTTGCCGTGAGCAAGACCAAACCTATTTCTCTAATTAACCAAGTTTATGATGCTGGTCACCGCTGTTTCGGTGAAAATTATGTCCAAGAGATTATCCAGAAGGCTCCCGAGGTACTCATCTGCTCCATTTCAGCATTGGTAACGCTAATTGAGTTTTAGGTTATGACAAATTGTTTCCGGAAAAAAAAATTGGATGTAAATTGAGCTGAATAGATATAAAGGATTCATATAGCTGAGTTAATTTGGGGATTGAGACATACTCTCTCCATGCCATTTTATGTGGCATAGTTTGATTGAGCACGAAGAAAGAAAAACTTTTGAAACTTATGGTCTAAAATAAGTCATATATATTTGTGTGGCTATATATAATCTTATTAAGGTTAAATAAGAAGGTCAAAATTATTATTCTTTTAAATATAGAAAGGTGTAATAACTGAGGGAGTAATTGAGTAGTTGATAGTAGCAGACTTTTTTTTTGTGCAATATTGAGTATGTGTTGCTGATATGCAGCTGCCTGAGGACATTGAATGGTTATAAATCATCTTATTAGGGGTAAATAAGAGGGTTAGGATTAAATTGTTATTAAATATAGAAAGGTGTAATAACTGAGGGAGTTGTTGAGTAGTTGATAGTTGCAGACATTTTTTTTGAGTATTTGTGGTTGATATGCAGCTTCCTGAGGACATCGAATGGCACTATATCGGGCATTTGCAGAGCAACAAAGTGAAGCAACTCCTGAGTATGAGCTCATCCGAATATTTGTGCGAACTTCTGTAGGATCTTATATTTGGTTGATTTGACTTTTCCAGTTGCGATCTTGCTGAAATACAAGTCTGCATATTTTGCCTCAATGTATTATCTTCTAACTGTTTCCAACTAAAAGTTTGTTATTTTGTGCTAATTGCCTGTAAGATAAGATCGAATTGTCTGACTCGAGTGTAAAAGCTTTTCTTTTTAGTATCCCAATATGACCAAAATTGCCTTTCGATGCTTAACTTGTGAACTACAAGCCGGACATATTTTCTCTCAAATTGTTATCTTCTATCCAAATTCTACGATGGAGCTCAGAATGAAGTCGGTTCTTGAGTCAATTTTCTCAATCCTTATTGGCTCGAAGCTCTTGATTCTTGTTTTATTTCTATAAGAGATTAATTTACTTGCTTTTACCTTTTCAACTAAGAATTTATTATTTAGTGCTAAGGACCTGAAAGATGAGAGTTGAACGTCTAACTAGAGTATTAGAGCTTTTTTCTTTAGTATCCTGACAAGACCAGAACCCCCCCCCCCCCGGGGGGGGTCTTACTCTCAGCCTCAGGAAGCATTTCTGCTTGTATATGTAAATGGGATAAGAATATCATATTTCAGTTATGTAAAGTTTACCTCCATTATTGCAGCTGCTGTTCCCAGTCTAGCCATGGTACATGGTGTTGATAATCAGAAGGTAAAGACTTAACCTGCTTTTTTAATGCTTGATGAACTTGAGGAGTATTCTCTCCGCTTAATCTCGAAAATATTACATGCTGCTTCTATTTCCACTAAGTTAGCAGCAATATGATTTTTAATTTACTTTCAGAGTTCAGCAGGATAACTAGAATTGATATCAATATAACTTAGCTCCATATAGTTATCATCAAAAGAATGAGGAGTGTGCTATTTCATTTTTTTTTTTCTCCTGAGTTCGTTCTGGTCATTGTCAAGCACAAGTTGAAGCTTTAATAAGTTTGTTTTGTCAGATTATAGTCTCTTTCAATGCTTATTATTGTTCGAATCAAACAAAGTTGATCAATCATACAACACCTTTTTCTAATCTACAGCTTGCAAATCATCTTGATCGTATGGTTTCAAGCATTGGCAGGCAGCCTTTGAAAGTTTTGGTTCAAGTAAATACCAGCGGAGAAGAGTGTGAGTATATTTCCTTCTCATTTTTGGAGCAGTTTAGGTTATGAAAGGTTTTAACGCATTGCTTCAAGTCCTCAGATTACTGGTTACACTTGCAGAATGCAAAATGAAATCTCACCAATTTTGAAACTCTGAATTGTTAGCTTTTTTCTTTTTGTTCTCACTGCTAGTAATGCATGTTTGATCGAACTGTACAATGCTTGTTTTTATGGCGTTCAAGGGAAAAAGGAAGGCTCCATTCTTCCTACTTCCAAAGGAACTAACGAATTAGTTAATTCGACTATCTGCAGCAAAATCTGGTATTGATCCATCAAACTGCGTAGAGCTGGCCAAACATGTCAAGCTGGATTGCCCAAACCTTGAGTTCTCTGGCCTAATGACAATTGGAAGGCCTGACTACACTTCAACCCCAGAAAACTTCAAGGTGATACTCTGTAATTAATCCGAAATTTAGTTGTAAATGACTTGTAAAAATTCCAAGCTCTCTAAGCCATTTGAAGATGTCCCACCCTGTACTGAAAGATGCAAAGGAAGAACATTTGTAAACTACTGAAAGCAGGTCTTTTTCGTCAATGATAATAGTCACCATAAAATTTTCTTCATAGTTATCGGAAGTTCTTTTTCCTTTTTTTTTTGACCTTTACGTATAATAGAGGGATGCTTTTCTTGTGCTAAGTAATATCTTAATATGAAATTCTTAAGAAGTTTGTTATCGTAATATCTTAATGCATATTAGAAGCTTCATGACAAAAATCTTATATTAAGACCTTCATCTAATTTGCCAATTTCTTCATATTGCTGATCATCATTTCTCTTGTTTTAATGCAATAGACACTACTGAACTGTAGAACTGAAGTTTGCAAGGTGCTTGGGATGGGGGAGTCTCAATGTGAGTTATCAATGGGCATGTCTAGTGACTTTGAGCTAGCGGTAAGCTGCTATTCTCTTACCTTGTTCATAAATCTCTGATCTCTTTCATCCAAAAAAGTAATAATTCTGAGTGAAAGAATCACTTCTTCTGATTAATTTCCTTTGCTAGTTTCATTTTGCTGCTGCTTTTATCATGTGAAAGCGGATAGTCCATCAATCTTCTTGATTGCCTTTTGAGTTTAAATTAAGGCCTCTAGCGTGCTAATGCAAAAATATATTTTGCTCCACTTAAATTCAACAGAAATGACGAAAGACGTTTTGTGAATAAGTTGCAAATGTTCGAGATGACCATGTAATTCATTTTTCTCTTTTCTGCCAATGAATTTCTGAATATATTTTGTTGTCTATTTGTATAGTCCGTGTTGTTCCCAAAGTAAGCATGAATTATGAAAAAAAATGAGCTGGTTCTACTTTGCTCATACAAAAATATATAAGCTGCATTAAGAAACTGGTTGTTAAGACTTAAAGAACGTAGACATGTGTAATGTGTTGATCGTCTATGGTAATGCTGCAGATAGAAATGGGCAGCACCAATGTGAGAATTGGATCCACCATCTTTGGACCAAGGGAGTATCCGAAGAGACAATGATATCAGTATGAACTTCATCGCATAGAGCCATTTGCGTGACATGCTTCTGATACTGAAAGCAATAGGGACTTATAGTGCCGCCTTTCTGAATTTTCGTGCAATGAGGGAGAAGAATGAAGCAGCAATCACAAGAGAAGGATGTTGTTGCTTCAAACTCGAAGCCCGCCCTACCAGAAAGTTATGTCAAAATTGTTTTACGGTGAATTGCTCTATACTACGTTCCATTTTTCTTTTCTCTATTAACATACTTCTACAACAGGATTAAGTGCCCCTTACTCTTAAATTGCTTTGATCCACTTAGTCTTTTGTTTTGAAGCTTTGTATGTGTTATATAATACATAAAACTACCACCCTTGATACTGAGTTGGCCCCATGATTTTTACACGACGGGTTACAGTATTCTGCTCGACCAATGTCTCCGCTTCTAGTGTTTAGGGTGCCAAGTGCTTTAAATGAACCATTTTCAAGGTATATACATATATAAGATCTCTATCGAAGCTTGCGGGGTCGATAATATATAGGTCCGCCTTTGCTTGACTGAGGGAATTAAAAGGGAGAAATATTAAGGGTTTGCTGTTCTTATTTCATTATTTGTCCTTTTATTTTGTACTTCAGTTGCCACGCGCGCGAATACACGCACATAAAATCGCATACAATTCATTAAATTTTAAAACACAGTTCAACATTTTTTACCATTTCCAACTAAAGCCTATATTATCTAATAGAGGCAATTTAATAGAATACGTGGCATAAAGCCAAAAATTATAAAGAGGCCTTACATTTATTTAATAATAAAATTCTATATATTATCTTAAGTTTATTCTTATGGCTTTTTAAGATATAAAATAAAGTATTTTATTAATATTTTTGTAGTCAATTTATTTGTAAGTTGATAATAGTCAATTCATGTAATGTTCCTTGAGATATTCTTTATCTTAGGTAATATTTTGTTAAATTGATTTTGAAAAATTCATTTTTTCAATTGAGACAACTACTATAAAAACTATTAAAATTATTCTATAAGCAGTGTAAATATTTAGAAAAAGAATTAAGATTATACGTGATTAAGTATGCGAAATATAATTATTCTTAGCGCTTAAATTCCAATAATAAGTTATAACTATCAATGTCATGGTTACAAATGACCTTTAGAAAATATTCAAGGTTGAGACAATGCTTTAACAAATGATTGGTTAATAATCTAATAGTGTGAGCTTGAAAAATATCTACAAAGGCGCTCAAAAAACGGAAAAAAACCTTATAAAATCAAAATTGTTAACAAGATTTATTCAATTTGGAGTAAATCAGACAAAAAGATAGGAAGTAGGTGTAATTTTAATTGTCTACCATAATTACTTTAGTCAAATTTCAAAATAGCATAAATTTTGAAAATATATGCTTAATCATTGATGAAAATTGGCAACAAATGATTAAAAAGATTTCATTTATCACAAGTACATAATTTCATACAAATTATAGTTTTATTTATTTTGAATCTTTTTTTTTTCCAACGGAGACAACTACTATAAAAAACTATTAAAATTATTCTATAAGCAATAGAAATATTTAGAAAAAGAATTTAAGACTTTACGTGATTAAGTATGTGAAATATAATTGTTTTTAGCGCATAATCCAATAATAAGCTATAACTATCAATCTCATGGTTACAAATGCCCTTTAGAAAATATTAACGGTTGAGACAATGCTTTAACAAATCATCGCTTAATAATCTTATTAACGTGATCTTGAAAAATATCTACAAAGGCACTCAAAGAATGAAGAAAATCTTATAAAATCAAATTTGTTAACAAGATTTATTCAATTTGGAGTGAATCATACAAAAAGATAGGAAATAGCTGTAATTTTAATTGCCTACCATAATTACTATAGTCATATTTCAAAATAGCATAAATTTTGAAAATATATGCTTAATGATTGGTCAAAATTGGCTACAAATGATTAAAAAGATTTCATTTATCACAAGTACATAATTTCATACATATTATAGTAATATGAATAATATTGAGGCCTAACTAATTTTGGGCCTATATCCATTGTTTTAGTGGCTTAGGGGTATCTTGGTAATCTTGGGTTAATTATCTTTAAATATAAAAATGAGATATCAAATACAAGTGATTTTTTTCCGAACAATTTAAAATTTTAAGGCGATACGATCAAGAAAACTTAAAAAAGAAAGAAGAAATGCATAAAAAGAAAAAATAAACTTTGATTGTATAAGAGAATTCAACCTTCAAGTTTAAACTTCTATAATATACACTTACAATCATTATTGCAACATTAAAAAGAAATCTAAATGTGATCATTTTACGTTTCGTTATAATAGTTTGAAGATCTAACTCAAACATGATTAAAAAGTAATACAATAGCTGTTATTATAAGTTTTATCATAACAAACTTAATTTCAAGTCAATATTTATTTAAAAAAATTATTACAATTATGAAATATTGAATGATAAAGCTAGCCTAAACATCGTCGTCATATAATTATTAATAAAAATAAAAAGAAAAAGAAAAAGAAAATTAAAATGTTTAGAGGTAGTAGGGAAGGAGCACGTGAATGGCACGTTTCATAATATGATGCCACGGTTTTAAATCAAACGGTGAAATTCTGTCTTCGTTCAGTTCGGAACGGAAGAAAAAGGCAAAACATAAACAATAAAGTTTTCAGTTGAGCCTCTGATATGGCAAACTTACCTCAGTCTTTCTCAATCGGCGTTGGCGGTTTCGGTAGCGGCGGAGCGGCAGCATCCTCTTCCTCTTCAGTCGGAGCTCCGGCGGATAAGGATCGCAAAATGCAATCCGCTGAACAGCTTGTGCTTGATCTCAGCAATCCTGATCTTCGAGAAAACGCTCTTCTAGAACTTTCCAAGGTTTATCTTTTTTCCTCTCTTAAAAGTTTTGCATTCATGTTTTCGTTGTACTGACATATCGCGTGATTATATCGACTCCGTGGCATGATTTTTGTGTAATTCAATTCTGGAACACCGTAAAATTCTATATAACTTAAGAGCTTAGGATTTTTTTTGACGTCCGAGGGTTAAAGTTTGAGAATTGTCGGAGAATGGAGATACTAGATTTTGATGACTAATGGATGCTTGTCGCTTCACTGAGTTGAATTGTAAAAAGGAAAAAAACAAGAGCAACTGGAATTTTTGGATTCACCGAAAATTGGGATGGAAGAGATTGTTGATGACTGCCAAATTTACCTATTAGATGCTTGTTGAGAATAGTAGGAGAAAGCAAATGGTAGGTTTTGATGAGTACACACGGTGGCGGAGCGAGGAGTTTATATACGGAGAAAAAAAATACTAGTTGGGATTTGAATATGTAACCTAAAGCAACTTTTGAAACCCCTTTTACCACTACACTAGAATTTTATTTATAACCAAAATAAATTATTTTTACCCTATTTGCACGTTATAATTTTTCGACGAAGGGATTCAGTTGAACTCCTTTCTCTCTTACTAGCTCCACCCCTGATTATATATGCTTGTTGCCTCATAAAGTTGAATTTTAAAACGCTGGAATTGGTATTTAAGTTTTTTGGCTTCAGGAAATCTGGGATGGGAAATGATGTCGCTGACTGCCAAATGTACCTATTAGATGCCTGTTAAGAATAGTAGCTGAAGGAGGAATATTGTAGGTTTTGGTAACTAATAGACGCTTGCAGCTTCAGAGAATTGAATTCTAAAATGAGCTTGGATTCGGGAAATTTGGGATAGGGACTGATGTCGCTGACTGTCAATTCTACCTATTAGATGCCTGTTAAGGATAGTAGCTGAAGGATGAATATTGTAGGTTTTAGTACCTAATAGATGCTTGTCGCTTCAGAGAATTGAATTCAATTATGAGGCATTGATCTTCTGGATTCCGGAAATTTGAGATAGTAACTGATGTCTACAACTGCCAAATGTACTTATTAGATGCTTGTTGAGAATATTAGTAGAACAAAAATAGTAGGTTTTGATAACTTTTAGATACTGGTCGAATTGTAAAAAGTGAGCAATTTGGATTCGGAAAATTTCGGATGCCAAATGACCCAGCGACTGCCAAATGTACCTTAAGGCATTTTGTTGTGTGCAAGCTGTTAGATTTTTTGTTAACTTAGATATGTTTCTTTCACAGCTCAAATAGCATCTACATGGCTGCTAGCTTCAGTAGCTCAATTTGACAGTTGTCAGGCTACCAAATTTGGGGTCATGAGTATTGTTGGATTTTCCAATTGATAGATTTCTTAATTTTTTTTTGTTAGTAGGGGTTAGCAGATAATCTATCCCACTTTGTATATTCTTCTCTTCGATTCAGATGATAGTCATTGCACACTTTCTCTAAAAGTAGTTTCTGTTTTGGTAGTTTAAGATTCCAGATCAGGTGAGTGCTAATTAGGCTATTATAGTCATTTCACAGCTATCTAACGAGTTTAACTCGGTGAATGTTGATTCAAGTAGATGGAACTCACTCATTCATAAGGAATAACGACCGTTACAATTCTGAATGATGGATATGATGGAAGGGGGGTTTGTTGAACTTCAGAAAGACCTTGCGCAACTTTGGTAAAAGTCCTGGATTAGCTCTCTTTCTCCCGGCTAGGTCGAGCCTTACGACTTTCGCTTCTTCCTTTTTTTCTGGAAAGAACCAACAAGATCCCATACGTCCTTGCTTTGTTTTCCTGAAAAGAGGAGATTGCTGCCACAATTTTTACAGAGGAAGTGACCTTGTCCAACTTTTCAGAAAGCAGTCACCTCACTCAATCCCTTTACCTTTAGTAGAGAAGCATTCAATTGTTTCCATCCTGCAAAAGATAATGGTGCTCGGAAAAAGACTCCAATTATCTCCTTATGTTTTTCTTTAGTGTATCAATATTATTTTTAAGTATAGTAATATTAGAAGATAGATACCAAATTGAAGAACAACTAAGAACTGTAGGTAGAAGTTGCACCATCCAAAGAAAAAAGGAAGGAAATTCTAATCGTGTTAACATAGTCCAAAAACAGAATTACCTATTGCATGCTATATTTCCTGCACTGGTTTGAGCAATTCCTTTAGTTATATTTACAGTTAAGTAGCTGGTGCTATTAGTTAGCAATATAGACATCCATTTTATAATCACAATGGTTCAAAAATAATCTGCATCAGTATCTATCTGTCTAACAATGTAGAAGATTTAATTCTGGAGAAAAGGAAACCAATCAATACTGATAGCTTCAAAATTAGAAAGTTGAAAATTTGCTACCGCTGTATAGTAAATAAACTTGGAATTACCATCTTACTCCTACTATCACTCTTTTACTGGAATAGTTACTGCAGATGTGCTTACAAAGACAATATTCTTTCTACCTTTGCTAGCGACTGCAGATGTGCTTACAAAGGCAATGTTTTTTCTACATTTCCTGCTGGCTGTGTGAACTGTCAAATACTATGAGAAATTTTGCCGAATTGGTGGTTCTATGTGATGAATCCTGGCAAACAGCATTAGTTCCTGGCTTTCAATCCAGTTTTCTACCTTAGGCTGCACAACTGATTTAGTGGATTAGTGGTTGTATTCTACTTTATCAAGCCACCGTAATGGGATTTTTGAACTCAGTATTCTCCTCAGGCTATTTAGTGGATTAGCGGTTATATTCTACTTTATCAATCTGCCCTAATGGGATTTTTTAACTCAGTCTTCTCCTCAGGCTGCATAACTCTTTTGATGGATGGGGAGAATTATAAATTCTTCTTTTGGAGCAATGGTTGAATAGTTGGTCTCTGCCTCAATACTCTACTTTGTTGCTCAATCCTCTTCAGAAATGTGCTCATATTTGTATATATGTGGGACACCATATAATTTGGCATTTCGGGTTGGGTACCAATTTGTTGTTCTACTGGTAGTATTGAGATTTGCCTAAAAAGATTTGTTATTTTTCTTTTCCTTTTCCAGAAGAGGGAACTGTTCCAGGATTTGGCCCCCTTGTTGTGGAACTCATTTGGTACTATCGCTGCACTGCTACAGGTATTCCGAGAATTGTTTCATCATATTTCTAGAGTTGATATCATTTCTCAGATGCACGTGCATGCTAAATGTACCATTCCGTACTGTAATTCCAGCTTTCTTCTCTGTTTGTGCATATTTCTTCAGTGATTACAAATGCTTCACACTGTGCACTATTAAAAGCGAGGACTGAAGGAAACTTCTGAATGGCTTTTTACAGCAAAGCTATCAATAAAACATCTTAGTGACCTTTGATTGGGGTTTAGTGAGGAATTCAAATTGTTAAAATTTAAAATATCTTGTAAAATCCTAGGCGCTTAGTTTTAAAAAAAAGTGCGTGTGTGTGTGTGTGGGGGGGGGGGGGGATGGTGGTCTTGTAGAGTCTTAGGATGTTTGTGAAATTTTCTGGCTGGGGAGGCAGTGGGAGCTAGTCCTCCATCGGCCCATGGGTTTCTTCCCCCATTATATTTGGACTCAGCTCATAGCAATTTCTGAAACTAGACAATGTATGACATTTTCTTTGTATATGTTGGGTTGGCTTATTATTGGTAGGAACAGATATAAATGAAAATGATTGTGGGCTAAAAAATTGGGAATGAATATACAGGGAGATTTAAAAGTAGAATCCTAACGTGCTTTTCCTTGTTTGTTGTGGAGGTAGATGGTGAAGAGGGAACCGAAACACCACTAGGAGGATAACCCCCCCCCCCCCCCACCCACCCACCCCACCACCCAAAAAAAAAAAAAAAAAAAAAGAAGGAAAAACCGCAGCACTAGGAGGAGAGACTATTCTGTCTTGTGCTGGGATATCATTCAAATTTACTCTCCATTTAACTGTTTTTGTACCTATGTCCAACTTAGAGGGTAAACAGGAACTACTATGTGTAGGTGTTCATATGCTTTATCAGAGCCCACATTATTGGTTCAGTTAAATTAGCTCTTTTACCATGGCGAGAAACCAGATTTGTATTCTCTGTCCAACCATTTAATTATTCTTTGTTGAACTTCTGTTGTGGAATTTTTCAGTACAACTATTTGATTCTTATTTCTTAAACTTCTATTGTGGAAGTCTCTAGATTTTTCTATATGTTTTTTAAATGTTATTTTGCATGTTTGCAGGAGATAGTTTCCATCTACCCTGTTTTGTCACCACCAAACCTGACTCCTGCTCAATCCAATAGAGTTTGTAATGCACTAGCACTTCTTCAGGTATAGAAACTTCTTTTCCTTGTGGATTTTTTTTTCTTGATACTGTTTCTATTATTCATTCTTGTTGGTGATCTTTAAAGTAATGAGTTATTGTCATTATATGATTTCTTAATAATGATTAAATCTTCAGCAATACAACAACAACAACAAACTCAGTGTAATCCCACACGTGGGGTCTGGGGAGGGTAGTGTGTACGCAGACCTTACCTCTACCTCATGGAGGTAGAAAGATTGTTTCCGATAGACCCTCGGCTAAAGAAACACTAAACAAGAAGCGACCAACAGTAATAACACAAAAAAAAACAAAGACACTATGTGTAACAAAAATCTAAAAATAAGAAATAGAATAATACGACTAACAATACTGGTAAGAATGACACAATATGGTATAACAAAGGTCAAGGAACACAAAATGTAAGAATAATACTAATACTACTGGTACGATTAGGAGAAACTCTCAGCTACCTGTCAACCTACAATTCTAATTTTCGACCTCCACACCTTCCTATCGAGGATCATGTCCTCGGTAAGCTGAAGTAATGACATGTCCTGCCTAATCACCTCTCCCCAATACTTCTTTGGCCTACCTCTACCCTTACTCAGACCCGCCATGGTCAACCTCTCACACCTCCTAATTGGGGCATCGATGTCTCTCTTCATCACGTGCCCGAACCATCTCAACCTCGATTCCCGCAATTTGCCTTCTGTGAGAAATATGACATGGGAAAATTATATTATTAAATGTACCCTAACTATAATACAAGTCCTATTTATAACAATACACGATACCTACACTACTCCTATTCCATATGGGACTATGCTTATTTACATAACAACTAAGTACTAACTAACTAACATTCCCCCTCAAGCTGGTGCATACAAATCATATGTACCGAGCTTGTTACATATATAACTAATACGAGAATCGGTGAGGGACTTGGCGAAAATATTTGCAAGCTAATCATTCGAGTTCACAAACTTTGTAACAATATCTTCTGAGAGTATCTTTTCTCCGACGAAGTGACAGTCAATCTCAATGTGTTTAATTCTCTCATGGAACACCGGATTTGATGCAATATAAAAGGCAGCTTGATTATCGCACACAAGTTCCACCTGGCTGATTTCACCAAATTTCAATTCCTTGAGCAATTGTTTGATCCAAACTAGCTCACATGTTGCCATAGCCATTGCTCGATATTCTACTTCTGCACTAGACCGAGTAATTACATTTTGTTTCTTGCTCTTCCAAGACACCAAATTGCCTCCAACTAAAACATAATAATCAGACATAGAACGTATATTAGAAGGTGATCTTTCCCAATCAACATCTGAATATCCAACGATCTGCTCATGGCCTCGATCACCAAATAATAACCCTTTACCTGGAGCCGATTTTATATGCCGAAAAATGCGGACAACTACATCCCAATGACTATCACATGAAGAATCCATAAATTGACTTACAACACTCACAGGAAAGGAAATGCCAGGCCTGGTCACTGTGAGATAATTTAATTTACCAACTATCTGCCTATATTTTGCAAGATCGCTAAGCGGCTCCCCCTGTCCTGGTAGAAGTTTAGAATTCGGATCCATCGGAGTGTCAACAGGTCTACAGCCTGTCATTCCTCTTGTCTCCTCAAGAATATCTAAGGCATACTTCCGTTGTGAGATCACAATACATGAGCTAGACTGAGCGACCTCAATACCTAAAAAATACTTTAATCTGCCTAGATCCTTAGTCTGAAAGTGTTGAAAGAGATGTTGCTTCAATTTAGTAATACCATCCTAATCATTGCCGGTAATAACAATTTCATCAACATAGACCACTAGATAAATACAGAGACTTGAAGCAGAATGCTGATAAAACACAGAGTGATCAGCTTCACTTCGAGTTATGCCAAACTCTTGGATAACTGTGCTGAACTTACCAAACCAGGCTCGAGGAGACTGCTTTAGACCATAAAGTGACTGGCGCATGCGACATACAAGGCCACGAGACTCCCCCTGAGCAACAAAACCAGGTGGTTGCTCCATATAAATTTCATCCTCAAGGTCACGTGAAGAAAAGCACTCCTAATGTCCAACTCATAGAGAGGCCAATGGCGAACAACAACCATGGATAGAAAAAGGTGGACTAATGCTATTTTAGGCCCTTCTTATTTGACTTTGACTCTGCTGGAACTGGCTGGCGGATGGAAAGAGGCCCTTCCTTGCTTTCAAGGTTTCGGCATTCAAAGTCAAACGATTCTTTGTTTAAGTTTAATAATAAAGTAAAGAAAGCATTTGAACTCATTATAGTGCGCATCGGCTAGAGGCGGCAGACATTAGGCCGTTCACGGGGACCGAGTCCTTTTATTCAGACGCTCAGTTTGACGGGAGAGAAAATATCACTGTAATCAAGCCCAAATATTTAAGTATATCCTTTGGCAACAAGACGGGCCTTAAGTCGATCAACCTGGCTATCCGGATCAACTTTGACTGCATAAAGCCAACGACAACCATTAGCAGATTTACCTGAAGGAAGAGGAACAAGCTCCCAAGTACCATTCGTATGTAAAGCAGACATCTCGTCAATCATAGCCTGTCGCCAGCCTGGATGAGACAATGCTTCACCTGTACACTTAGAAATGGAAACAGAGGACAAAAAAAATATAAAAGCATAATGGGATGATGACAACCGATGATAACTTAAACCGACATAATGGGGATTAGGATTAAGAGTGGTCCACATACCTTTCCGAAGTGCAATCAGCGTACTAGGAAGAGACAAGTCCGCAGTAGGAGCAGGGTCAGGTGCAGGACATGAATAAGCTGGGCCTGATGCTAGGCACAAACGACGATGATAAGTCAAGAGTGGTGTTCTTGTGGCTGGGGATCTAGGAGGAGCAACACGAGATTCTTCAACAGTTGGTTTGGGTAAGACTTCTATGGCTGAAGGTGGATGAGGAGCTATAGTAGACTCCTCAAAGGTCTGTATAGGTAAGATCTCAGATATCTCAATTCAGAAGAGGTAAAGAAAGGTTTAGACTCAAAAAATGTGATGTCAGCTGACATAAGGTACCTACGAAGACCAGGTGAATAACAACGATATCCGTTCTGAACACGAGAATAACCAAGGAAGACACACTTGAGAGCACGAGGAGCTAACTTATCTTCCCCGGGGGCTAAGTTATGAACGAAACATGTGCTCCCAAAAACACGACGGGGAAGAGAGTATAAGGGTGACTAAGGAAACAATCATGAATATGGAACCTAATTCTGGATGGGAGATGAAGGCAACCGATTAATCGAATAACAAGCTGTGAGAACTGCATCGCCCCAAAAATGCAACTGAACATGAGATTCAATGAGAAGTGTGTGAGCAGTCTCAATGACATGCCTATTCTTTCTCTCTGCAATCCCATTTTGCCGAGGGGTATAAGGATATGATGTCTAATGAATAATTCCTTGAGAAGTCATAAACTGCTGAAACTGAGAGGATAAATATTTTAAGGAATTATCACTACGAAAAGTCCGAATAGAAACACCAAATTGCTTTTTGATTTCAGCACAAAAATTCTGGAATATAGAAAACAACTCAAAACGATCTTTCATTAAGAAAAGCTAAGTACATCTTGAATACTCATCAATGAAAATAACAAATAACGAAATCCCAAGGTTGAACTGACTCTACTAGGACCCCATATATCAGAATGAACTAAAGAGAAAACAGACTCTGCATGACTCTCAACACTACGCGGAAAAGAGGCTCGAGTATGTTTCCCAAGCTGACACGACTTACAATCTAATGTAGACAAACTAGACAAACTAGGCACCATCTTCTGAAGCTTGGATAAGCTCGGATGTCCTAAATGTTTGTGAATTAGGCCTGGAGGATATGTGACTAGACATGCTTTGGAGGGACTGAGTGAGTTAAGGTAGTAAAGGCCTTCTGATTTACGCCCTTTGCCAATCGTTTGTCCCGTATTGCGGTCCTGCATAATAAAAGAATCATCAATAAAATATATATACCACAATGGAGGGCACGAGTCAAACGACTAACATATGCAAGACTAAAAGGGCGACCGGTGACATAAAGAACAAAATATAGAGTGATAGAAGATAGAGGATTGGCTTGTCCAATTCCTTTTGCTTTAGTTTGAAATGCATTGGCTAAAGTAACAGTGGGAAGAGATTGTGAATACACAATATTCGGCAAATGTGATTTATTACCAGAGATATGATCAGAAGCGCCTGAGTCCATGACCCATGGTCCAAGAGTAGTAGACTGGAATACAAGCAAAAGAATTACTAATGACAGAAGTATCAGTCTAAGCAATTGAGGCTACTTGTGGAGATGTCTGCTTTCTTGCTCGATATTGAAGAAACTTATTATATTCTTCTTCAGATAAAGAAAATCCCTGGTTACCCGTAGTCTCGGTCTGAGCAACATAAGCATTTTTGGGTGGTCGACTATGTAAGGAATAATACACTTCATGAGTGTGTCCAAGTTTATGACAATAAAAATACTTGGGTCTAGATCTTCCAAAACGACCTCCTCCTCGTCTATTCTCCATAGTTTGAGATGCCCGATTTTCCACTGTTTGAGATGCGAAAACAGAGTAATCAAGTGTCTGTGATGAGATCATTGGGTGACTTGGTGCTGCAGCAAGGCAAAGTAATTGAGAGAATAATTTATCAACTATAGGGACAGCCGGACTAGCCAAAATATGGTCACGTATTGAATCAAGGTCATTAGGGAGTCCAGTGAGTGTAAGAACTAGAAACATCTTCTGTCGTTGCTCTTGTTGCTTTTCAATACTAGCAGAAACTGGCATCAACTTCTCAAATTCTTCCATGACTGCCTGTACTTGTCCCAAGTAAGTAAACATATTCAATTCCTGTTTCTTCAAGCTTGTCATTTGCGATATTACATCATAGAAACATGATGTCATTAGTGTATAAAGTACGAGCCTTTTCCCAAACTAAATAACATGGATGGAATGGACGGAACAAGGGCATCAACTTGGAATCAATAGATCGCCACACGATACTACATAACTGAGCATTGACCTTCTCCCAAAGTGCTTTGGCCTTTTCATCACCGTCGCTAGCCCTTTTTGTTAAATGATCTTGAACACCTTGACCTTTACACCACAACTCGACAGACGAAGCCCAATCTAAGTAGTTTGAACTTCCCATTAAAGGTTCTGAGATAATCATAATACCGGAACTTCCATTTTTAGACCCAAATACACCAACTCCCAAAGACATTGTTGGATTGAAAAGAGGTCTAGCAAATTAGCACCAAATAAAACAAAGAATCAACTGTAGTTGCCGAAAAATTGCCGGAAAAAATATTGTAACTGCCAGAAAACTACTGTAGTTGCCGGAAATTTTTCAAAGTTATCGGAATCAAAAAAGAAAATTACGGGTAGGCTCGGAATTATAAAGAAGGGTTTTGAAAAAATGGCCGGAAAGGAATCAATGCGCCGGCACGTGGAGCAGATCTCGTTGGAAAAAATTGTCTCCGGCCGGCGCATGGCGGCGCGTGAGTCGTCGGCTGCCGGAGGTGTTTACTGGTGTTTGGTCGCCGGGGGTTGGGGGACCTTGTAGTAGTGTTGGTTTTTGCACAACACTGATGGAAATTGGTTTTGACGGAAAAAAAACCCTAAAAGGTCGCCAGAATTGAAGCACGACAACGGTTTCGGCTGGGTTTTCCCGGATGTTTTATCACTGCCGCTCTGATACCATGTGAAAAATATGACACGGAAAAATTATATTGTTAAATGTACCCTAACTATAATACAAGTACCCCTATTTATAACAATACACAATACCTACACTACTCCTATTCCATGTAGGACTATGCTTATTTACATAACTAACTATCACCTTCCACAGGGGTCATTCTCACCTTGTCCCTAATAACTTCATTCCTAATTTATCTTTCCTGGTATGCCCACACATCCATCTCAACATCCTCATTTCGGCTACTCTCATCTTCTGGACAAGGGATTTCCTATGTTGCTCGGACTCTTTGAAAATATCAATAGGTACGTGTCGGATCCTCCAAAAGTAGTGCAATTTTGGAGGATCCAACACAAGTGCGGCGGCATTTTGGAGAGTCCGCGCAACATTGGGGATTTCTTGACTGGTCAACACTCAGCACCATACAACATAGTCGGTCTAACTACCGTTCTGTAGAACTTGCCTTTAAGTCTTGGTGGCACATTCTTATCACACAAAACACCAGATGCGAGCCTCCATTTCATCCACCTCGCTCCAATACGATGTGTAACATCTTAGTCAATATCGCCGTTACCTTGGATAATAGACCCAAGGTACTTGAAACTACCTCTCTTGAGAATGACTTGTGTATCAAACTTCACATCCACTTCTGCCCCATGCGTCCCCTATTGAACTTGCACTGCAAGTATTCTGTTTTCATCTTACTCAACTTGAAATCTTTTAGTCTCCAGGGTATGTCTCCAAAACTCCAACCTAGTGTTAACCCCACAGCGCGTCTGATCAATCAACACTATATCATCTGCAAATAACATACATCATGGCACCTCCCCTTGGATTTGTCGCGTCAACACATCCATCGCCAGAGCAAATAAAAATGGACTAAGAGCCGATCCCTGATGTAACCCCATCAACACTAGGAAGTATTCCGAGTCTCCTCCCACTGTCATCACCCGAGTTTTAGCACCATCGTACATATCTCTAATCACCCTAGTGTATGCTACTGAGATGCCACTAACCTCCAAATATCTCCATAGGACCTATCTCGGGACTTTGTCGTAGGCTTTCTCTAGGTCAATGAACACCATATGCAAGTCTTTCTTCCTCTCCCTATACTGCTCCACCAGTCGACTCTGAATGGCTTCTGTGGTTGACCTTCCCGGCATGAATCCAAACTGGTTCTCAGAAATAGACACACTTCTCCTTGCCCTCCTCTCCATCACCTATTCCCAAACTTTCATAGTGTGACTCAACATCTTATACCCCTATAGTTGTTGCAATTCCGGACATCCCCTTTATTCTTATACACCGGGACCATCAAGCTCCATCTCCATTCATCGGGCATCTTCTGCGTCCTAAAAATGACATTAAACATCCAGTAAGCCACTCCAAGCCTGCACGGCCTGCATCCTTCCAAAATTCTACCGGAATCTTGTCCGGCCCAGTCGTTTTACTCCTACTCGTCTTCTGCATCACCCACTCAACCTCCTACACCTTAAAGCCCCTACAAAAACCATAATCTCGTTGGCTTTCTGAGTTCTCCAACTCACTAAGTACGATGAACCTGTCACCATCCTCGAAATATGTCTGCCACCTAAGCCTAATAGACGCCTCATCCACCGATATTTTACCATCCTCGTCTTTAATGTACCTCAATTGATCCAGGTCCCGCGCCTTCCTCTCTCTAACCTTAGCTAACCTGTACATTCTCTTGTCACCACCTTTACTCCCCAGCTCCTCATACAGGCGCACAAACGCTACATTCTTAGTCGTCATGATGGCTAATTTTGCCTCTTTCTTAGCCTTCTTATAGCACTCCCTATTGGTCCTCCTCTCCTCCTCGACTGTGTTCTCCACTAGCTTCAGATATGCTACTTTCTTGATTTTTCTTGGACTTCTTTATTCCACCACTGGTCCCCTTTGTGGCATCCCGCATTTCCATTCGTGACCCCTAACACCTCTCGTAGTAGCTTCCCTGATACAATTCGCTATCATGGACCATATATTACTTGCGTTCCCACTACTCCTCCAGGCCCCCATAGCTACCAACTTCTCCCCCATCTCATGAGCTTTGTCTTTAGTCAAGGCTCCCCACTTGATCTTGGGTTGACCATATGTCGCTCTTTTCTTCCTCTTTCTCTTAATCTCCAGGTCTATGACTAAGAGCCTATGTTGTGTCGAAATACGCTCACTCGGGATAAACTTGCAATCAGTGCACAAGCCTCTATCGTCCTTCCTGTAGAGAAGGTAATCAATCGGAGTCTTGGCCACCGTACTCAAAAAACTGATCAAGTGGTCTCCCTCTTCTGAAAACACGTGTTAGCTATCACCAAATCAAAAGCTTTAGCGACATCCAACAACGAAATTCCTGCCTCGTTTCTACCTCCAAAGCCGAACCCGCCCTGCACATCGTCATAGCCCTTAGTAGTCTCCCCAATATGGCTATTAAAATCACCTCCTATGAAAAGCTTTTCGGTAAGGGCGACACCTCGAACCACCTCGTCTAAAGTTTCCCAGGAGTGACTCTTGACCTCCTCGTCCAAGTCCGCTTGGGGCGCGTATGCAGTAATCACGTTTAAAGTGAACCCACCAACCACTAGCTTAATAGTCATCAGCCTATCGTTTACTCTCCTAACATCTACCACTAGCTCCCAAAGATCCCTGTTAACTAAAATACCTACTCTATTCTTGCCCCTAGAAACTCCTGAGTATCACAATTTAAACTCAAACTCGTTAACTTCCCGTGCTCTAGTACCTACCCATTTAGTCTCTTAGACACACGCTATATTAATCTTCCTTTTCTGGAAAATCTTCCCTAACTCTAAAGACCTAATGTCCCTATATTCCAGGACTCAATCCTCAGCCTAGCGGTTCCCTTACCACCCTTGCCCCCGCCCCCTGCCCCATCCAAGGACATGACCTCACTCTACCATACCTCGCCCCAGCCACAATAATCTAAGGGATACTAAGCTAGTACTACTACAGCACGCAACAAGGTAACTATTGCACCTTAAGGCACCGGTAGAAAGAAACTACAGAAAAGAGTAAACGCAAAGACAAAGAACGATACAGAATAGATCAAACTATATAAAGAGAAAGAGTGATACAAATTAAAATCAAAATATATAATGACAAAAGGATACAGAATAACTCAAAATATATAAAGACAAAGAAAGATAGAACCTGGAACGTATTTGAGGATTTCTAGCCGCTGCCTCCGCCCACACTGAACTTTGTTTCAGTGGGGCCTGCTACTGAAGCCTGCTGTAACACCTCCTGGAGTCGAGGTGTTGCTGTAGAACCAGATCCTAGCGTCGCACACACCTTCACTATCCCTGCCGGAGCTGTCCTTTACCGCCGGTGAACCTACAGAAGAGAACGAAAAAGAGGGAAAAAGGGGGGGGGGGGGACAGGGGGATAGGATTCGGATGGTCTATGATAGGTAGGGAAAGATTCGAAGAAGAAAGGAAAAGAAAATAAAGAAAGGAGAAGAAGAAGATGTAGGGGCGAAGAGAGAGAGAGGGGGGAGGAGAGACGGAGCAGAAGGGGAGAAGAAGAGAGGAGGAGAGGAGAAGAAGATGAGAAAGAGAAATGGAGATGTTTACCTGTATGTCCGGCATGGTCTTGCCGGAGAGTTGCCGGAGAACGAGAAGTACCCAAAGAGCGAACGAAGGAGACGAGAGATTAATGAGAGAGAGAGAGAGAGAGAAAGCCAAAATAGTGAAGTCAAATATCAAGCTATAAACTGGTCCAAAGACCATCAATGTCAGCTTGGATAAATCTTCAGCAGTAGGGTATAGAAAATTGTATAGGTTTGGGATTGTGGTTTATGTATCAAGAAAGGTGAAGGAGGGGTTATGCACCAGACTTGAAGGTGTTCAAATTTCATTTTATTGACATCCTATAAATATTAGTAGTTGGCAATACCTGTTAATAGTGAAGTAGTTTTAAGTTTTTATTATCAAAGAAAAAGATTCGAGTTCTATTATTACATGGAGCAAATTGCATGTCAAAGATCAGGTTCTAATAATAGTGTAACTGGTTTTTCAGGATAATCTAATTCACAGTGCCTCCATTATTTAGGTTTTTTGCAAGTCAAATCTTCTACTGTTTTCTAATGAAATTGCCTTCAATTGCTTTGTATCTTTGCAGTGTGTAGCCTCTCACCCTGACACCAGAATGTTGTTCCTCAATGGTAAAGATTCTGTTTCTTCTTTTCTTTTTTCTTTTAAATTTTCTTAGCTGTTTCTCAATTGCAATCAGCTTGGCCTTTTTGATATACAAAAAAAAAAGGCTTTTCTGGCTGCTCTTTTAGGTGGAATGTCATTGGAGAGAAGATGACAATATCCATAAACATCCTCTTGTATATGGATATATGATTTGCTTGATACAGATCATTAACCTATTCAGTTGATATAATTCCTTGACAGCATTGTTATTGCCTTGTTTCTTATGTTTGTTCAAGTGCAGGAATGCTAGAAATTGTTTTATGTTGATTTGTAAATTGTTACTTCTGTTGATTTGCAGTTGTTCATGAATGCAAAGTGTTTCCCTTAACAATGCCACAGACACAATTCTTAAAACCCCTCATAGTTACATCTCTTATACCACAGGCACTTGCTTCGTGCTTTTCACTTAATAAAATTCTTATTTACTTGTCAAACACAGACACAATCAAAGAATAAAACCCAAATAATATCAAATTAGTATCACTTGGCATTCACTTGATAAGTCTTTAGAGAACTGGAATTTGATTTTCACATGAAAACACTATACTTGGATGTATGTTATCCATTACTCAGGAAAAAAGATTATACATTTTTCTTGGAATTCACAGCTGTCAAGCTATAGAGACTGTCCTTCCTCGGCAGTCGCTGATGTCCATAAAGAGGAGGAAAATTACATGTTTGTGGCCTTAGGTTCATTGAAGCACTGGCTAGTGCAACACAAGCCTGTCCTAGATATACTATCCTGGCCCCCATATTATTCATGTAAAATGCTTTGTAACCTTCAAAAACTAATACATATTGTAAAAAAGAACCAAATAGATGGAGTTTATAATTGTGATGTGTTTCCGAGATCTGGATCGACCTCAGTTTGATGATAATCGTAATTGTGATCCATCTTAGTTGTGATCTTTTGTTGCTTTCCTTGATAAATCCTTCTGACTGTTTCCTACTTTGCAGCGCATATTCCGTTGTATTTGTACCCTTTTCTTAATACAACAAGCAAGTCAAGACCTTTTGAATATCTGAGGCTTACTAGCTTAGGTGTCATTGGTGCCCTGGTGAAGGTAATAAGTCTGCTGAATTTCATGCATCTTTTTCTCTTTCAGTGTTAGTGTTATTAAGGTTTTGTTCATGATCATATCTACTGGGAATGACAGTCTATGAGAAGGAAACCATGATTAGTTATAATTTCAGGAGCTCAAGATGCTGTTTATGGAATCTTTCCCTAGCCTTAATCCTTTATTGTTCTAAAGTTCAGGGTACTCTGTTTCTTTTGATTTTTTCTGTGCAGGTAGATGACACTGAAGTTATCAGCTTTCTCCTATCGACAGAGATAATTCCCCTGTGCTTGCGTACGATGGAGATGGGGAGTGAACTGTCAAAAACAGTGAGTGCTTCCTCAATGACAGTTTCCGACCATATCCTCACTTGTTGATCAGATTTTCATTCATCTAATTTGTGCATGCTGACAGGTTGCAACTTTCATTGTGCAAAAAATCCTTCTTGATGATGTGGGTCTGGATTACATCTGTGCCACAGCTGAGAGGTTTTTTGCAGTAGCCCGAGTTTTAGGGAATATGGTTGGTGCACTCGCTGAACAGCCTTCATCAAGGCTGCTGAAACACATAATTAGGTGCTACCTTCGTTTGTCAGATAATGTTAGGTTAGTTTTCTGTATATCACCATCCCAGTTTTCCTTGCAGCTTGCTTATGTGTAATATATCACAGCCCTCTCGTGTCTTCCCTTTTTTATGGGCTAAAACTGATATGCACTGGTTATGGCAGGGCATGTGATGCACTGAGAAATTGTCTTCCGGATATGCTTAGAGATACCACCTTCAGCAGCTGTCTTCGTGTACGTAATGCTTGCAATCTAAGTAGCTTCCCACCCCACACCCCCACACCCAACCTGCTTCTCCCATAAAACATGAAGCATTCTTTTTCTTTGTATCGTTGATTGAGTTTGCCCATTGTGCTTGTCAGGAGGATCCAACAACGAGGAGGTGGCTACAACAGTTGATCCATAATGTTAGTGTGCCTCGGGTTTCTTTACAGGCTGGAGGTTTTGATCATATGCTGGTGAACTCATTGAGTTCTCACAATTAGGACTTAATTGAGACTTCCTTGGATCTTTCACTGAGTCCCACATTGGTGGCTTGGTTGGAGTATTTAAGGTGTATAATAGGAATGCCTATCTTTACGCGTATTGCCATAGCGTATTTTGTGAATTTTGGAGATTGGCAACTTTATTATTTGCTACAAATAGGAGACCAACAATGTTATTAGACAATCTAGCAAACTTTATTTATGCAGATATGGATTTTATCCTCCTTGATGAGATATAAAGGTGAGAGAGCTCAGTGCATTTACTGAGTAGACTTCCCTGATTAAATTAATGAATTCCTTTCATTTAGCTCTAAGGGTGTGTTTTGAAAAATATTTTTCAATTTTCTCATGTTTGGTTGGCTTAAATATTTTGAAAAATATTTTCCTCATGCACTCATTTTTGGAGGAAAGTGTTTTCCCGAACAAACATTTTCTAAAACTCTTTTTCAACCTTTTCACTCTATTCTCCATGCCCACCAACTCCCACCACCCCATCCCTTGCACACACCTACCCACCCCCACCCCACCAACCCTGCCCTTGCCCCTACCCCCACCCTACCCTCATCCTAAATATAAATATTATTTAGAGTATTTTCTTTTGATGTTGTCAATAGGGTACTTTTTTCATCTCAACAAAATGAGTACTTTCTTTTCATGATGTAAAAAACGTATTTTCTTTCGTTTCAATAAAATGGGTACTTTCTTTTCATGTTGCTGGAAAAATATTTTCTTTCATTTCAACAAAATGCATACTTTCTTTTCATGTTGTAGAAAGTGTATTTTTGTTTTGTTTTAATAAGAAAAGAGTATTTTCTTTTTAGTTATGGAGCTCACATTTCAACGTTATTCATGTTTGAAAAAGTAAAGCACAGTTTCTTTGGGTTTGTGTGAATTTTTAAAAGAATAATTAAATTCTTGAAGAAAATAAAGTCCAAAAAAGGTTGAGTATTTGGGGGAGAGGGGGAGAGGAGCACATGAAACATGCGGATTTCGGGGAAGAGGGGTTAGGAGAGTAGCATAGAAAATTATTTTTTTAAAAATATTTTTTACTCTCTAACCAAACACTAGAAAATATTTTCTGAAATTTTATTTTACTCACCAACCAAATATGAGAAAATTAGTGATAAAATCACTCATTTTCTAGAAAAATATTTTCTAAGGAAAAAGTTTTCGTTCACTCCAAACACAACCTAAAAGAAATATTCTATGGGTATCACTTTTAATATTAAGTTGAGGGGTCACTCATAGAAGTTTAATTTCTTGCATTTTTTCTTGAGCCGAATATCTATCAGACGCAACTTTTCTACCTTATAAACGTAGAGGTAAGGTTGCATATACACTAACCTCCTCAGACTTTAATTGTGGAATTTCATTGGATATGTTGTTGCTGTTAAGCTTAGCAACAAAAGGTGGGGAATGTCATAGTGCATAGTATAAAAACATGCCAATTCCATTCCTTACCTCAAAGATTTTCAATATAGACCAGATGTTTTTACTTACACTCGAGACTCGAATTATGTTTGTATTGCTATGTGGGGCATTTGCATCTATACCCGTTTTTTGTATCACATTTTAACTTGTGCTCGCTTTGCAAAAAAAATTGCAAGCGCACCCGCTTTTTCACATAACTTCAACATACGAGGCTGAAGTAGCAAAGGCAATTACATAAAACTTCAGCATTCTAGTAGCCGGCCCTGAAGTTCAGCTCTAGAGCTGAAGTTTTTGTGTTGTAACTGGAAACTTCAGCTCTAGAGCTGAAGTTTTATTTTATAAGTTTTTGTTTAGTAACCCGAAAACTTCAGCTCTAGAGCTAAAGTTTGCCAGTTATAAAATAAAAACTTCAGCTCTAGAGCTGAAGTTTTTTGTACATAGGGATTTGCCTTCCTTTTTTTGTTTTTTCTTTTTCCCTCACCTTTACGTATGCCCTGCAATATCTAGTCTAGTACGCAAACACTGTAAAGTTCCTCCTCAGTTCATATTTCGAAAAAATAAACTACGTACTCTTTATATTAATGTATGAAAATATACTGTATTTCTGTGCTTAAGTCAATCCATTGATAATTTAAATAGATGTGCAGTTGAAACAACACGTAAATTCACGTGGTCATAAAATAACAGAGGCTTTGATGAGTTTAAGAAGTAAAAACCGTTACAGGTATGGATTCGATGGAATCAAGTTGTAGAAGAAGAAAAAAGAAAATGAAGGAGGAGAAGGGGAGGAGAAAAGGAACTGAAGTTTTTTAACAAGTGGATACAAGTTAAAAGTTTTTTAAAAAATAGGTATAGATTAAATGGGGGCGACCAAATAGGATTCCCGTGCAATTTTATATTGCTATATGGTTAGAAGAATCTCATCCTGATCTTAAATTGAAACCTAATTTTTTTCTTAATCATAGCTATGTGCTACAAATTACAATACTATCAAATATATAAATAACATTATTTGTTACCTATTTTCTAAAAAATTAGAGGGAGAAGAAGAGGCAAAAATTGGAACAGAAATAGCATTTGATTCGTTGATCCTCCAAATAAAAAAGCAAGGTTTGTTGTTGAGGGACATAGGGGTGTTTGATAACGCACAACTATGTCTTTCAAAGAACAAAGCGGTCGCTGCAAATATAATCCGGTTTTAAGTCCGGAATCGAATCCTCAGGGAACTAACCTATCTATTACACTCTTCGGTAATATTATTATCAACTCAATCAATCTCTAGATGCAAAATTTATGATCAATAAAGTTTTTTTTTTTTGTATAACTACTTCAACTACTATTAAAAACAACAGTAAGCTAAAACAAAGAGAATTCAATGGTAAAGAGGTCTAGGGCAGTGATTTCCCCAATTGCTAGTTTAGGTCTTGACTCTTCCGCTATAATCTCGCCGTAATACTCTATGAGGATTAAGAGTTATGGGCTATCGTAATTATCTCTCAATCAACTACAATAATTTACTAGAGCATTCTCTCGAACTACTCTAGCTGAAAATGGGTATGCAACTCTAAATTATCCCACCAAAGTTTTGTTATCTCTAAACCCACTTTTAAGTTCAAGTAATGAATCTCTTCAATTACCCAAAAGTGGTGTTGTTCAATAGCTATCTAACCTATATTCTTTTTCAAGCCATATAAGGTAATTAGACACGATTAATCAAGAGCCCATTCAATTAATCACCATACAAAACGTAGTTGAACAATCATATCATAAATCCGGCTCGATTATAACAACTTGAGTCAAAACTTCAACCAACAATTGGTTCCATCAACCCTAGATAAGTGTTTAACTACTCATAACAAAATAAGAAATAACTACTAAATTGTTCATAATGTAAAATTGCAAGAATTAAAAGGAGATAGAAAAACTCTAATGTTTGGTTGATCTTCTCACACTTGTTCTTCCTCCAAAAGTAGTCTAAAATTAGCTTGTTTTTTTCTCAGTAGGGCGAGTTTCGAAAGCTTATAACGGTTTTACAAAAGTTTCCCCAAAATTACACTTTGGTCCTCAAACTTCCAGCTACGTGAACAGTGCACCGCGGTCGCGGCCAACCGCGATCGACCGCGGTGAATGCCAACCTTTCTGCCTCACTTAATTAATATGCCGCGGTTCGCCGCGGTTCACCGCGGTGCCGCCGCGGTTGCAGTGGCCTTCTTGCCCAGGCCATTTATGCTTCTTTGTGTTCGAGTACTTCTCGAGTGAGTGTTTTTCTTCACATTATCGCCTCCAAAACACTCCATGTTGCTTCCTCTCATATAATATTCCCTGCTAAACAAAAGAACACTATTTAGAGCATTTTGTTGGCAAATTATCTATAAAACAACAACAAAGTATGGTCCTATTAAGGTGTAAATATCGACTATATAGCCTACTATCAACACCCCACACTTAAATCATTGCTAGTCCTCGAGCAATCCACCACACTCCATCAAAATTTCTTCCCTAATCTTTTCCTTTAACGACTAACACCATGAACATTTTACAACAATTTGCACCTAGTAGTGAACAACCTTTACCTCAAGAGTCAAACATTTTGTACCATGCAACATTTGCACTTACTCAAACTACTCTATACAAGAGTCAAGACTTACCTTTCCTTTGTGAATCACATGCCCTCACACCACACACGAGAGTAGTTCCACATATAACGATAATTAGAACAAGTAGGAACTAAGATAGACAAAATTCGCTCACTCTCAGAAAGAACGTTCACATGCCACAAAGATGCACCATAGGCTTGCCCGTAGTGTAATACTTTACTAATTGAGCCCATTCAGTCTAAGATCAATAGGACTTTACTTGGTTGTAATGTAGGCTAAGGGACGGGTAGGATATATTTAGATATAGTGACTAACCTCCCTAAGCACTTTTAATACAATTACATTAAACTTAAAGATCATAGTTGTCACACCTCCTTTTTCCTACACCCCGTAAAGGTATAAGGAGTTTTTTCCAATTTAAGGACAATCGAAACGAAATTATTTATTAAAAATTCAGAGTCGCCACTTGGGATAATTTTATGGTGTCTCAAGTCACCGGTTCTAATCCCGAATCGAGGAAAAGATTGACTCCGTTTACAGTCCGCGAACACAAAAATCCGGGTAAGGAATTCTGTTAACCCGGGAGAAGGTGTTAGGCATTCCCGCGTTCCGTGGTTCTAGCACGGTCACTCAACTGTTATTATTGGCTCAATTACCTGATTTTAAAACACTTTTAAACCTATGTGCAATTTTAACTTTATAACCGCTTTTATTTAATTAATTTTTAAGAAAAATTCAACGTCATCTAAAACACGTCTTGAACCACGTCACATAAATGCACCAGTGGTCCGCAATATATTTTATCTAACATTGTTGAGATTTGGATTTGGGTCACATAAATGCGCACCCGAGTTTTAAAAAGGTAAATTATTAAAACAACGCGCCTAAAGCAACTACACATTTTTAATTTGCGAGGGCCATGGAAATTTCGCTAAATGGCACGCCTCGAATTTTAAAAGAATTAAGATGTTATGTAAGGCTACGCTCATGTAAGGCTTAAAATGTCAGCCAAACATTCATTTTAATCTCATTTTTTAGCCCAAACCACTACTTCCTTTAGTCGAATCCCGAAGATCAATTCCCCAAAATGTCTTGTGAACCACAATTTCATTTATGCAGCCTATATTTCTATCGTTGGTGTCAACAGCATGATGTCAAAGCTTTTCTAGTTTATCTATATGCTCATTGCTCATAGATCTAATTTATTGCTAGTGTATTTTTTTTTTTATTACTATTTCAATTAGTTTCATTTTCCATTTTTCCCAAGAAATCATTTTCCATCAATGGCAGAAACAAAGGAATGCCATGTTATCGTTGAAATCCCAGTAGACGAAGAGCATAAAAATAAACTCTTACTTCATTTAGAGAAACAACAACAGTTAGGACTTAATTGCAAAAATAATTCGGAGTCAAATATATTAATCATCTATATCCTTAATCCACTTTATGTGCATATAATCCAAAGGAGCCTACATGAATCAGTTGGTATATCTAGTCCAAGGGAGTTTATTTGCAGAAAAACTATTGTAATCCATAATAACATTCACACATACATAAACGAGTTCTTTTCAACATTTTGGGTTGTTGAAAAGAACTATAAATCAATTAAGCCATCAACATCAGAGTAAGAATACAGATTCCGTCAAAAAAATGCTCATACAGACAAGCTATAGATAAACAAACTTGTATGATTTAAAAACCATGTATTTAAACAACCAAACATGCTCATACAGACAAGCTATAGATAAACAAACTTGTATGATTTAAAAACCATGTATTTAAACAACCAAACATGCTCATACAGACAAGCTATAGATAAACATAGTTATTCTCAATTAAATTTTCCTGACAATGACAATCAGTAGGTTAAAACCCAGCTCCTATGAGTCTCAGAAAAATTGTACCAAAGGATACTCGAAGCCCATTCAAGAACAAGCATAAAAGCAGAACATGCTTGCAAGATTGACATTACCTACTGATTTCACATGATAGTTAAGCATACATACCCCGCTACTTACACCTATGACTAATGAATATACACAGCTTTAAATGTGTAGGTGAATAGCCTAAATAACATGTAAAACTATATATTTATTGCAGAATACTAAAGTGACAGAAAGATCAAAGGAAATTCAAGGCAGCTTGTATTCAACCCTTCTTTCAATTTACATGTTTCAACAAAACATCCAGGGGGCTGAGAAAGTACCTGGAATTCGAAAACAACACAAAAGTGAGGAATCAGCAGCAGAAACAGTAGCAAGACAGTGATCAGCAGCAGAGAAAACCAAGGAAAACCAACTTTAAGCCAAGAAATGAGGTGCAACAATCAACAGGATTCTACCAAAACTTCAAACCACACTTTTAAACCACCCAATTCAAATCATTTTAGTCCAGATAGATCAGAAACTTATTTCAGGAATTAGAAACCGAAGAGATCATAGAAAGAACTCAATGAAACAGTGACCCTTAATAAGCTTGGATCAGAAAGAACTTTTGAAACCAATGTCAATCCAATTCAAATATTAGAATAAAGGACCTTTGTTTTCAGAAGTAAAAGAAATCAGAAAATCCTGGGAAAAAAAACTTAATGAAACAGTAGAACACAGTCGTTTGTGATTTCTCTCAAAATTTTCTCTCTAATCTCTATCTGTGTTTGTATTTTTTAGTCCTCTCTTTCACTATTTCTGGATCTCCTTGTCTTTGAACTCAGTATGTGTGTACTCTATATTGTTTAGTATTTTTAGAGTATTCTCTTCTAACTCTTTCAGAGTACCAGACTCCTGCCCCTTTTGTATGAACTTAGTATCTATATATAGGCATTCAACTTAGTGCATTTACCACTATCAATTCAACTTTTCATTTCTTTAATCATCTACTCCATTAGTGCAATCCTAACCCTACTATCCACTAGAAACTTTTTAAGTAGGTAAACACTTGAATTAAACTTACATTAATCAACCGATTATTATACACATTTAACCAAACTCAAGCTAATCCTTAATTTAACTGACTAAATTATTAAACGAGATATGATTTCCAAATTCTAAACATACTGACCACACAAACTTATGAAACCAAGAACAAATTCACCAAACATTCTAAAAAACAAAACAACGAACATAAGATAGTTTATATCAGAAGATTGGTCGAGTTTTCAATTGAAATCGACCAGAGAAAAGAAAAAGAGATGGGGAAAGACGAACAATAGAATAATACTAACGAGAATAAACACAAACTAGGAAAGAACTCACCGGCCAGACTCGAACTTGGAATTGGCACTCTGAATCAACCCAAAATAATATCAAACGTTTGTTCTTGGTGGAGAAAAAACGAGCGTCATTATTTTGTGATGAAACAGGCTTGAATAAGCCAAGAAATCTAGCAAAATGACCTTTCATGCACTAGTCAGAATTTAGGGTTCTAAGGCTCGAACTCAGATTTGATATTCGAAGAGTCCTGGATACATTCGAGGGAAACTAATGATATATTGGGCATGAGGGGGTTATGGAGGGTATGGGGTGTTAGTTTGGGGTCGATTGGAGGTGGCGCCACCACCAGAGAAAGTTAGGGCGGCGCTAGGGTTCATCCATTCGAATCGATATTCGAAGGGCTCCAGGGATGTTCGAAGGTAACGGGTTACGGATTTGGGAAGAGGGGAGTGAGGGGGTTCTACGGTGTAAATTTGGGGCTGGTTGGCCACCGTCCGCCGCCGCGGGCGATTTTCGGCGGGCGGTCAGTAGCGATGTGAGGTTGGTCTCTGAAGAGAGACGAGAGACGAAGGAGGCGGGTTTTTAGGGGGTAAGGGGGTTTGGGGTTTAGGTATACTAAATCATTGATTTAATTAGGACCGTTGGATGATTGGAATCCAACGACTCTGATTAAATCATTAAAGGAAACTAGGTCGTTTTGGTTGATTGAGGTTGGGTCGGGCACGGGGAATGCCGGTCAGAGTCGGGTAATGGGAAATGGGGCTAAGTTCTGGTCGTTGGATGTAGATGAATGGACGGTTGAGATCTGTTGAAATCGAAACGACGTAGTTCTGTCCCTATACTACGTCATTTCAATGGTCTCAGAGACTAAAAGTTTGGACCGGGTATGGGGCATGTTTTTGGCCTGGACCGGACGGGTTTTGGGGTAATTTGATTTGGGCTTTGAATTAATTAAACATGGCCCAAGAATTCCAATTTCTCTTTTATTCTTTCCTTTTCCTCCTCTCAAAATTAAAATAAAAACTTAATTTATCCCCAAACCAAATTATTCTATCAAATTAACTTAATTATCTCTAAATAATAATTATCACCAATAATTGAATACCAAGAAAATCACACAATTTTGACCTTAAACACTAAAAATGCAAAATACGTTATTTTTTGGGATTTTTTATTTTTGTAAAACAACAATTTACTTAGTTAATTTAAAAATGTAAAACTAAATTCTAAATGTAGATGCTATATTTTTTGTATTTTCAATGCATTAATAAAATTAAATATGCACAAAATATGCAAACACTCAGGCAAATTGCACAGTAATTCCTAATTTTAGCAAATAATTAGAGAAAAGACCTAATTTTAGGAATTCTTTTGGAGTAATTCATGTGAGGCAAAAATCACGTGCTCACAATAGTTGTGCCAACTAAACACTCCACCTCGTTATCAACCATTATCATTATTTATAACCCATATGTTTTTATTTTTTTTATGCTTCAATTTCCACACCTTTTCTCTATCTCAATGGTTTCACTCAAAAACCAAACCACCACCCCACACTTTTACTTTTGCATATTTCCATTGCCGTTCAAGTGCTTATTGGGAGGTAAAAGGGTTCAAACGGCAAGCTATTCAAACAATTGGGTAAGATTCGCAATGTGGTTGCCAAAGAAATAAACTTATAGGCTCAACGGGGTTAACTACGATGTATTACATTCAGGTGGGTTTACTTTATATATCCGGCTCAACAAAGAAATGCCTATATCACTTCTAAAACTGAAAGAAACTATTATTTCGCTTTGCAAACACATAGGGCAAGTTCTAGGCATCAAATATGAAACATGGCAGTAGAACTCACACACACATGACACATGACTTACTCCGGATTGGGTTATCAAGACATTCTCTTTTAAGTGTTCAAGTTAGATACAAACGTACAATTTTAAGGCACTCTAACAGGATTTAACCAATGAAGCTAGGCGTTACACTCTAGTGTCTATTGTGTTCAGGTGTAAAAAAAATCGATTTTTCGCTCATAGCCCATTAATCCTAACCTAAAACTAAAAAGCACAAAAACAAAAACTACCTATACCCGGTTCAAGCTAAACTCTTGGAAAAGAACCGTGGCCCAAAGAAAAACCAAGGGGGAGTTACTACACTACCTAAAAATAAAATAAAATAAATCTTTTTGGTCTTTTCTCTAGACTACTTCCCTCAAGAAAATTGTCTAACGGGTCTGTCATCAGGAAGAGTCTCCATATTCCAATTTTTTTATTCCGACTTAGTCCCTCAAGAACCCCGCCGAAAGAGATCCATCATCGGGGCAAGTCACTTACTATTTTAGCTTTCCTAATGAACTATTACTCTTCATCAAAACAATCAAAGCAAGACAAAACAAGCAAAATCAAACAGTCAATTATTACAATTACAAACATACAATAAAGTATCCCCACCCCACACTTAAAATGAAGACATGTCCCCATGGTTTAAAATTTAAAGAACAGTGAGGTTAAGGAACTTCCCTGAAGGCTCACTCTTGATCAGAGACAGTGTCTAGGTTCACGTTGCATGCACGTCCCAGCGCTCTCAACCAACCCAAGAATTTCTTCTCCGATTTCACCTGCCTCTCAGCCACCGCATCAACACGAACACCCAAATCAGTGACTGAGGTACGCAACCCAGCCATATCCTGCTCCAAAGCTGTCATACGGGTGCTCCACTGTGGCTGTGATGGGCCTGCCACATCAACTCTCAGAGGAGGGGGAACCTCAACTACCTCAGCATCATCATCATCATCAGCCGAATCATCATCAGAGTCATCAACATTCACCACCGGCTCTCGTCCAGTTCCAATTTTTCTCGCCTGAAACGGGGTTTTTAGTGGCAATCTCCCATCAACCCGAGGGTCTTCGGGGACTCGAGCAATACGGCACAACCGAGTGATCAACGAAGGAAAGTAGTGGCCCTTGGTTAGCTCAGGTGATCGAATGGACATCTCTTCATGAATGAGCCAGGCCACATCAAAATCACTGTGGGACATAAAATAATGGATTGCGGACGCCCGTGGTAGATTAACATCTGTCGTGTTGCTGGATGGCAATAATCGACTGTTGACAATGGTGAGCCAACACTTGGCCTCCCAGTTCAGATAGTGGGAGTTGAGAGTAATCTTGTGCTTGATCCATAGGTGTTCTCCGTCAGGAACACAGATAGTTTCAAGAAGAGTGCCCCACAAGACCCGTGTTCCACTAAAAGTACGATAAGGATCAAATTCACCCCGAAACACAGGTAGCCTGTATACCCTGCAGATAGAGTCAAGGGATGCATTTACCGGGGTATTGCGCACCATCACAACCCCATTCTCATATTCTAGCAAGTTTGCATAGAACTCCCTTACTAGTTGAATATTAGCCTCCTCTGGTACCTCGAAGAAGATGTCCAGCTGACACCGCCGCAGCTCATTAAACATATTGGGGCATTCCACCTCCAAAGCCATTCGATCAATGTGCACCTCAGGTTGTAGCTTTTTGGCTGCTTTCTGGTTGTACCTATCCTCCGCTACCCTGGATACAAATCGAGTGCTATCGAACTGAGGTGCACTGGCTTGGCTCCTAGCTCGTGAGGAGCTTCCCGGTCCACTAATAGAGGGTCCGGTGTTTCGTCTCTTCCTGGAAGAACTCATTGTACCTATCATACAACGAAACGCCTATTAGTGAGTGCGCAAAATATGTGACTATGTATGGTTACTCAGACTTCACCAAAACCATGTCACAATAGCTCCTTATATCTCCATTGGGGCAATTTCCCAAACACCTTGTGAGCAAGGCACTATCCAGACACGTATAGCCCTCATGGGTACATCAAAGCTCCTCCCCAATCAAGTATACTACCACACCAACACACCCCACACTTACTTCAGTCAATCACCCACCAATAACACCGTTCAAACATGCAATGCACAGCCCTTCACTAATCAAACTCAAAAACAAAATTGAAAAGCAAAAACAAGAAGAAAAAGAGTACACCAACAAGTACATCCCAACATAACATAAAATTACATAAACTACAACACAATACTAAAGAAAGAGAAAGAAGAGGTGAGGAATATACCGTAGTTGAAGAATGGGGAGAGGAATGGAAGTGGGAGATGTTAGTATGAGGGAAGAAGAAGAAGAAGAAGGAGAGAGTATTGGAGGGGTTAGGGTTTAGGGGGGAGAGAAATTGGGAATATGGGGGAGGGGATCGGTGTTTTGGGTTTAAGAGAGGGGGAGTTTGGGTTGTAAAATTAAAAGAGGAGGAAAAGAAATAAGAAAAACGGAAAAAAAATTAAAAAATTAAAATTACCTGGGACTGACCGCGGTGGGTTTCAAAATCTGAGGCAGAAAGTTTACGCCTCACCGCGGTTTACCGCGATCCACCGCGGTTACGGTGAGATGAAAAATCTGAGGCAGAAAGTTTACGCCTCACCGCGGTTTACCGCGATCCACCGCGGTCGCAGTGAGATGAAAAATATGAGGCAGAATGTTTGCCTTCCACCGCGGTCGCGGTGCTGGCGCTGATTTTTTTTTAATATATGAAGTTACATGAACACACTAACAACACACTCGTGGGTTGCCTCCCACGCATCGTCTGATTTAACGTCGCGACACGACGCAAGCATTTGATCATCACTCCTCATCTGCGCACTGGGGCTCTCCCAAAGTGATTACCACTCTATCCCCTTTTTCTTCAGCCATGCCAAGGTAATGTTTCAACCTTTGCCCATTTACTGTGAACTTGTTTGTCCCATTTTCTGATTCAATCTCTATAGCTCCACTCAAGAACAATTGCACCACTCTGAAGGGTCCTGACCATCGGGACTTTAACTTACTTGGGAACAATCTCAATCTCGAGTTGTATAACAACACTAGATCTCCGGGTTTGAAGTTTCGATCCAAGATGTGCTTATCATGCATTAATTTCATCCTTTCTTTGTATAATCTAGCACTCTCAAAGGCCTGGAACCTGAATTCCTCTAGCTCATGTAACCTAGTGATTCTGTTAGTACCTGCTGTCTCCATGTCTAAGTTTAACTGCCGCAATGCCCAAAGTGCTTTATGCTCTAGCTTAACTGGGAGGTGGCATGCCTTTCCAAATACCAACTTGTACGATGACTTACCAATTGGGGTTTTGAAGGTTGTGCGGTATGCCCACAATGCATCATCCAATTTCTTTGCCCAGTCAGTCCTTGTTGCATTCACTGTTTTTGTGAGGACACTTTTAATCTCCCTGTTGGACACTTCAACTAGCCCGCTCGATTGTGGGTGGTACGGGGTGGTCACTTTATGACGAACTGCATATTTTTTCAACAGCCGTGCGAATGCTCTATTGCAGAAATGGGTTCCACTATCACTGAGTATAGATCTTGGGGTACCAAAACGCGTGAAAATGTTCTTCTTTAGAAAGCCTAGTACCCCCTTGGCATCATTGGTCAGGAGAGCCACTACTTCGACCCACTTGGAGACATAGTCAACTGCTACCAATATGTACTTGTTACCATACGAGCTGACGAATGGCCCCATGAAGTCAATCCCCTACATGTCAAAAATCTCCACCTCTTGAATCGTGGTCATTGGCATCTCGTGTCTACGAGATATGTTGCCAGTTCTTTGGCATTCATCGCAGATTTTAACCCAAGAATGGGCATCCTTGAATAGAGTAGGCCAGTACAAGCCTGACTCCAACACCTTAGCTGCTGTCCGAATTCCTCCAAAGTGTCCACCATATGGTGAAGCATGGCAAGCCTGCAAAACAGAATGTTGATCTTTCTCGGGGATACACCGCCGGATCATGTTATCTACACATACTTTAAACAATAGAGGTTCATCCCAATAGTAATGCCGACAATCACAAAAGAACTTTTTCTTTTGAATTGAGGAGAGTTCATAAGGTACAATACCACTTGCTAAATAATTAGCAATATCAGCATACCAAGGTGCCTCCTCCATTGTCATTGCCAGTAGTTGTTCATCCGGGAATGTCTCTGTTATATCCTCAACCTCTACCTTCTTTTCAGCTCCTTCCAACCTTGAAAGGTGGTCAGCTACTTGGTTCTCTGTCCCTTTTTGGTCACGTATTTCCAGATCGAATTCTTGTAACAGAAGAACCCAACGAATCAAGCGTGGCTTTGACTCCTTCTTTTCTATCAGGTACCTAATTCCTGCATGGTCAGTGTAAACAATAACTTTCTAGCCAATCAAGTATGACCTGAATTTGTCGAATGCAAAAACAACAACCAACATCTCCTTTTCTGTCACAGTGTAATTGAGTTGTGCACCGCTCAGCGTTCTGCTTGCATAATAAATTGGGTGCATTATTTTACCCTATCGCTGCCCCAAGACTGCTCCTATGGCGTAGTCACTTGCGTCGCACATGAGCTCAAATGGTTGCTCCCAGTTGGGTGCAACAATGATGGGTGCAGTCACCAATCTCTTCTTCAGCTCCTCAAATGCCAACCTGCAATCATTAGAAAACACAAAGGGGTGATCCTTTTCAAGGAGTTTGCATAATGGGTTAGCAATTTTGGAGAAATCTTTTATGAATCGCCTGTAGAACCCGGCGTGCCCAAGAAAATTTCTCACCGCCTTGACTGAAGTGGGCGATGGTAGTTTTTCAATCACGTCAACCTTAGCATGGTCAACCTCAATTCCTTTACTGGACACTCGATGTCCTAGAACTATGCCTTCCTGTACCATAAAATGGCACTTCTCCCAGTTCAACACTAAATTTGTCTTCACACATCTTTTGAGCACTCTTCTTAAGTTGTGAAGACAATCCTCGAATGAATCTCCCACCATGGAGAAATCATCCATAAAAACCTCCATAATATCCTCCACCATGTCTGTGAAAATGGCTAACATGCACCGTTGAAATGTCGTCGGTGCATTATAAAGCCCAAAAGGCATTCTCCGAAAGGAGAAGATGCCATATAGACAAGTGAAGGATGTTTTCTCTCTATTTTCAAGGGCTATTGATATCTGATTGCACCCCGAATATCCATCCAAGAAACAGAAGTGTGAGCGCCTGGCCAGCCTGTCCAATATTTGGTCAATGAAAGGCAAGGGGAAGTGATCCTTCCGGGTGGCTGTGTTCAATTTTCGGTAATCCATGCAAATCCGCCATCCCGTGACTATACGAGTTGAGATCAACTCATTGTTCTCATTTTTCACAACAGTCATTCCCCTCTTTTTCGGCATACATTGGACAGGGCTAACCCAATTGCTATCAGAGATGGGGAAGATGATTCCTGCATCTAACCATTTGATCACTTCCTTCTTTACTACCTCTTTAATGTTCGGGTTCAGCCTCCGTTGATGTTCTCTGGAAGGTTTTTGCCCTTCTTCCAAGAGAATCTTATGCATACAGAAGGCTGGGCTGATACCCTTTATGTCTGCCATGGTCCAGCCAATGGCAGTCTTGCTTTCCTGCAGTACCTGTAAGAGCTGTTCTACCTGCACATCTAACAAACTGGATGATATAATAAGAGACAAAGTAGAATCAGGGCCTAAGAAAACGTACCTGAGGTGAGCTGGAAGCGGCTTCAGCTCCAACTTGGGTGGTTCCTCTACCGATGGCTTTGCTGGAGGTGTAGCCCTTTTTTCTAACTCAAGGGGCTCGAACTGAGGTTCCCTTTTCCAGAATCCTTGGCCTTCAAGTGCCATGACCCACTCAGCCAATCTTTCACCATCCATTTCTTCTAAATTTGTCAGACATGCCTCCAATGGATCTTTAGCAGTCAGGGTCATATCATCTTCTTGCAGGATCACATCCACTGCCTCCATTAGAGAGCAATTAACATATTCACTAGGTCTCCTCATAGATTGCTGAACATTGAATATGACTTCTTCATCGTTCAGTCTCATTTTTAATTCCCCAGTCTCACAATCGATCAGGGCTCTCCCAGTGGCCAAAAATAGCCTACCTAAAATGATAGGTATCTCCTCATCTACCTGACAATCCAGAATAACAAAGTCTGCAGGGAACACGGACTTCTCCACTTGCACCAACACATCATCAAGAATCCCAGTAGGCCTTTTTACCATGCGGTCAGCTAGTTGCAGCAGCATCGAAGTCGGTCTAGCTCTGCCAATGCCTAGTCTGGTGTATACAGCCAGAGGCATCAAATTTATGCTGGCTCCCAAATCACATAATGCCTTTGCAAAGGCGTAACTCCCAATCATGCATAGAATAGTGAAGCTACCCGGGTCGGACATCTTTTGAGCCATCGGTCTGGTCACTACTGCGCTGCAAGTCTGCATCAGAGTCATTGTGGATAGGTCCTGAAAATCAAACTTCCGTGACATTAGGTCTTTCATCATCTTTGCATAACCTGTCATCTCCCTCAAGGCATCCATCAAAGGAATATTCAGCTGAATTTGACGCAGCATCTCCATGAATTTCTTGTATTGATCTTCCTTCTTTTGTTTTACCAGTCTCTGAGGAAATGGTGCAGGTATCACACTTTGTTCACTGCTTGCTGGCTTCTCTCTGTTGGGGTTCTGTGGCACAAGAGGCACCACCTGTTCTGCAACTTGTTCATTTACCTTAGCCCTACCCTTATCTTGACCCTGTTCAACTACCACTTCAGTCAGATTTGTTAGTTCATCTACCTCTAGTAGAATTGGAGTGGATGGCGTAGTCTCTTTGCTGGCTTGTGCAACCTCCTGCTCTTTGTCTAAATCTCTCCCATTCCGAAGACTTACTGCCATCAGCTGATTCAGGTTTTGCTCCTTGGGGTTAATATTTGTATCCGCTGGCAATGTTCCCTGGGGCCGATTGTTTAAAGCCATAGACAACTGCCCCAACTAAGTTTCAATGTTCTTTATAGCTGAGTCATGTACTGCCAACCTTTCTTGCATCTTACCATTTGCCCCAATGAGTTGCTGGAGCATCCCCCTGATCTCTACCATGTTGTTATCTTGCTGCTAAGGAGGTAGCTGATATGTCAACTGTTGCTGGTTCTGCTGTGGGTAGCCCTATTGTCTTTGGTGGTATGGCACTATTTGGCCTTGATCTTACATGCCCCCAGGCTGAGGCATGTTGGGTCTGTATTGCTGATTTGGTGCGGGTCTCCATTGTTGTCATCCTTGTCTCTGACCCCCAAAGTTGTTAACATAATTCATATCTTCCCTTGCTCCTTGATTTTCACCTTCTCCGCTCCATGAACACACATAAGACTGATTAACACAGGGTGTGCACAGTCCTCCATTTGTCGTTTCAACAATATGCACTTGTTTGGTACCCATCTCATCTATCTTCTTTGTCAAAATACTCATCTGAGTCATGAGTGTGGCCATGTTCTCTGCCTGCGAATTATTTGGGTTAAGAGGCACTGAATGCACTATAGGTGCCAGTGTTGTACCTCTAGTCATCCACCCCGAATTCTGGGACATCTTGTCAAGAAGGACTTTGCACTCGGTGAATGTCTTACTCAAAAATGCACCTCCAGCTGAAGCATCCACATTGGCCTTTAGATTGTCAGCTAATCCCATGTAGAATCTCTGGCCAAGCATCTGGTCTGGGATGCCATGGTGTGGACACTTCACCAACATCCCTTTAAATCTTTCCCAAGTTTCTTGCAAGGTTTCAGTCGGCTGCTGCTTGTACTGCAATATTTCATCAATCTGCCTTGTAGTCTTGTTGGGCGGGTAGAACTTATTCAAAAACTGCTTTACTAATTCCTCCCAAGTGACAATGGAATTGATTGGGAGCGAATTCATCCAAGTCTGAGCTTCCCCAGTCACAGAGAACGAGAACAGTAATATCTTGATAGCTTTTGGGGTCACATTTGGTTGCCTTTGAACACAAATTGACAGAAAAATTTTCAAATGTTGCTGAGGGTCTTCAATGTGTGACCCGGAAAACAGTCCTTTATTCTGTAGCAGATGTAGCATGTTGTTGGTGATCTGGAATGTCTCCGCTTGAATTGCAGACACAACTATGGCAGTTGCCAGGTTGTCAACTGTGGGTTGAGCCCAATCATAAAGTGCAGCTTCTGGCACAAGAGGTGCCACCACTCTAACGTTTGGGTCAGCTGGATCAATCCTGATGTTTCCGTTGACGTTCTCTACGTCACCCATGTCAAATTCAAGCTGGTGTAGTTGTTGTGATTGTTGGATCCTCCTGTTGGCACGGTTCAATGCCCTGAATATTTTCTCGGGGTCTGAAAGTCCTTCAAGCAGTTCTCTAGTCCTCGAAGAATTTCTAGGCATACACCTGAATCCCACAAGAGTTCAAACGTTAGAATTTCAATGAAAATTGTTTAACACCTTTGAAAATTGATTTGAACTAATAATTTTTAACACTACTTCTAAGTTGTAATAAATAACACCATTAGCTCCCCGACAGCGGCGCCAAAATTTGATAACGCCTAACTATGCCTTTCAAAGGACAAAGCAGTCGCTGCAAATATAATCCGATTTTAAGTCCGGAATCGAATCCTCAGGGAACTAACCTATCTATTACACTCTTCGGTAATGTTATTATCAACTCAATTAATATCTAGATGCAAGATTTTTGATCAATAAAGATTGATTTTTTTTTGTATAACTACTTCAACTACTATTAAAAACAACAGTAAGCTAAAACAAAGAGAATTCAATGGTAAAGAGGTCTAGGGCAGTGATTTTCCCAATTGCTAGTTTAGGTCTTGAGTCTTCCGCTATAATCTCGCCGTAATACTCTATGAGGATTAAGAGTTATGGGCTATCTTAATTATCTCTCAATCAACTACAATAATTTACTAGAGCATTCTCTCGAACTACTCTAGCTGACAATGGGTATGCAACTCTAAATTATCCCACCTAAGTTTTGTTATCTCTAAACCCACTTTTAAGTTCAAGTAATGAATCTCTTCAATTACCCAAAAGTGGTGTTGTTCAACAACTATCTAACCTATATTCTTTTTCAAGCCATATAAGGTAATTAGACACGATTAATCAAGGGCCCATTCAATTAATCACCATACAAAACATAGTTGAACAATCATATCATAAATCTGGCTCGATTATAACAACTTGAGTCAAAACTGCAACCAACAATTGGTTCCATCAACCCTAGATAAATGTTTAGCTACTCATAACAAAATAAGAAATAACTACTAAATTATTCATAATGTAAAATTGCAAGAATTAAAAGGAGATAGAAAAATTCTAATGTTTGGTTGATCTTCTCACACTTGTTCTTCCTCCAAAAGTAGTCTAAAATTAGATTGTTTTTTTTTTCAGTTGGGCGAGCTTCTAAAGCTTATAAGGGATTTACAAAAGTTTCCCCAAAATTATACTTTGGTCCTCAAACTTCCAGCTGCGTGAACAGTGCACCGCGTTCGCGGCCAACCGCGGTGAACGCCAACCTTTCTGCCTCACTTCACTAATATGCCGCGGTGCCACCGCGGTCACGGTGGCCTTCTTGCCCAGGCCATCTATGCTTCTTTGTGTTCGGGTACTTCTCGAGTGGGTGTTTTTCTTCACATTATCGCCTCCAAAACACTCCATATTGCTTCCTCTCATATAATATTCCTTGCTAAACAAAAGAATACTATTTAGAGCATTTTGTTGGCAAATTATCTATAAAACAACAACAAAGTATGGTCCTATAAAGGTGTAAATATCGACTATATAGCCTACTATCAGTGTTCATAGTTCGGTTTGAATCGGGTTTTTTCCTAAAAAGAAACCAAACCAAGTCGGTTTTTCAAATATTAGAACCAAACCAAACCAAACCAATTAAGTCGGTTTTTTCTCAATTCGGTTTATGTCGGTTTTTCGGTTATTTGTCGGTTTTTTCTTAAATATAAGACATATACTACCAAACACACATTTCGGCGATCACATTTTCAACGTAACACTATCATATCAATTGCCCTTTGAGAAATCTGTTATTTACCAAGATATATTGATGATAATTGAATCAAATAGTGATGAATAATTTAAGGACTCAATTAAAAATATATTATTTTTAATATGAAATAGATTCTCACACTTAACAAAAGAAAACTACCAACTAAACTAGAATGTAAAGGTAAAAAACTATACTAAAAGTGCAAACAATTAATATTTACGATAAAAAATTTAAAACTTTGTATAAAAGTATACATATATATAGGTGTAATAATAAATTTAATATAGCTACTCCTATATTCGGTTTGGTTCGATATTTTTTTAGTTAAAATCAAAATCAAACTAAATTTGATCAGTTTTTAAATTTAAAAACCTAAACCAAACTAAACCAAAAAGTATCGGACTTTTTGGTCGGTTTGGTTTGATTTTTGGTTTGGTTCGGGTTTTTGGATTTTTATGAACACCCCTAGAGGACATATGAGAATTTATGAAAAAGTCACAACTGTCACCACAAAATAGTATACCTACATGCCTTCATTTACATTATTTTTTGACCGGAAGATCAAAAGCTAATTAAAAGACATTGGACTATTTGGATTCATACTTCGTGAAATGGTTCATGCATGTTTGTTATCAAGAGCAACAAGATCAAGTTGGTAAGGATAAAATTTGCAAAGCTTCCATAACTTCAATTTCACAAACTAGGGTCATTCAGTTGCAAAGCCAGATATCTTAGAATTAAAAATCTCAGGATTATAATCCAGAGATAGTTAATTCCACATCTAATATGTAATAGTTAATACCACTATTTTAGTATAAAATAAATATTGTATTAGCTAATACTCATAACTAAATATAGTATCAAATTCTAACCTGAATTTATAATCCTAATCCCGGTAACCAAATGATCCTAATATTATAGCTTGTTTGGCCTAGCTTCTCCACACCTAGAAGCAATTTTCTCAAAAAAATAATGTTTTATTTTCAAAGATGAAGTGTTTGGCCAAGGTTTTAGAAGAAAAAAATATTTTTAAGGAGAAGCAGAAGCAATTTTGGAGAAGCAGAAAAATGTAGCTTCTTGCCAAAAATACTTTTTTGGAAAGCATTTTTGAGAAAATACATTTGTAAGTACTTTTTAAAAATTTGATGAAACACTTGCTGCTCAAAAGTACTTTTTAAATTAACTAGTATTTATGAATATGCGTTGCACGTTAATAACGGTACATGATAGTTTATATATTTATTTATATGAAGGAATAATAAAATTTATCTAATGAGAGAAATTTTATGCATAATAATACAACTCATCTAAATATCGAAGAAATATTATTACATAAGCATAATGCGTGAATTCAAAATGAAAGGGCATTATCAGAACTTACACAAATGATCAATTTAGTCAAGTTAGTTAGATAATTATGTATTATAGCTTAAAAGTATTTAATATGATGGTATCTTACCGAACACTTCTTTGTAGACGATATTATTATGTATATTTTCTTCTAATGCTTTGGTTGCTCTGCCATAACCAGAACTTTTGTTGTCGATATTGATATCCTTTTTGAGTACAATAATGTTGTTCGTGCAAGAAAATATATTGCGATAAATATAGTCCAATATTTAGGATGTTTGTCCTTGTCCTTTATTTATTGTAATTGCAAAACATAAACATACTGAAAATTATTTTCACATAAATTTAAAATGATATTCTTTACTTTCTGAAGACGAAAGTTGAATTCGGAGATAAACACATACTTATAAGCATATTGACCAGTATAATAATTCTTGTATGTATGACGTTATTGTCAAAACTTTTATATACCATATGTGTGCTATTACATAACCTATTTGGTGGATCTAAGTGTTTAGTAGCATGACAAGTATATTTTTCTTTAAAATCAATCTATATGCAATGAAAAATCAGTTTTAACTTAGTCTATTGTATATATGGTGACACTAATATACATAAAAAATAATCAACTTGACAACAAATATGTATGGTAGAAGGTCATTTGGTATTAAGTATTTTTCTTGATATTAATTGTTGGTATCATCTTCTGTTGAGTCAAATATTGAAAAACATTTCGTTTTTACCATGAAACTTAACAATCAACCTTTTATTTAGTTGATCAACATATTTATTTTTGCTAGCTAAGATATCTCTTTAATCTCTATCATGTAATTTGCACGAATTACGTTTTAATATAATGATGGAAATATTTCCCTATTAAATGCATTACTCTTACCATTGGAGTTGATAACAAAATATTCTAGAAGAACAAAATCATCTTTTATTGGATACTCTTCTTCGTTTCCAACGTGAAGCAAGAAGTCATTGAATGTTGGATATATATATATATTTCTTGTCAGTTGAATCTTTTTTATTTGAGTCCATAAGTATAATTTTGGCAAGTTAGCTTTTGCAGACTCTACTTTCGTCGATTTTGAAACTACTGGTAGTACTTGAAAGAAATCACCTCCCAAACCATTATTTTTCTGCCAAATGGTTCATTGATATCTAATATATCTCTAAATTCTAGTCAATTGTTTCGATCAGTTGACGCTTAGCTGTAAGCGCTTCATCCTATATTATCAATTTTGTTTTCCTTATAAATTTAGTACCATTGTGTTGCTTTGATATATTTGTGATGGTTATTTCAGTTCTTTGAAGAGGTATATCAAATCTAAAGTGACTTGTATGATCTCATAATAAAATCGATGTTGGTACACCACTTATTATTATTGCTAATAGTATCTTGATCTAATATTTGCAAGTAATGCATGACATAAGAATATTATTTCGATTCTGCTCGAGGCATCTACAAAGGATAATCCCGCTATAGCTGAGTTGACTCTTTATAATATTGTCTTGAAAGTTTATTTTTGTTTAGGATTTAGTTTTGATTGTGCTTCCTCGGACACTTTTATGACCTTTTGATTCTTAATACTATACTGGACATTTTTTTTTACTTTGTGTTCTAATTTTTTTAATGTCTAACGCTATTTCTATGGAATAAATTTATGTACCCTAAGATTTTTTTATAACTTGAAAAATTATTTTACTCAAATGAATTTAAAAAATAATTGAATTGGATCTCTTGCTAAATAATTAATTGAAAGATTAAATTATTGGATCTTAACATAAAAAATAGTTAATTTAATGTTGATTCATATTCTTATTATTGGTACATCTCTTGTTTTGAATATTTAACCGTAATTATAATTTTATTCATTATAATTTTTTTTAAAGAGTAAAAAGATCGATCTAACATTTCACTTTTAGATCTTTATGTTTGCAAAATCATTATTGGTATTAATTCTTATTAACTATTTTTCTTTCTCTTTCTCACACATTTATATTCTTCAATATTTTTTAGTTATTTTTTTAATAATTGGGTATATTTTCAATATTACCCAAAAATTGATAATAATAAAATATTATTTGAGTAGCAAATCAGTTCAAATATATTATAAAAAGATATTATCGTGGGAATATTTTTTTTCTCAATTTTAACGCTTTATTCAATTCATTTAACATTACTTCTATTTTTTGGGTATTAGACATTATAGAGTGGTAATATATTGCAAATACGGAGGATTCTTATAAAATTAATTTTATTAAATCTTCCTATATATTTTTAATAAGAATTTAATAGGAAATATTTTATTAATTTTAAAATCTTAAATTTTTATTAAAAAAAATCATATAGAAGGTATTGTAGTCCAAAAAAAATAAGTTATTACTGATGTCTTTTCCCTATGAGTCTTCTGTTTAATATTTTAGGGATATTTTGGTTTATCAATATTGTATTTGTACTTTTCTAATAATATATAAACTCTTTTTTTTCTAAATGAATTTGGACAATACAATACATTCTCAAATTAAATTAGTAATAGGACAATATAATACGTTTTCAAATTAAATTAGTAATAGAATGTTTTAAGAAGTATATCCTAAACGTAATGGGATTACATGGCTAAAAATACGTCTCTATCCGGAAATTATTAATAGAAAATTTAACATGTTTCTAGAGGTATTAGGTTTACATGCTAACATATAGTATTATATGTCTATGCCCTGAAGTAATTGTACTATAATAAGATTTCTAAAGGTAATCATGTAGGATTCTTAACGTGTAGTATTATGCCCAATAATTAATAGGATTATAAGGTTAATATCTAGAATTCCTATTATGTCCTTATATTGTGAATTATTATGGTTAATATTACTTATAAGTTTATTTTTGTAAATCAACATTATATTCATACTTTTATAATAATATAGATATAGAAAATATAGATATAGATAGATAGATAGATAGATAGATAGATATAGATATAACATGTCATTGTTTACTTTTATATTTTATAGCAAAATAGATCAAGTCGCAAGTGCATGATACACAATTTAATGCCTATTATACGTAGAAATTGTATTTACCATAAGTCCTCTTTTTAGTGATTTTATTTTTTATTTTAGGATATGCAATTCTCTAGAGACTTAAATCTTTTTTCAATTTAATGTGCACTTTTGATTTTTAAAATTTTGAAGCGAAGTTTTACAACATATATTATGTTGACTTTTTGTGTCACTTTGAGTGGGAGGAACATTGTCATGTGAAAGGTAGCCAAATCTTTTTCTAATTCAAAGTTCTTATTCGTATGTCCTTCAAAATATATGATCTACTTGAAAATTTGAGTGACATTTTCAAACATAGATATATTAGTGTTAGTTAAACCAAGACTGCAGTTTTTAAGAGAAATTTTCATAAATCACTATTTTTAGTATTAATTAGTCATCTATAGATATCATTTGCTATAAAACGGATTACAGATACCTTTTGTGTGGTTATAAGATGTATTTGATGTATTTAAGCTATTCTATTCATGAATACAGTAACAAAAATAGGCGTGAATCAGGGAACTCCAGCCAATCAGTTGTTGTATTCGAGTGTATTCGACTGTATTCATGGAGTGAAATATGAGATTACAACTGGACAAATTATTGTATTCAACTGTATTCGAATGTATTCACGACGTGAAATAGGGGATTACACTGTTTTTAAAATGGAAAGTGAATCAATTAACATAATAGATTCCTAATATAACTCAACAAACTCAATTATAACACACAAATTTTGTATTTTCAGTTACAAAAAAAATTCACATCCGAAAAATACCCAAAAAATATAGCAATCTTTAGAGAAATTATATAATACATCTGAATACATAAATTATATTAATTAAAAAAAAATATATGAATACATTCATGGCATATAGCGAGGCAGTGAATACAATGAAATACATATAATACAGCGAGATACATTGAAATACAATGAAAAAAAAGACAGTGAATACAATGAAATACATGGAATACAACGAGATACATTGAATTACAATGAAAAAAAAGACAATGAATACAATGAAATACATGAAAATACATTGAAATATATTAACAGAAAATCAAGTTGCTCAGCCCCAAACTCCGTCGTCTTTGTTCAAGAACAAACCCTAATTTCCGGCGAATCCGCCGTTCACCGGAAGCCGGTAGTGAAAACGTGTCGCCTTGGTCCGGCGATGGTGCCAGAGCCGAGGTCACTTCCTGAGCAGAAGCAACCGCCGATACGCAAATCAAAACCCTTCTTTCATGACTTTTGCATAGCTTTTTGTACGTGTACCCATGTGTGTGGTCTCTTCGCATAAATTAAATGAATAGATAATCACGGGGACCGGCAGTAGTGATAACTGAATCAGTCCTATGAACAGTTCCAAACCTGTAACTGACATTCAAATTGGAAATCAAGGTGGGGTGTCAGATCCTTCAAGATATTCTAAGAATTGAATATACCATAGATCCACACTTCTTTATACCCAAGTGTTTGGGACATAGATCACCACCAATACAATCTCCTTGTACGGATGCTCACCAACCTAGATAACTCGTCATTTAGACATTCAAACATGGAGAAAGAGGCGGAGAGAGAGATGAGATAACCATGGAGAAATACTGGCGTTGAGAGAGAAAGAGGGTGAAGAAAAATCTAAAAAAATGAGAGAGAAAAATAATACAAAGAGTATTTTATGGCTTAAGAGTAGGAGGTAACCATAAATAGATATTTGTCTATAAAAATCAAAAGGTATCTATAGAATATAATTTTTTAAAAGAGTATTTATTTAAAATAAACAAGGTATCAACCTTTGCTATAGGAGGTAAAAATTCTTTTTTTTAATGAATTCGAAGTCCTAAAACTCCAACCGAAATTTATGGGAAAAGTAAATTTAATATTTTAGGAATATTTTTGTATACTAATACATTGAGATATTCTTAAACTAATAGGATTACAAGGCTAATGTCTAGAATTTCAGTTATATCCTTTCATTATGAGTTAGTATGCTTAATATTATAAGGTTATTTTTATAAACCAATATTTTATTCATGCTTTTATAATAATATAGATAGGTACAGATATAGATTGATAAATTAACCAAATACAAACTAGGCTAAAAATATTTTTGAAAAAAAATAAAACAAAAAGCAGTTACTATCACATTTCAACTGTGACAGTGTACTTTGCAATCGCCGGAAAATTGCGCGATGATGACGGAAGCAAATAGGCTACCGGCGGAAGAAATCACAAACACGGCGACATCTGTAACGGCAGTAGAGGAACTATTGAAGTATCGGTTCAAGAACACGAAGCTTCTAGAAGAAGCTCTAACTCACACTTCCTGTAATTCTTCTTCAGCTTCTAATAATTACCAGCGGCTCGCTTTCGTCGGCGATGCAGCTCTCGGCTTAGCCATTTCCAGTTATTTCTTCTCGGTTTACCCTGACGTCGACTGCGGTAAGCTCACTGACCTCCGCGCCGCCAACGTCAGCACCGAAAAGCTCGCTAGAGTCGCCGTCCGCCACGGTCTCTACAACTACCTCCGCCGCAATTCACCGATCCTCGATGAAAAGGTACATTATAATCATTTAAAAAGTGTTCACTCCCTTTATTTTCATTTTATTAATTATTATTCTTAGTTTGATTTAAAAATGTTAAAAAGTTTTTGAATCTTATGCTCTTAAACCAAATGTGTGTATAGGTCACGTCATTCCACAAGGAGTGTCATTAAGGAAATGAGAATATTGGAATTAAAAGTTACTACTATATATAGAAATGTTACATTCTTCTCAAAATAGACTAAAAGGGAAGTATGATACGTAAATTGAAACAAAAAAAATAAGTTATATGCATAATGTAGTTAGCATCTTATAAAGAGTGTATAGAAATTAAAACTTTTTAAAAAACTTTTAACAAATCCACCTAGTGATGGTAGGGCTCCGACATTGTTTAAGGGGTAATTTATGTATTTCCCTTCAAAATTTAAATACATGAAGGAAGGAAACATGGCACTTTACCTCTTCATATTATAAAAGAAGGGTAGACATGCCTTCCCCATGCTTTAAGGTCTTTAGATGTGTGTGTGTGTGTGAGTGTAGATGAGTGCTCAAAGTACCGTTCAACTATCTAAGTTGTGAGGACTCCTCCACTTTACAAAGTAGCTAGCTTTACAAAAGTAAAACAAAGTAGAAAACTAACAACTTGGGGGAACTCCTCCCAATTACTATATGGATATAAAACCAAGTTTCCAAAAATTTTAGTCCTTTGGTTTGGATTGTCTAGTTTTGAAATTGGGCTGTTGCATCTTGTCCAATATGCATGGCCCTTTTGCTTCTTTGTGCAAGTCTTCAAACCTTGAAAGCCGTAATTGTTTTAGATAGTGAGGATTCCAGTTAGCCATAGCATATGGCACTTCATTTGTCTTCGGTAGCAATGTCATTGCGCATTTCCTTGGCACAAGATCCGTCGAACTAATTACAATTGTTCTTCTGCGGAAATGTAATAGAGGGGACTTTGAATTTGGGCATAGGTGAAGGAATTCGTGATAACAGTGCAACAGGAGGCGGAGATGGAGTTCTATGGAGGAGTGATGAAAGCGCCAAAAATTCTTGCAGACATTGTGGAGTCGGTCATGGGGGCTGTATATGTGGATTGTGGCTTCGATGTGAATGCTTTCTGGTTGGTCAGTCTCTTTCTTACTATTTAAGTTTGTGCTGGCCATGGATCTTGTAAAAGCTCTCTTTTCTTTTTGCTTTCTTGATGTAAAGTATCGACGAATTAATCAACTATGCCTAAAACTGAAATAGTTAGGTTGGCTATGCTCATTCTCTATATTTATTTCTCTGGATTTCTAGTATAGATTGAAAATTTAATTATGTGGAATTAAAGAATTGAGTCTCGCAGGCTTGTTGGCTATTAGTAAGTGCTTACGATTTACAGCCTCAGTGTTAGTACACAAGGGGTTTTAACTGTTATTTATCGAACATGTTTTCACGAAAAGCTAGTTATCTTTGTAAACTTCGCATCGAACTGACTCAAGCCATACTCCTGTTTTATATTTGGTTATTTTGCTGCAGGCAGGAGTGATGTCTGAGTAGTCATTACACTTGTCAATTTTCAGAGGCAAAACCTTTTTCCTTTAGAAATGCTTTTTATGTGTCATTCTCCAATGTCGAAAGAAATGATTAAGATGTATTCCTAAAACAAGAATTTTAGTTGTAATTCTTTTGGGTGTTTTATTAAAACTCTTATCTGTGCAATTAAATTTTGTGCTGGTATTTGGAATGTCATGTTATGTTTGTTCTGATGTATGATTACTCATTTGAATTAGCAAGGTTTTAAAGGGGTATGTGTGTGTGAGAGGGGGGGGGGGTTACTAGTTGAAATTTGAATTTATACAGATAACGAGAAATAAAAGGTGAGTTTACATGAAGAAGAAGGTTTCTCATATTTTGGTTTTGTATCATTGGAAATCAAATGGGAAAGGGAAGAAATGGTGAGGTATTACATTGTGGAGATTTGGCAATTAATTCAATATGAAAAATCATGAGAGCCAATTCGAAATTTGAGCGGTTAACGTTTTAGCTTCCACCTGCCCCCACATCAGTAAACAGATGTAGCATTTCTTTCTGTCCTCCAATAGTAGACTTATTTCAGAGATTTCATCAAGGTCTTACGAATTCAGTTTTATTTTCTTTACCTAAAAATGGGCCATTCTTGCCTTTAAAATAGAAATGATTTCGTGATGTTTAGATTTTTTAGTTGCCTTTTTGTGTTAGATCTTTAGAGGCCTACTCGAGCCTATCATCATGCTGCATATGTTGAAAGAACAACCACAGCCTGTAACTATGCTATTTGGACTTTGCAAAAAGGATGGAAAACAAGTTGAGGTAGAACATCGGAAAGAGGGAGATAAAAACATTGCTAGCGTCTATGTTGATGGACAATTTATTGCATCAGCTTCTTCTGAGCACAAAGAGAATGCAAAGCTTCAAGTTGCAAAGGCTGCTCTTAAAGAGTTGTTCTATGATCCTTATGATGAGATGGATGTTGAATTTGTCCCATCTCAGAAAAAAAAGACAAATGTTGAATTCGCTCCATTTCAGAAAATAAAGATGGATGTCGAATTTGACCCAACAAAAGAGAGTGAAGAGGCAAAGCAGAGACTGAATGAGCTTTGTGGAAGAAAGAAATGGTCCAAACCAAGTTACAGGTTAACCTTTTACTTTGAGTGTAGTTGTTCCCATGAGTGAACTTAGTGCCATTTTTGTCAGATATATGTCCGGTGGAAAAAGTTAGTGCTCATTGCACTTGTACTGAATCTGTAGCTACAAGCACAAATTAGATTATCAAGTTTAACATGCTTAACATGTTGTACCTGGGAATCCTTGTACTATATTCTTAATGTTGTCTGTATATATCTTTATCAATTCAGTATTGGAAAATAGGGCCGGAGATTGTTGCCGTATGATCAAACTGTGACTTGATATTGAGCTGTGAAACTACCAATTTTCTCTACTAGAAATAACTTTAAGGTTTGATTGCGTGGAATGGGTTAACAGAAATCTTATATAAGAGCACCAAGACAGATTTAGAATTATGTCATTCATTGACGTACTAACATATATGCTGCTTATACTTTTTGGACGGACTGCATAAAATGAATTTATTCAAGTATTGCTTTCTAAAAATATCTTGAAATGTCTGAGGTTTAATATTTTGAGAAAATTTTACTTTTGAGACCACTCCATATAAAATGGATTGTTTGGATTAGCAACAGGGTGCATGCCGTTTCGTACAGGAAAGATCTTCATTTGGCAATTCTTTCTGAGGTTGTTTGTCTCAGTATCCAGCTGCCATGTTTTTCTGTTTCTGTTGCAGTCACATATAAATTATGAATTTGGTCTCATTAATATTTGCTTTCTGATGGTTGCAGAATAGAGAAAGAGATAGGTCCTGCTCACAATAGGAGCTTTACATGCTCTGTGCAAGTTTCAATTGGTGAAAATATGTTTTCTGTGATGGGAGACGAGAAGTCACGAGTAAAAGATGCAGAGAATTCAGCAGCTTTAGCAATGATTCAGGGTTTGCAAGAATCCAAGGTCAGTTAATTATACATATCCCATGTTCCATTTCTGGATGAAGCAGACAGCACAAAGAGGAATGTATTCAGGTTCTATGTCGATGGTGGAATAGTCATCTTTGGTTGCTGCAAAGTGAATATATATTCAGGTTCTCTGTCGATGGTGCAATAATCATCTCTGGTTGCTGCAAAGTGAATATATATCCAGGTTCTTTGCCAATGGCGCAATAATCATCTTTGGTTGCCACAAAGTGAATGTATATATATCCAGGTTCTTTGCCGATGGTGCAACAATCATCTTTTGATGCTGCAAAGTGAATATTGGTTGAAATATTGTCATAAGTCTACTTGGAAAATATACAACAGTAGAGAGTGCATCACTTATTACGTGATAATGCAAAAGACATCAGCACCTACCACAACAGACTGAGCTCTGGCCAATTCAGGTTAGAAATTTAGCATGTAGTTTTGTGTACATATTAAATACCTTATATGTACATGAGCCCCGCTGTTGCCCAAGAAATGCAGTATACATTCCTATCTGCATGAGGATTACATGACCTATTAAGTGGCAAGTTTCCCCTATTAATATGATTTGGTATAAAGTGTGTGCTAGTATTTTTACCCGACTATTTCATGACCTCCTATTAGTTAAGGGATGGGGGTTGTAAAAGGGATACAAGGGTTTTGGTTAAAATTTGGACAAATGGCCTATCGAAAACAACATCTCTACCTTCACAAGGTAGGGGTAAGGCTGCATACACTCTGCCCTCCCCACACCTCACTTTTGGGAATTCACTGTATTGTTGTTGTTGTTGTTGTTTGGACAAATGGCAACAAATCATGCTGATCTATTCATTCTTTTGTCTGGAAATAAGGACAAATGTAAACCATTTCGATAATGGCAAAGACACATCTGACCTAAACCCTAAAACTTAAACCATGAACAATTTCATATAATTCAACGGCAATTTTGGCCCTTTTTCCTAAGGTAATATAGTTTGGTGTAAAGATCAGTAAAAACTAAATAACAGTATATATATACAGACATTTTATGTATTCATTGAATAATGTAGGCACCAAATGTGAGCCAACTCAATTGATTCAGTCTAAACTGTGGATTAGTCCAAAGCAGAAAAAAGTTGATCAACTTTTACAATGAAAAGAACATTCAGAGAGGAATATGACAAGAACATTCCAAGCATTTAGTCTAAAAGTGAATTAGTCTAATGGCAGGTGGGGCTACTTTTGATATGATATGTACAAATTACAACCAAAAGTTGATGATGTTCTGTTGCTATCAGTATTTGGATCATTATCATTTTACAATTTGTGATAGATACCTTATCTTATCGTACTAATATAGAATTGTAGATTATTGTCAATCAACTTTTAAAGAATCAGATTTAATTCCTCAAAAGTAACCTGATAATGTCTTCAGAAAATTAGCAAAATGAAACATATATACATTTTGCAAAAGTTTGATAAGCAGCTTATCAAGAATGATTTGTCATCGTATTCAGAGGTGTATCAAAATTTTTGAAGTTATAAATGCAAAGTACTATTGTACCACCACTGTTTTTGTTACACCCCAAGCAAATCCCACATCGACAAAACACGGGAGAGATGCTTGATATATAAGTAAACAAGCCTTAGACCCTCATGACTTGTTTTAAAGCCGTGCAGCCTGCAAACCTAGTCCAAAAACGGACAATATCATTAGTGAGTTGGGTTGTTACATATGATATTAGAGGACAAATCTCACATACACCTCAAGCGAATCCCACATCGACAAAACGCAACAGAGATGCTAGGTATATGAGTAAACGACTTTTAAAGTCGTGCAATCCTAGGTTCAAATCGAACAATATCATTATTGGGCTGAACTGTTACAGTTTTATTATAATGATTGCACATAAACGTGGAAAAAAGATGCAATCTTTCAAAGTTTTTAACTATACGTGATGTAATGAACAATCACGTATTTTCCTTTCTTTTATAATATGGTAGTGTTGTAGGAGAAACAAATAACAAAGTAAATATCAACACTATATTTTACTACATAAACACACATTCATGAAGTAATTAATTTGTATAACGATATCGACACGCCAAAATGAACACCAGCCGTCTTATAATTGTAGTATTACATATGCCTAGCTAACAAGGCTAATAAAATACATTAAATAATCACAATAGCTTGTCCTTCCAAAATGGATAGAAGTCTCGTCTTCAAATATAACAAGACTATCCAAGACCTCTGCTTCTTCTGATACTTGTTGAAGTGTGTGACTATCTCATCTAAAATTTAAGTTATTAGAGAAAACATCTTTTATTTATTTAATTATGTTTTCACCACTATCCTCGACACTACAAGTTTTTAAATATATTTATATTAAATTTACACCCACGTCATAAAAGAGTAGTGGATGCAATGACTCTAGATCCACTTCTAGCTAGATCCGCCCGTTCCTCTGGCAAAAAGAAAAAGAAATATGGCGTATCCTAAGAATTATAATTTTTTTAACGAATCAGAGCGACAAAAGCTAGATCTTAATGGATCATGGCAGCAAGGTTTCTCTATCACTTACAATATCCATCGCGTATTTTTGTCACTTAGCTGCATTGTGATAGAAATCATGAAGTCTCTTCCACGAATCTTCTCTCTGTATCTTTAACTGTTTGTAGAAGTTGCCAATGAATATCTCTGCTTTATGAAATAGCTCCTGCTTAGTAATCTCCCCAAACTCCTCCTTTTCATTAGTATATTTTTCTTGCTTTAAGATCTCTTCCCCTTCATTCTCCTCAGCAGAACTAGTTCCTATGAAAAACAAGCTTGGCATTGAAGGACACTTCTTTACTGCTTCTTGTTGTACTTTTCCAACACCAATTTTTTTCTCCGAAACAGATTTTCCCACCACTTTACAAGTATTATTCTTGGCAATAATGTTAGTAGTCCCACTCCCATATCGGTCGGTGCGATGACAATTTGTCTCCTTATTTGGTCTAGGACAATGCTCAGCTCTTGAGTTCGTTTTTGAAGTTGAGTTAGGTCCTAAGTTCATTTTCTTATGAGATCGCAAACTCTCTTGGTTCACTATATCATATTTAGCTTTAGGGGCAGTTTCTTGTTTATTAGTACAGTTCCAAGAGGAGAAAATGCCATCATCTCTGGAATGGTAGGCATATTGTTATGTTGTTTTTGGTTGATAATTTTGATTGATGAAGGTTTAATGTTGTGATTTGGAGATTTGGAGAAGAAGGAAATGAGGCCAGCTTCAACTCCTAGTGAAATGATGAGAAGGTGAACAATGAAATAGAGGTATGTAGTTCTTAGTGATGTGGATAATAGAGGGGTGATGATAATAAGGGAAATTATGAGTAAAAGCTTTAGAGCTTGGGAGATTTTGATCATCAATTCCATATGGATTACTTTGATCCTCTTTTGATGAATTTAAAGATGTTGAGAGAGAGTATACCTCGTGACATTAGTTGAGGTATGCGCAAGCTGACCCGAGAACTACGATTATTAAAAATATTGAGAGAGGGCTTGAGAAGATAGTAGGAAAAGAAGTGTGATTTTCAAGTAGAGAAGTGATGGTGGAGGTTTAGAACAACATAGGGGCCAAGTAACTCATATTTATAAGATGAAGAGAGGAAAGAATGTGATAAGCTGGTTGTCTTTATCCAATTCATTCATAATCCTACTAATAAAGTTATTATTGAAAAGGATTTTGTTTATACAGTGAGACATCTCTATAACATCATCCATATATAATAAAAATTTACTATAAAAGCATGTTTTTCTCGGAATCTATTCTTATATATATTATGTTATAATATATATCCTCTGTAACGGCACTTCACTATAGCAGCCAAAAAAATTCGGAACAAACGAGGCTGTTATAGAGAGGTTTGACTGAATAGACATATATGGTGTAATTTATAATTAGGAAGGTAAATAGATTCTTATGTTTGTTGTCTTCTATTTATGATTTAAATGTGAAGATTCAATTTGTAGGGTTCTTAAGTACTCAGAGACCGGATTCAGGATTTGAATTTTATAGGTTTGAGTTCGAAGTTTTATCACAATTCATTTAATTTACTAGGTCTGAAATCTATCTATTTGTACTTAGTGAATTTTTAACATACATACAGAATTTAAACAAAAGCTACTAAGTTTGAATGAATTCATAACTTAATTACCATCTACATCCTGATCCCATATCAGCACTACATTTATTGTACTGTTAAAATTGTAGGTTAATGAACGTTTTGTAACATCTATATAGACAACAACACACACACACACACATATATATACAACAACAATATTTATATATATTGCAGCACTAAATTTGTTCTAATAAATACAACATTTTACTGTAAAAATTAAGTTTGTTCGAAACCAATTTTTTATGTCATGTTTTACCTCTTTATAATAACTTTTTTACTATAAATACAATAACCATCTTTTTTGAAAAGTAAGCTCTTTATAATATTACCCCTCTATAACATTCATGTAAATTTCCAAGAACACCTATATAACAAGTCTAGAAATTTTGAAAATATTTAACACTTTAATGTACCACTTTAATAAAGAATATTATGTTAGTACATACTTCTATGGTTAAGGATTTCATTCAATACACAAAAGCCACCATTGGGAGTGGCAAACGGGCGGGTCGGGTCGGGTTGAAAACGGATAATGAAAAAACAGATCGATTATTCGACCCGACCCATATTTAATACGGATAAAAAATGGGTTAACCGACGGATAATATGAGTTACCCATATTATCCATGACTTATTGTATATGATCATTTTTGGGAGAATTCTTAGTCTCTATAACTTGAGGAACCCCAAATTTGAGGCTTCACAAATGTAAAAGTTAGACTCATTGGTTACTTATTAGTTATCCATTGGTTATCCATTTTCTAAATGGATAATATGGTTCTTATCCATATTTGACCCGTTTTAAAAAAGTTCATTATCCAACCCATTTTTTAGTGGATAATATGGGTGGTTAACTGTTTTCTTTGAACCATTTTGCCACCCCTAGCCATCACCGTGCATGATGCAAATGCATATTTGAAGATATGCATATATCTTCTTCATTGGACAAAGTTTCAATCGTGCATAATGTTTAATTTTTTTTTATCTTTAATATATAACATTAAAAAAGAAATATTGTTTTTGGATAATTTTTATCTATAATAGCCAAATAATATTTAAATATTATATATTGTTATAGATGTATAACAATCATTATCTATAACAATCATTCAATATAAAAGCTAAAAAAATCGAAACAAATGAAGTTGTTATAGAGAAATTTGATTGTAGTTATGTTCCATATCGAAAATATTGAGTTCGAATAAACTTGTAGCCTAATTAGAATTTTATCCGCCACTAATAGTCTTTATCCTATTCATTCGTACCCTTTAAAAAAGATAAAATTAATCAGCTACTCGTGAATCCTTATTAACAAAAATATAAAAGAATTAAACAAATAAGAAAGTAAGTACCAAGTAAGAGAGGAAAATTATTGTAAGCCCGTCGATTAGCTACGTCAACTTTCACTTAATAGTGGGTGTTAATCTTCTTAATAATAGCACTTGTCTCAAGTTGCCTAAGAATTATTGGTAAAAATTGCACGGGGCGCCCTATTTGGCCTCCCCATTTAATCTATACCCATTTTTTAAAAACTTTTAACTTGTACCCACTTTTTTAACAACTTCAGCTCCCTTTCTCCTCCTCCTTCTCCTCCTTCATTTTCTTTTTTCTTCTTCTACAACGATGACTTCAACATTGCTCTCTTTCTTCAGCTTTAGATAAGAAACTTCATGCACCTGTTCCTAATTTCCAAAGGCACCGATGTGCTTGCTGCTTTGTTGGTCATTCGGAAGAAATCAACATTGATGAGTTAAATGAGAGGAATGCATCTGAAACAGATGATTCAAATGAGAAAAGATGCCTACTGACAATGTCTTAAGCATTAACTATTCTTGATCCAAGATAGCAATGACAGGACATGGGATCTAAAGCAATTTCTTAGTGACTTTTGCCATTACAAAGAAGCTTTTGTTATGCAAGGCGATTAGTATATATATATGTACAAAGGATTTATTACCTATATTTGCTTAGCTTATCATTTTTTCTTCACGCAAGGAAGACCAGATATTTCATGATCCTTCTCTTTCATAATCAAACAGAAACTGATCATACCTGCAGTTGAAGTCTTTCCCCAACTTAGTGGCAACTTCTTCCAACAACTGAACTACTCCAACTTTTGGCGAGCTGTGCAATTTAATTTTTTCAAAGGCCAGAGCTGAAGTTTCCTAGTTACAACACAAAAACTTCAGCTCTATAGCTGAAGTTTCCTAGTTACAACACAAAAACTTCAGCTCTAAAGCTGAAGTTTCCCAGTTACAACACAAAAACTTCAGCTCTAAAGCTGAAGTTTCCCAGTTACAACACAAAAATTACAACACAAAAACTTCAGTTCTAGAGCTGAAGTTTCCCAGTTACAACACAAAAACATCAGCTCTAGAGCTAAAATTCGCCAGTTACAAAACAAAATTTTTAGCTCTAGAACTGAGCTTCAGGCCCGGCTACTAGAATGCTGAAGTTTTGCGTGATTGCCTTTGCTACTTCAGCCCCGTGTGCTGAAGTTATGCGAAAAAGCGGGTACGCTTGCAATTTTTTTTGCAAAAGCGGGCACAAGTTAAAATGTGACACAAAAAGCGGGTATAGATGCAAATGCCCCGAATTATTGGGGAGAGGTGATTAGACAAGATATGACGCGACTCCAGCTCACCGAGGACATGACCCTTGGTAGGAAGTTATGAAGGGAGAGCATCAGAGTTGAAGGTTAATAGGTAGTTGAGCGTTTCTCTACTCCGTTCTATGTGTAAGTTAAGTCGGTCAACGTCATGTTTTAGTATGCTAGTAGTACATGTGCTAGTACTATTTTCAAGGACCTTGTTGCTGCACCGATTATTGATATTGCTTTTTCAATATATTTTCTGATTCTTAGCTTGTGAGTACTATCTTTCTGGTTATGTTGTTATTATTCTATTGTTACATTTCATCTTCTTGTGCCGAGGGTCTATCGGAAACAGCCTCTCTACCCCAGGGTAGGGGTAAGTTCTGCATACACACTGTCCTCCTCAAACCCCACTTGTAGGATTATACTGGGTTATTGTTGTTGAATTAGTTTATTTATGGTGGCAGAAACAACAATAATTATGTCTTTGCACTAAATAAATTGAAATCGGCTATATCAATATGCACTTTTACATGTCCTGGGGTGCTTGATTTCATGCTGCAGAATAGAGGAACTTGTGTTGTCATATGATTTGGATATTAATACAAGAGAAAATGTTTTAAACCTCTTGGACATAAATTATATCTTTCTCTTCATCAGAAATCGAATTGAAAATTCACTGAATGTTATTTCAATCCTAGGCCTAAATAATTTTCAACATAAAATTGTAACAATCCAAGTCCAAGAAGTCAAGAGATCACAATTAGAATCATGTTATGAAAATGTTCTACTCTATATAGAAATCACAACTGTTTAGTTGAACTTTCTCTTTTCCATAACTATGAAGGTGTTTGGATTGGTTTTTACGCTGTTCAAATAAGCTTTTAAGTTCTTTTTACCTTTTTTCGATGTTTGACAAAGTTAAAAGTACTTAAAATAAGTTAAAAACTGCTTAAAACAAGTCAAAAGTAATAAGTTGGACAATCTCGACTTATTATTTTTTGGCTTAAAAACTATTTCTGCTAAAAAACGATTTTTTTAGGTCAATCCAAAGGCTCTATATGTAAGCAAAATTCACACATAAAAAATACTTAAGCATGCCAAGTTTGTCATAAAGTACTAGTAGAGTCTAGCTAAAAAGACTTTGGATAATAATAAATAAATAAATAAAAAAGAAACTTACACTATAAATTTTAATTGGACAAGTTGTGATAAGGTCGGTGGATCCATCACATCTTTTCTTCTCATTTTTTCGTTTTGGAGAAAGCAACTGTGGCTGCTTCCTTTTCGGAATTTACGGCTGATTTACGCAAATGTCCCCTTTTTAGGCTAATGTTTAGGTTTTGTCCGTATTTTAAAAAGTTGTCCAAACATAACTCTTGGGAAAATTATTTTTTTAGACAATGTAGTTTTTCCTGGCCAGTTGTTGATATTACTTGTTTTTATTCTTCATCTCGAGCCGAGGATTTTTCGGAAACAGTGTCTCTACCTCCCCAGAGTAGGGGTAAAGTCTACGTACCCAGAACTCCACTTGTGGGATTCCACTGGATTGTTGTTGTAGTAGACAATGTAGCTCTTGAGAAATTTTCTGGCTAAGTCCTAAAACGGCTATTTGTGTACTCCCCGGTTCTTCTTGGTGAATTCAAACACGTACGATAGTTCATGTTTGTTTTGCTTTTGATGTTGTATATGAAATTATTTTTATTTTTATATAGCAAAAAACAAGGTAGAAAGGGACTAATTACTATACATGGGGATGTCATTAAGATTTAAACTCGTGAAACTATAATTTTAATTTTATTGGTTCTTAGATTATTTCCTAGGAGGCATATTTTAGTTTGTTTATTTTATAATAACCACTGAACGACTTGACTAACAAGATTGTAACAAGGCCATTATCATGGAGCAAAAATGAACAAGCTCCGTGTAATTTGAATATTAAGAATATGTTTTCGCAAGTTTGAATTTTTGTAGATATAAACAAAAGGAAGTGATACAAACAAGCTAGCTAGATTTTCCAAAATTTTCACGAAAAAAATAAAATCAAAAGGGGGAAGCCACTCTTTTTGGCTTGACCAAGAAATTTTACATCCTCTGAATCGCACAGAATTTAAGCCGAAAGAACTCATATCATCATATGATAATGGTCATCATTGTTTGACTGATTTGGTGCTGGTCTACAGTAGCGGAGCTAGAGAGAAAGTAGATTCACCTAAAAATTATACTGTATATATTAAATTTTGAATTCCCTGAACTTCTTTACGGGTTTATTTTTTTTTCTTTTTTTGAATCCCATTCGTGACAATCCTGCCTCCCTACTGCTGGTCTATATTACTACCATTCTCTAGCCTTTTCTAGTAGTCATCTTGTGGTCACACTAATTCTCAAATCTTATCAAGTTTATGATCTATTCGACTCATTCATGAGTTAGTTGAGACAATACAAACTCCAATTGAACAAATAATAGCAGATTGCGTTGACAAATGACACTTTCGATTTTTCACTTCAACGACTCGGAACGATGACTTTCGATTATTGACTTCAACTCTACCTATATAAAATAAAAGGAATCAATCACTAGGTCCCGAGCAATTCTACCTTCTTCCTTTATCCAACGCTCATATCACTGTCTCTTGGACTCTTCAACCTGATTTCTACATTTATAGCTTGAAAAAAGCAAAAGAGGCCATCTTTTAATGACTATTCTCAGCTTCCTTTCTTTGGTAGTAGGATAGATTCAACTATATGTATCTCCACTTTTCACATCGCTCCGTCTAAGCTCATCTCAGTCCAATATTATATAATAACTACAAGCCCTTTAATTCTTTGAAGTTACAAAATCATCAAATTGTCGAAAACAATCTGCACTTGTCTCAGCTTCATTTGATTTTACAAGCTCCCTTGCTTTACCTATTCACGAAAACGAATTCAATATTTGTCCTTCCTGATCGAGATCTGAACACAATATATTGACACGAAAGCTGTGGACAGGGGCAGAGCTACAATTCTTATGGGTTCGGCAGAAGCAATAGTGTTAGCCCAAACGATGTATTTGTATTTAAAATCCAGTTAATATGTATAGGCAACTTATCCAGAATCTAGTAAGCTGCTTTTTCTAGGATGCAGAACCCATAAACTCAAAATTCTAGCTCCACCTCTGACTGTGAAATGTATCAACAGTGCAATTGTTTTCGTCTTGGATCCTCATTCATTTTATAGATTGATTCATAAGTAAGCAAAACTATTCAACAAACAGAAAAAATGGTTTGCAAGTTTGATTAAATCAATCAAGTACAAGTAATTAATGAAGTCACAATCACGAACAATCCACACCATTTCCCCACGAACCAACTTTCCCCTTTCGTCTTTTTTTTTTTCTTTTTTTTCCTTTTACCAACAGGGTGAAGAAACGATAAATCCACATGAAATTCTCCATCATTACCTGGTGCGGCTCGTAGTGACGTTGATTCCCTCTTTAATAGCTCGGAAGCTTTTGATATTTACTGTTTGAAGTGAAATAATAAAAATATCTCTAGATTGAGCTTCTCAACAGATACGGCACTACACATCCCAGCAAAGCACCGGCAAGAACCTGCATTCATCTCAATGACAATAACGTCCAGTTAAGAAAAACACAATTTACTTAGTTAACTCCAGTTAAGAAAAACATAATTTACTTCGTTAACTTCCAGTTAAGCAAAACATAATTTACTTTGTTATCACACTAGTTTCTTTTATTTGAATGTGTGACATATTGGTTGTAGATGTGTCCAAAAATGAGGTACATAAAATGTTGTATCTCTCAGATTATTGTCGTCGCCAAATGGAAATGAAGAATGGTAATCCTCAATTTCTTCAACTGCAAAAGAAAAGTATAAACCAGAATATCATGGCAATCATACCTGAAAGGGAGTGTGCCCAAGTGAATCTCGGAGAGGTCTAACATTGGCAACAGGGTGCTCAGGAGGCAATTCACAGACTATCTGATTCAACAACTGCATCAAAATCACCAATTTTAATACTTATTGTGCAGACGGAGAAACTTCAAAGCAATTTTATTGCAAACTAGCAAGTGCCAATATCGCAAGTGCCAATATCGACTACCACAACTTTTTATAACCACATAGTAGAAAAATAGGGAAAATCATCAGACGCCACGGTACCAACCAAATTGTTTTAGCATAGAATGAAGAATAATTTTGAAATACCGAGATTGATTTAAAGAAAAAGTTCTTTCTAATCGGATAAATCATCCATCAGTTGATTTAAAGAAAAAATTCTTTATAATCGGATAAATCATCCATCAGTAAAGTAATAAAAACGAGATCAACAAGGTGGGAATGAAAAATTACTTCAGCTTGGCGACCAGCATGAAGCCTAACACCAGTAGCATCATACATTACCTGTAATAAAGGAAATTGATATAGGTTAATGAGGAGAAAACTAAAAGTTCATTATGCAAAATATAAACAAGAAAAATTGATATAAGAAGCTGCATTTGGACAAAATTGTAGACATCTAAGGGAAATATATACAGATTCCTTCCCACTCTCCCCCACCCCCAGATAACAAAATATACAGGCTAGCCACTCTCTTCCAAAGGAGTATGCATGTTACACGTATATGTGTGTATGCACATGCATATGAATTCCCAGGCTAGATGCTCTCTTCCAAAGAAGCAAATAACCATGATGTATGACATTGCATCTGCTTTCTTCTGTTCATACATAAATATATTTAAGTAAAATTCAGATGCAAAAGAAGCTAACCAAGACAAGGGAGCTGCCAAACGTAACAATAATTATGTGAAACAGGATTTTTTACTTGGATAAACAGAAAAAACATCAAGATCATGACAAAGTGTCAGCAAATAAAAGGAGTGAACACTGGCTGTCTTTTTCTTTTTCTCATTTTTTGTTTTCGTGTTGGGGTAAAATTGAGTCATGTCTTTACAAGGCAAACATCAGCCGAGAAAATTACAAAGAAAATAGGACAAAACCTGGTTAAGACTTAAGAATTACTCACCACACATGCCAAAACCACCGCAATTGCGAAGACAGATCCTCCAGCTCCTTCTTGTAAATAAACTGCCATTACCAGAGCAGTAACAGTTGCTGAATGTGATGATGGCATTCCACCTGAGCTAAGCATCCTTTTTGAATCCCATTTCCTCTCCTTGTACCTGCAAAATCTAACAGGGCATATTCAAAAATTAACGAAGAAATAGAAAGAAAAGGTAAGAGAAAACATGGTAACCATGAAAAAGTAAGCTCTTGAAATTCAAAGCTCAATCCACACAAAGTCCATGTTTCTCCACTTTTTTTGTCAATAACAACCAACTGAATGAACATCTATCATAAGATCCGAGTACATGCTATCATGCCCCTTCAATCTATGTTGTCACAACAAATAAAACTATGACTCACTCCACCCTTCACTTAGCTAGTTTAACATTATGTTTGTTTTGACGAAAGGGAAGCATGAGGGGCCTTGTTGATCTAATTTAAGGAAGTAGTTAACCTCCCACTCGCCTCCTTTTCCACTTTCCCATAACCAATTAAGGGATAATAGTCCTTAGCGCTCTCTCTTACATCTTTCGTTTTTCCTTTTTTCTTTTTCTGAAAGTACCGCTCTCTTTTACATTTCTTCCAGGAACCCATCCTCTCAATTCAAGCAAAGACAGCTACAATAATTTTCAGTTTTTCACATTAAAGATTGTGTTACATAATTTCAGATTCTCCTCCAACTGAGAAGAAGCTGTATTCTGAACCTAGATATCGATAAACAGTAATTAAGTATCCCAGTTCAATTAGAAACAGACCAAGAATGACATTTAGATTTCACAGATATCCTCTTTTGCATTTCTGCAATGTTAATTCAGATTACTACTCTATCGTACTTCAACTATGTATTAGCAATTCAAATTTTTCCTTTAACAAAAAGAAGAGAACAGAGGGACTAGTCAACGTTTTCTTTTGCAGTTATGTTTAGTAAACTGACGTTATTCAACCAGTAATTCTCCACCCTCCTAATGGACCTTGATATATAATGATATGGGCTGCCATTGGCCCAACTCACTTAATTTTTACGTTGAACATGCAATTCATCCCATGTGAGCCAATTTTCAGCATATCAATACTCATATAGACAACAAACATGCAAGTAGATTAATCACATACTTCTGCTGCAATTCCATAAATCTTCATTATTGCATTTTGCACTGGAAGATCATCAGAGTTCCTTCATTTCTATATAGGTTGTGTGGATGGTGAAGTTCAAAAGATACCTCGTTATTGCATTAAATAGGCTAAAAGTCCTACTGTAACATTTGAAATTCTATCCTTCAGTTTCCCCAACCTATTCAACCGTTAAAATGTGAAACATATGCACTTATAATTCTTACTAAGATAATAGATGAAAAATTAATCTCACACTGCGCATAACAGTTCTTTTGTTCATGTAACATACACAATGGTGCTTTTATTTTGGTTAGGTCATGCCGTATTTTAAGTTCTGGGATACATGGTCCACTGGCATTATCCTGTTCCTCCCCTTTTAAATATGACTTGTATATTTATCACTCTACAGCTTTTACAATACCAAAAGAAACTCAATATCGTTGGTATTGGCATATTAGGATTTAGGTGTTATGGAACTTTACCTTTAGCATTTGAAAGTTGATAGTAAAAGCAAATATTAGAATTATGCAGATCATGATGAGACTAGGTGATTTTAGCAAGACAGGGAGGGAAATTACATATAATTAAGCCATGATCGTATAAAGGACCTGAATTTAGGATTAGACACCTTTTCCATCAGAGAAAAAGACCAGAAGTTTCGAAAAACACAAGTGGATCTTAACCTATTTCAACACTATAGGGAGGTATCAAAATTCATCACCACGTGAAGGTAAAGGAAAAAAAAAACAATTGTTTATATTTGAGTCGGGGGAGATGTATCCACCAAGCTAAAAGCTTTACTAAAGCTTAAACACTGAAATAACAGCATACTAGATACAGAGGGATCATTATCACCAAGGGGATGGCTAGTGATTGAGACATAGGATAAAAATTTAGAGATCCCAACCCTGCTTCAATACTCAATGTGAGCCCATTCGCCCCAATTTAGATGGCAAGTTTATCCAGCACCTGTGCTTGCACACTCTAGCACGCTGCATAGTGTATTAGTAGAGGTGTGCGTATTGATTGGACACCTACGTCATTGAAAAAAGATATGGAGGGATCATTATCCTTTTATCTACCATTTTTTAACTGATTGTGTTAGCAGGTTTCAAAACCTTCCTATAAGTTTTATTTCGATCTTCTCAAACAATCAATGTCTTTGAACTTTCTTGAGGATCAGCATTTCACTATATGCTATTTTCTCCAGAAATTCAACAACCTAAACCTCAATCGCTCGCCCAGTCGGCGTGAATTTGCAGCAACTTCCGGTTTCAAAAGCAGTTTAAACAATATAATGACTGCAATAATATCAACAACTTTTTTTGAACATATCCACTGACAACAATACGAAAGGCATCATCTTTCTTTCTTTAATGAAACTGCATCTACTAACTATTCAACTACATTTGATATTAGTCATTATGCCTAGAAATAATTTTAAAAAGAAAGGCCGGATCAAAAGGCATAAGCAGCTAAAGACTAAAAAGACAATACTCGACTCCGTCACTAAAGGCGATAGACAGGCGAATCCAAGATTTGAACTTTACAGGTTCAAGTTCCGGATTTTACCACACCTCATTTAATTTACTGGGTTCGAGATCTATTACTCCCGCATCCCAATTTATGTGGTGCATTTTAACTGGACAATTGGTTAAAGAGAACAGCAAAGACTTATGAAACTTGTGGTGTGAAGTAAGTTAGAAATATTTCTGTGGCTATAATTCATCTCATTAAGGGAAAATTAGGAAGTTTAAAGTTAAATTGTTTCAAAATATAGAAATATTTCTTTTCCGGAACACACTAAAAAGGAGATTATCACGTGAATTGGAACAGAGTTTTAACGCATATACAACCCCTGAGCCAGAGCTATAAAGACTAAAAAGACAACCTTGATTCTGTCAATACAAGGCGATAGACAAATGCGATTCCAGGATTTGAATTTTATAGACTGGAGTTCGGGAGTTTACGACTCATTTGATTTCCTAGGTTCGAAATCTATTATTTGTACTTATTAAATGAATTTTTAACACATATACAAATTCTAAGCCAAAACTACTAGGTTCCGATGAACTCATCATAACATCAGCACTACATATCATTAGAAGCGAAACATAGAACGGATGTTTTTACCAGGTGGTGAAGAGCTTGAGGAACTGAGCAATAGCACACGCAAGGAATGCTGAAACGAGGGGAACGTTAGCAGGTGAAATCGATGGCTGCGATGAATACGACCGCGCACTTGACGATGCATCAGCGGCTGTTAGCACTTCGTTCATTTGATGAGCTAATTTGAGATATAGAGACGAACGAAGATTGATAATTTTTAGGAAGCTTCTAGAGCCAAAAAAACGAGACAATTTTGCAAATTTGTGCAGAGGAAGCTTTGGTTGTGGTGGATCTAATGGAAGAAGGAATGGACCCCGCCGTCGCCGTCGCCGTCGCCGGCGATCGGAGATTCGGAAGTTTACGACTTTGATAGGCTGTTGTGATTGGTGATTGTGGACGGCGAAGGCGTCGGCGGTGGACCCACGCGGGCTGTAAAAGATCAGAAGTTTGTGTACGAAATGGATATTCTCATAAAAACTGGCATATGGGTGTACATTTGGTGGGACCCACTTGACTTATTGCCTTGGGCTATCTCCAACTTGATATGTTCTTTAATTTTATTTTTTTGAATTAGTGTGCCTACACCTAACTAATTTATGGGATACACATAATTCAGCCATCAAAGTTTGGGTAGATAAAATAGAAGGAAAAATGTGATTAAATCTGTTATTTAAAATAAAGTAACTTTTCTTTCGTTAAAAGTTTGATTCTAATATTACTATTATATACATTAGGAAATAGTCCGATTTTTGTAGCTGATCATGGAGGTCAGATAGAAAGTAAGGGTTCACCAAATAGTATTGAGAATCAGGTTCTCTATCAGTTTCTATAATAAGCAAGCAGTAAGTAAAGAACACGCGATATTTACATAAAAAACTCTCGGTTCAAGGGACTAAAAATTACGACTTACCCTAGTAGGATTTTAGCTGCACTAAACTAAGTAAACTTTATATTACAACCTATTGCAATTTAGGAATTAAACTCTTAATCCCGCACCCTTTATAATAACTCTACTGTAAGCAGTTTGCAATTACTCTATTACAAAGTAACGCTCTTGACTAACTCTAACAAACAACCAAAACAATAATGGTTAAATGATGTCCTACGAAATACTTCTAAAAAGTTGTGTAAGAATTGTAAGCACGTGATTTTTGCTTTACGGACAATCGCTCCAAAAAGAAAATAAAAATAGTGACAAATGGTTTCGCTGTACAATTTTTCGATCTTTCCGTGACATGTGTTGTTAGTCGTTTGTGGGTCTGTCCATTTTGCATCTAGTCATTATCAAACAAAAATACAAATACAAAAAAATATATATAAAATATATGTGTCGTTAAAAGAAAATTCAAAAATATAAATATATGTGAGTCGTTCGTTCTAGGTTGTGATTTAACTTACTTAAATATTTTTGTGATAATTATGTGGAAATGTTACAGTGTTGTTGATTTTAATTTCACTATTTTATTTATTATTATTAAAAGAAAAAAAAAGTAAAAGAGTGAGGGAAAACCGGTTTGGGCCCAAAAGAAATGAAATAAAACAGGCCCAAACCCGCACTCAGACCCAGTCCAAGTCCAGGCCTGCCCAGGTACCTCCTGAAACGACGCCGTTTCAGGCAAATAAATCTAAGCCGTCCGTCCAGGCCAATCCAACGGTTCAGAACCCCTTTCAACAACCCGTGTTCAAACCCGACCCAATAACCAATCCGACCCAACCCCTCATTTAAACCAAACGACCCCGTTTAACTACTGAACGACCCCGTCTTGTTTCTCACCCTCAGATCCAAGCCGTTGAGATCGTATGATCCAACGGCTCAGATCCAATCAACCCCCCCATATATAAACTCAGCCCTTTACCCCGCACCCCCTATCCGAACCCCCCCTTCAGTCATCTCCTTCCCCAACCCCTTCTCATCCTCGAACCCTAGCAGCCGCCCCAGTATCCCTCGCCATTAAAGCCGGCGGCATGAACGCCGATGACCGCCTCCTGAACACCCTAGGACCACCTCACTGTCCTGAACACGAATCCACTAACCACGAGCCTCGAATCACTTTCGTTCGTCTCGAATCTTCATTTGAAGATTTGAGTCGAACCCGGATCTATGCCAAACCACCCCATCTTCATACCAGACACTCCCCTGACCTCCTCGTGACCAAACCAAGCTTGGTTTGGTCCGAATCTACCCACAACTCCTAAAAATCCAGATCTGAAAATCCAGAACTTGAAACACATGCACCTGGGGAACCCGGCCAGTTTTGACAAGGGTTTGAGGTCTAATAGACCTTAATCAAGGTGTTCTCATGTGAGAACACCCTGATTAAAGTTTGTTCGGCCTCAAGGGTTCGAAGTTGAATCAGAATTTGGGTCATTTTTGATTTCAAACCTTTTTGGTAAGTTTTCTTTCTTTTGTTTTAGTTCTAATTAAGTTGTCAGCATGTTCTGTTGTGTTTGTTTGTTATGTTGTTATTTTTATTTCGGATTTCTTCCATCTCTGTTAAAGGCCTTTTATTTGGTCGATTGTCTTCTGTTTGTTCTGAATACACTCTGTGATAAACATGATCGTCAGTTAGATTAGTCGTCAAATGAACTAATTCATATAGGCCCAGTAATTTAACAAAAGTTGTCTGATACCCCTTAGGTCCCTGAACGTATTGTTTATGCGAGCGACTGATTATTACCTGCTATAATTAGTATAGTCGACTCGATAAATGTCGTCGATTAGTTTTCTATAACTAATGAATCGAATGAGCTAATAATGTCGCATGACTAATGAGCCTGTATTGTGATTTGAATGTTGGGCATTACCCATGAATGGTAGTGTGTAACTACATTGTAAACAATTAAAGGCCAGGTTGGGGCAGTTCTGAAATCGAATGTTCAAAGCCCAAAGTGCCCTGATGCTGCAATAGGCAGGGCAGTAATAATCCAAGGTTGACAGGGGTAGTCTGGGGTTTGAAAAGAGCAGAAAAGGTTAGTTTAAATGAAGCTGACAAGTAGGGTACTAATTTGGGATTAAACTAATACCAATGGGGAACAAGACACAAGAGTATGGGGTTTAAAATGAATAATGCCCATAACTCTTGATTAAACAAAGCCAGGCGTGGGGAATGAAGGGGGGCTGACACCAAAAGATGCTTAGGCATGGCCTTAAAGGGGTATGGGCAGGCTGCAAGTTGCAGCAAAAAGGCAGCTTAACTGCACTGGTTCATTTGGCTTATAAATAAGCCATTTGAGAACTTAAACAGGGCTGGACTTTTAGTCTTCAGAAAAAGAGAAAACAAAAGGTTGGAATTTTAGTCTTGAGGCTGGAACTTTTAGTCTAAAGAGAGGTCTAGTGAGCTTAAAGAAAACTGAAAAGTATAAGGTAGTTTCCAATAAACATTGTAACCAAACACTGCCTGAAAGTTGTATAAGAGTGCATATCGGTCAAGCTGTCTTGGCCAAGTTCTATTGTTTGCATTGACTGAGCTGTTTGTGGTTGTTGAACTGATGGTTTTGCTGCATTGAACACTCAGTTATTGCTGTTGTTTCATTATTCTTTCCTGGGATTGCTCATTTGGTGTTCGACTATTGGCTGGTACTCTTTTCCTGGGAAATATTGTTGTTTGTCTGAGGGTTGTGGAAAATATTTGGTTTGGTTTGTTGCTGTGCTGTTGCTGTGTATCTGCTGCTGCTGTGTTAGTGGCATACTGTCCGACTGACTATTCCTTTCTTCTGTTGTTCTCCATACCAGGTACACAATTAATACCACAAATGTAACTGAAAGTTTGAGCATGAATGCAAAAGAGAGGACCTGCAGATTGTTTTTTTTATATATGTACATGAACTGTTACTCTAAATGTCATGAAATAGTTACATTTTTGTTTGGACAATAGAAGCAGCCTACATACTAAGTATATCAATGTAGGTTAACGAATGCTAGCCTTGTATGTATGCTGCTAGGTGAAAAAATATGCCCAGTGTAATAAGTTGTATTTCAGACTTAGTCTGATGGTGTAGTATATTCTCTAATGTAGGCCAAATAGGAAAGCTATCCGTTTTAGTTAAAGTTCTTTCTCCTTTTGCCATATTGTCACATAAATTGATAAACTCATTTCACAAAACAAAGAATCAGTTCAGGGCCTCAACCTCATGAAGGTCGAGCCCAAATCGAAGCAAACCAAGTAGGCCCGCGTAGAACAGGCAGAGGCCCAGGTCTGGCCTATCACGCATGGGCTGGATTTGGGCCTATAATTGTTTGTTCGGCTGACTGTACATACAACCTCATTTCTGAATTTTTTTTAGCTTTTCTGAATGTCATTACAAACAACTTGCAAGCATTTAATTAATTAGGACTATCTACTGTTTTCAATTGATAAAGACAAACACGACGAGAAACGTAGTTGTTATAGGATATCCTTTTTAAAAAAAAAAAAAAAGAACGAGATGAGCCTCGATGAAAATAAACAAAACGCGCAGACGCGGGGCCCTTGTTTAAATGTGTATTATCAAAGCATCTAGGTTCCAGGACGGGTTGTTTAGCAAATCTCACAACTCTCCTAAAAATAACAATACGTTAGACTCTTTAGGACGCGCCTTAATAAATCTTACCTTCTTAAACTCGGGTGCGCATTTATGTGACCCAAATCCAATTCTCAACGGAGTCGAAATGTGTTTCTAATCACGGGTACATTGATTGTGACGTGGTTCGAGATGCGTGTCCATGACATTGCAATTTCATTTTTAAAAAATTGAGATGAGCCTCGCCAAATAAAATACAAATTGCGGGGCCCTCAGTAAATATTTGCTTTAAAAATTGTTTAGACTTCGGGATGGACCGTTTAGTAAAATTCCACGGTCTTACCCAAAATAAATACGCTAGTCGCTTTAGGCGCGCCTTTAATAATTTAATTTCCTTAAACTCGGGTGCACATTGATGTGACCCAAATCCAAATCTCAACGGAGTCAAAGTGTGTCGACGACCACGGGTACATTGATTGTAACGCGGTTCGAGATACATTTTCACAACGTTGCAATTCTTGATAAAAACAGTAAATGATAAAAGCGGTTAAAAGTTAAATTTTGCACATAAGTTCATATTTGTATAAAATCAGATAATCAAGCCGAATATAACAGTTGAGCGACCATGCTAGAACCACGGAACTCGGGAATGCCTAACACCTTCTCCCGGGTTAACAGAATTCCTTATCCGGATTTCTGGTACGCAGACCATAATATAGAGTCATTCTTTTCCTCGAGTCGGGATTAAAATTGGTGACTTGGGACACCCTAAATCTCCCAAGTGGCGACTCTGAAATAATCAAACCAATCCCGTTTCGATTGTCCTTTAATTGGAAAAAACTCCCCTTGTCCCCTCGCAGGTACGGAAAAAGGAGGTGTGACAAGAATTCAAGTAAAGAACAAAAGACAAAGACATAACAAACTTAAGTGCACATGGAGGAAACAGTGGCGGCTGACACTTGAATGATAGGTTTTTAAGATGTCAAGTGTTAGGTCAAACCTTGTGTAATTTTGTTTATCTATGAGAGAGCATGTATGAAGAGATAGAGACATTTCTATTTTTGATTTGTCCTCTAGTAGCAATGGTTATGCCGCTACACTGCTGTCAGTCGGTATAGTGATATAGCTTTTACAGCTGTATGGTTGACTGTACGACAGTTGAGGAACTGACCCTATATGTTCCCTTACATGTTCCCTTATCTGATTTTTTGAGAGTTTGAGCATATCACAATAAGCGAAAAGATTCATATCTAGTTCCTCCATGAAATTTGACAAATCATCAAAACCATAATCACATAACTTATCAAACTCCAATCTAAACAGTTAGAACTTAGAAGCTAAGAGTAAATGTGGCCTCTTTTCTCGATGTGGATATGTGAAATCCACTCATTTTGCACTCGAGTTATATTAATGACAAGAGAAATTTCATTATTAGACGTACTCAATGCATATCCCGTTAGTATTAGCATCTAAAGGTTCTTGAAATTGTATCTCTTTTATTATTTTGGTGCACCGGTGCATATCCCGTTAGCATTGGCATCTAAAGGTTCTTGAAATTGTGAACCATGATTTCTATATTGAGTATCTATATAACTATTATTTCAGGTGGTACTAGTCCTTACATCAACTAGTATTCGGTCCAACCATGAATCTCTAAACTGGTCGACACGTGGTATGCCATTAGTTATCTTTTCAAAATTTGCCACGACACTGATATTGCAATGTTTTTTACTAGATTGTTATAAATTGTGACTGTCACGATTCTCACCCTCGAAAGCCGTGATGACGCCTATTGGTGAAAGCTAAGCAAGTCAAATTATTCTAATTATTTAACCTTTTTCAATTTTAAACCATTATCAGTGAAGAGTAGATATCATGCAAATAGCAAAAATAATTAAGCGGAAGACCAAATCTGATAATTAATCTTAATACAAACTACGGAAGTCTAAATACAACTCTACCCAGAATTTGGTGTCACAACTTCACAGACGGTCTAAGAATATTATATACAAAGTCTGAAAGATAAAATACACATTGTTCCTGAAATGACTAAATGAAACAGGATAAAGGAAAGATAGGAGGTGACGCCAAGGCCCGCGGACGCCTGCAGGACTACCTCGGGTCGCCTGTTGAACTGTAGGCAACAACCTCACTGCGGTCCGAAGTCTACAACATTGGGATTTGCACAAAAAAGTGCAGAGTGTAGTATCAGCACAACCGACCCCATGTGCTGGTAAGTGTCTAGCCTAACCTCGGTGAAGTAGTGACGAGGCTAGGACCAGACTACCAAATAAACATGTGCAGTTATATCATAAACAGCGGAAATAGAAGCTGATAATTGCAATTAAAATTGGACAGGGGAAACATGCTTCGGGGAATAACAGATAATAATAGAATATCAAGAGAATATAAAGAAACCAAAATCCAATTACTAACACGGATAGGGAAAACAAATGCAATATTCACTTTCGTTTCACATCTCGTTGCAGGCGTGCAACCCGATCCCATTTCATGTATCTGGTTGCAGGCGTGCAACCCGATCCCATTTCACATATCTCGTTGCAGGCGTGCAACCCGATCCCATTTCATATATCTCGTTGTTGGCGTGCAACCCGCTCCCATTTCATATATCTTGTTGCAGGCGTGCAACCCACTCCCATTTCATATATCTTGTTGCAGGCGTGCAACCCGCTCCCATTTACAAATCAGCAACCATCATAAAAGAATCAAGGCAAAGGAACAATTATATTTCAACAACATCCCGACAAGGGAACAATAATACCAAGACAACATCCTGGTAAGGGAACAATAATGATAATAACATCCCGGCAAGGGAACAATAATGATAATAAACTCCCGGCAAGGGAACAATAATGATAATAACATCCCGGCAATGGAACAATAATGATAATAACATGTGAAGCGCAATAAACCACAACGGAGTCATAACAATTACAATACAAGACTCATGGGCATGTTTGATACCGACGTATAGATACTCGTCACCATGCATATACGTCGTACTCCACAATTAACACGTAGCAAATAAGACACAACTCCTAATCCTTGAAGCTAAGGTTAGACCAAACACTTACCTTGCTTTTTGCAATCAGTTCAAGATTCCAATACACCTTTACCTCGCGAATTTGTATCCGAAAGCTTCAAATTTAGTCATAATAATTCAATATGCTCAATACAAATCGCAGGAATTGATTCCATATGAAATTACTATATTTTTCAAATAAAAAAAATTCGAAATTAACTCAAAAATCACCCATGGTCCCACGAGTCGGAACTCGACAAAAATCACAAAATATGAACCCCCGTCCAACTACGAGTCCAGCCATACCAATTTTGCTAAATTCCGACATCAACTTGACTCTCAAATTTTCAATTAAAGTCTTGGAAGATTTCTACCATTTTAAACCCAAAAATGAGTAATCTAGTCGAAATATTCGATGATAATCCCATATGATTGACTAGCAATAACCACAAGTGACTTATCTCAAGTTTCCCATGAATTCTTACTCGAAAATCATCCAAAATCGAAATTGAAGACTAGGGTATAGAACCTTACCTTTTTTTTTATGAAGATCGTATGATTGAGTTCTTTGATTCTTGAAGATTGATGCAAGATTGGATGATTTGAATGTTGGGTTCCTCCTTCTCTCTCTAAAATGGTCTCACCTCTCTCTAGAATGCTTAGAAAATCACTCCAAAATGAACCCTAAAGCCTATTTATCAAAATGGGGTCGAGTTATGAAAATAGGGGAATTAACCCTCTGAAATCAGGTATGCGATCACAGAATCCATCGCATAATGGGTATGCTGGCCACATATGCGTCGCAAAACTCGGTGCCCAGAACTGGGCTGTTCTGCTTCATTCTGCGACCATTTTGCGATCGCATAGTTATTTTGCGATCGCACATTTGACCGCAAAATTGTATTTTTCCAGCTTCTGGTAATTTGGTCATAATTTTGTGTAGGAATGTCCAAATGACAAACAGTTTAAAGCGTTGGAAACTAGACTCAGAAATTATTAATTTGATAGGTTGTTCATCACATAACACCTTATATGCATGTATATATGATCGTCCAAACTAGGGTCTTGTGCGTATTCTCTTAAAATTTTAGTCTATTATAAAATTTTCTAACTTGGCTTAGTGTTGGGACTTTCCTCAAACCCCATATCACTTATAGTATGTTTTGTACGCTTGCTATCATATCCAATTGGTATACATCATGTTAATAGTCCTCGGATAAGAAGTAGAGTCCGCCCCCAAACGCATAACATAACTTACCTCTTCTTTCGCACATTTCAATTTCCTGAATTTTTACTAACTCCAAAAATTTCTCCAGAGTTTCCTTTGTAACTGGGCCTATCCACCTGTCAGAGAATCCCATAAACCAATCCTAACAACATGTACATAATCCAATCAACGTAACCCAACATGAAAACAATACCAACATTGGCCTCATAAGTAACATATTACTAGAAAAGGAACGACATTCACATTAATTACCCAGGTGATACTAAACTCATATCAGGTAAGTTCTCGACATTTTCGTAAAACACATAAATAAATATATAAATTAAAGATGACATTTTTTGGTCATCACATTCTCCACCTCTAAAACAAACGTTCGTCCTCGAACGAAATTAGAAAATTACCTAAGCTGGTGAAAATATGTGGATATTTACTCCGCATATCCGATTCGGACGCCCAGATCGATGCCTTAATAGGCTGACCTCTCCACTGAACACGAACAGAAGGAAAACTCTTCGATCTCAACTGACGAACCTGCCGAGCTAGAATAGCTACCGCCTCTTCCTCATATGACAAGTCCTTGTCCAACTGGACAGTGTTGAAATCTAACACATGATCGCCATGATACTTTCGAAGCATGGACACATGAAACACTGGATGCACGACTGATAAACTCGGCGGCAACGCAAGTCTGTAAACCACCTCTCCCACTCGATCAAGAATATCAAACGGGCCTGTGAACCTAGGGCTAAGCTTGCCCTTTTTTCCAAATATCATCACGCCTTTCATAGGCGACACTCGAAGCAATACCCGCTCACCGACCATGAATGCCAGATCACGAACCTTACGGTCGGCATAACTCTTTTACCTGGACTGAGCTGTACGGAGCCTATCCTGAATAACCTTGACCTTGTCCAAGGCATCCTGCACTAGATCCGTACCCAACAACCGAGCCTCTCCTGACTCAAACCATCCAACCGGAGACCGACACCACCTACCATATAAAGCCTCATAAGGAGCCATCTGGATACTCGGCTGGTAACTGTTGTTGTAAGCAAACTCTGCTAAAGGGAAAAACTGATCCCAGGAACCTCCAAAGTCAATAACACAAGCTCAGAGCATATCTTCCAAAATCTGAATAGTGCGCTCGGACTACCCGTCCGTCTGAGGATGAAATGCCATGCTCAACTCGACCCGTGTGCCCAACTCTCGCTGAACTGCACTCCAAAAATCTGAGGTAAACTGCGTACCTCGGTCCGAAATGGTAGATTCGGGCACACCATGAAGACGAACAATCTCCCGGATATAGATCCCAGCTAACCTCTCAGAAGAATAGGAGACTGCACAGGAATGAAATGCGCTGACTTGGTCACTTATCAACAATAACCCACACTGTATCGAACTTCCTCTGAGTCCGTGGGAGTCTAACAACGATGTCCATAGTGATCCGCTCCCACTTCCACTTAGGAATATCAATCTTCTGGAACAAACCACCAGGCCTCTGATGCTCATACTTAACATGCTGACAATTCAAACACTGAGCCACAAATGCTATGATATCCTTCTTCATCCTTCTCCACCAATAGTGCTGCCGCAGATCGTGATAAATCTTAGCAGTGCCCGGATTAATAGAGTACCGGGAACTATGGGCCTCCTCTAAAATCAACTCCTGGAGTCCATCCACATTAGGCACACAAACACGACCCTAAAGCCTCCAAACTCCATCATCTCCTAATGTAACCTGCTTGGCACCACCGTGCTGCACCGTGTCTCTGAGGACACACAAATGAGGATCATCATGCTGTCGATCTCGGATATGCTCCAGTAAAGAAGAACGAGCTACTGTGCAAGCTAATACACGACTGGGCTCTGAAACACCGAATCTCACAAACTGATTGGCCAAAGCCTGAACATCCAAAGCAATCAGTCTCTCACCGATTGGGATATACGCAAGGCTACACATATGACTGACTTCCTACTCAAGGCACCGGCCACCATATTGGCCTTTCCTTGATGATATAAGATGGTGATATCATAGTCCTTTAATAGCTCCAACCACCTTCTCTGCCTCAAATTTAGCTCCTTCTGCTTGAACAAATACTGCAGACTCTTATGATCCGTGAACACCTCACACGCCACGCCATATAGATAATGCCTCCAAATCTTCAACGCGTGAACAATGGCTGCTAACTCCAAATCGTGAACTAGATAGTTCTTCTCATGAATCTTCAACTTCCGCTAAGCATAGGCAATGACCTTTCCATCAAGTCTAATACGAGATGCATCACAATAAACTATATAAGGCCCTAGGTCTGTGGGAAAAACCAACACCGGTATCGTAGTCAAAGCTATCTTGAGCTTCTGAAAGCTCTTCTCACACTCGTTCGACCACCTGAACTGGGCACCCTTCTGGGTCAACCTAGTCAATGGGGCTGCGATAGATGAAAACCCCTCCACAAACCGACGATAATAGCCTACCAATCCCAAGAAACTCTGAACCTCTATAGCTGATACTGGTCTAGGCTAGTTCTTGACTGCCTCAATCTTTTTCGGATCAACCTGAATACCCTTTACGGATACAACATGACCCAGGAATGCAACTGAACTCAACCAGAACTCACATTTTGAAAACTTGGCATACAACTAACTATCCCTCAAAGTTTGAAGAACTACTCTAAGATGCTGCTCGTGCTCCTCCTGGCTACGGGAATAGATCAAAATATCATTAATGAAGACTATCACGAATGAATCCAAGTAAGGCCTGAACACTCGGTTCATCAAATCCATAAAAGTTGCTGGGACATTTGTCAACCCAAATGACATCACTAGGAATTCATAATGCCCGTACCGAGTGCGGAAAGCTATCTTATCTCAAGTCAATCTTCGAAAATATCTTAGCACCCTGAAGCTGATCAAACAAATCATCAATCCTCGGCAATGGATACTTATTCTTGATTGTAACCTTGTTCAACTGCCGGTAATCAATACACATTCTCATCGATCCGTCCTTCTTCTTAACAAACAACACCGACACACCCCAAGGCAAAACACTAGGTCTAATGAAACCTTTCTCAAGCAAGTCTTGCAACTGCTTATTCAACTCTTTTAACTTAGGTGGGGCCATATGATACGGCGGAATAGAAATGGGCTGGGTGCCCAGAGCCAAATCAATGCAAAAGTCAATATCCCTGTTGGGTGGCATACCCGGCAGGTCTGATAGGAATACCTAAGGAAACTCACGAACAATGGGCACAGAATCAATAGAAAGGGCCTCAGCACTAGAATCACGAACATAGGCCAAATAGGCCAAACACCCCTTCTCGACCATACGTCGAGCCTTCATATAGGAGATAACACTACTGGTAGAATGACCAGGAGTTCTCTCTACTCTAAACGAGGTAAACCAGGCAAGGCTAAGGTCATATTCTTGGCATGACAGTCCAAGATAACGTGATAAGGTGATAACCAGTCTATCCCTAATATGACATCGAAATCAACCATATCCAGAAGAAGCAAATCTACACGAGTCTCAAGACCCCCAATCCCAACTATACAAGAACGATTGACTCGATCTACCGCAATATAATTACCCACCGGTGTAGATACATAAACAGGAGCACTCAAAGAATCACTAGGCATGACCAGATACGGTGCAAAATAAGATGACACATAGGAGTACGTAGATCCTAGATCAAATAAAACTGAAGCATCTCTGCTACAAACCAGAACAATACCTATGATAACCGCATCGAAAGCCTCAGCCTCAGGCCTGGCTGGAAGAGAATAACATAGGGGTTGGGTCCCACCACCCTGAACTACATCTTTAGGATGGCCTACTGCTGGCTGGCCTCCACCTCTAGAGGCCTGAGCTCCACCTCTAATACTTCCCCCGCCGGGCTCAGTTTGGGCTTTCCAGTCTCGTTCCCTTTAATTGCACGAGATAAGGAAAACGAGATATCAAGCGGGAAGGCAATGACGGTGAGGGAAAGGCAAGTAGTCAGAAGCAGGAAGCATAGGAAAGAGCAGTAAGAGCAAGAGCAGTCCGCAAAGCAGCTGGTTGAAGCATGGCAAGGGGAGAATACTTTGAATGAATGTTGAATGGGAACTGGGATAGGAACTGCTACTGGCGGATCTTTGCCTAGAACCGAAGCTGACCTTTAGCTAGCCGACCATGTGCCAGAAGTCTATACTGGCATTTCAATAGGTCAAGCAAGTCCGCTGGCAAGCCTGTAGGCTATTGGCTTCTTCCTATATCCCTGTTCGGGAAAGCTATTGATTCCATTACCGAACCAAAAAAGATTATTCCCTTAGTTCTACCTACCACCCTTTCACACTGTTTAAGGGGCAGCATCTATTGAGAGTGGATTTCAGGTGTTTAGATATTTCAAGCATAAGCAGTAGTTGAACCAGCATAATGAAAAAGCTAGCAAAAGGGCAGGCCCAGAGTCGGATTCGGCCAAATAAAGAGAATGGCAAGCTTCATTACCATTCGAAAAATCCCATCGGTTCGAAACAAAATCCTAAACTTCGGAGTGGCAAGTAGCAGAAAGAGAAAGTCCAACTTAGGCCTCAGGCTTGAGAAGGGTCAGGAAAAGCTTGTATATGTACAGAGAGAGCTGAGCCGGGCATACATTGTAAAAATGGCAAAAATCCTCGCAAAGGAAGGAAGAGGAAGCATGTAGCCGACGACAAACGAGTATGCCTAAAATGCACAGTACCTCGGGTGATGTACTTATACTACATATCTACTAGCGGGAGAGATTTTAACATGGGTCGGGATTCGCCACTTAGTCCTAAATGCAGTAATCATCATCGCATCCATCGTAAAAATAATAGGTTCAGGGTCATCCTCAGGTAGATTTTTGAAGTCTAACCTATCCTTCCCAGAGCGTGGGATTATCTCGTCCAAGGTGGGGAAGTTTTCATATTCCACCATGGTCGCCCCTTCCTCATGAGGAGGTGCATCCACAATCAATGTCACAGGGTCAGATGAAGCACTGGCCATTTTCTCTGATTGTGTGCGAAAAAAGAAATAAAAAGATGAAGGAGATAATAGTAGCAAAAGATACTGAATGGGGAGAGAAAGCACAGAAGCTGGAAGAAAAGAACTCGGGCTTCAAAGGCTCTGAAAATACAACAATTCAAATGAGGAGTGTTTATCCCTATTTATAAGATTATAGGCACCCAAATCGAGAAAGCCCAAACGTCGCCTCATTAGTTTCGAAACGGAAGAAGCGAGGGAAACAATGTAATGTATGGGGAACGTGCGCCATAATGGCGCATGATGAAACCATGTCAATTCCAACAGACGTAATAGTCATGTACGACTCTTGAAGCGTCACATCGTCACCTAGCCAAAAAAGGGGAATCACTCTTCGGCCAATGCACTCAAAAAAATTGCAACTGAAGAAGTCCTTCCATCGAGCTCTGATCATGCCCAACTCTAGTCCTAAAAAGGATAAGCGGTCACTGCAAATATAATCTGGTTTAAAAGTCCAGAGTCGAATCCTATAGAGAACTAAGGCTTAGCTATATCTGTTTAATATCACTAAGAAGACAAGTTTGAACAATTTTCTAAATTATAAAGATTAAGATTTATATTCTAACTAATTAACTAGCAAATACTAGAAAGCGGTAAATTATCAACTAACGAGACAAAGGGTTGGAGACTAAATTAAGGAGGTCTAGAGTTATGATTTTCCCAGTTGTCAGAATTCTTCTAGCTATGTTCCCTACAATTTCGCCAATGTATTCTCTACTGATCGTGAGCATTTTAGGTGTTGTAATTTTCTCTCGAACAACTACAATAATTTACTAGACATATTCTCTCGAACTACGTTAGTTGGCTTTATCTAACCACTCATTATGACCACGTCAAGGCTTTGTTATTTCTAAACCTGCCTTTAAACCCGTTGTATTGATTTCTCACATACGTTAAGAGTGACGTTGTTCAACAACCACCTAAATATGTATGCTTTCTCAAGCAACACATAATAAATAGGCATAGTCAATCGATGGTTATTCAATCAACAACAATAAACATGTAGTTGAACAAGTAGAGAAATCCAACGGCTCAATTATATAAAAACATAACAAGAATTTATCCTACAAAAGATTCTATCAAAACCCTAGATAACAAATTAGCTATTCATAATAGTATGTAAAACTACAATACTAAAAGTCATAACCAACAATAATAAATAGGAAGAGGAAGGAAAAACTCTTAGAAGAATTCCCCGCCTTACTCATATTGTGTTTCTCCCTCCTTAGGTCGAATCTGTGTCAAAAATCTGTCAAACCTCTTAAAATACCATTTTTTCATGTATATATACCAATTAGGGTCGGTCCCAAACAATTATACCTTCTCCTACGCGAAAAAGTACAATTTTTCAGGTTTGGACACTCGCGGTCTAGGCGAGGTCCGGGCGCAATATTTTCCCAGTGCACTACCTCAGTTAGTATTTTTCACCCTGTTCTGTTTTAAATTTGGAAAAATGTAAAACATGAAATTTGTAGCCCTTTGAGTTAGATTTCCAACCATATATTATATATCCCAAATGAAGTTTGAAGCAAAGAGTTATGTCTATTTTACTAGACAGTGCGCAATGTGCCTACTCGAGTCTTCGTTTGTTCTTAACTATCAAATTTGACCCCTAAACATGATCCAGGCTTAATTCCTCGGGCTTTTACTCAGACTTAAAAGCTCAAAATCATTAGAATTCATTCAATAACATCTATATAGCTCGAAATCACTACTACAGGGCATAAAACACACCATTAGTGCAAAACACTAGCGATTAAAGCTCAAACTCAATTAAAATGCAGTAAATTAGAGTGTAATAAGCGACTAAAATACGCAATTATAGCATATCATCAACACCCCACACTTAAGCCATTGCTCGTCCTCGAGTAATCAAACTACACTTTATATAGACACGACCTTTTTAAATAATTCTCCTAATTCATCACACCAAGAGTATTTGAAATAGACTAAGCACAAAAGCGTAGCATCTTCACCTCAAGATTTGACTCACAAGTACCATGCATTATTCACAACTCACCCACTTACTCTACCATCGTGGTCACTGGCATTACATTTCCTTCATGAATCAAGTGCCCTTACACAACAAAAGAGGGTAGTTCCACACAGTAAAATTTAAGAACACTTAGGAACTCAAGATAGAAAGAATTCACTCACTCTCAGAAATAACATTCATATGCCACAAAAGATGCACCATAGGCTTGCCCCGTAGTGTATTACTCTACTAATCGAGCTCATTCAATCTAGGATCAAGTAGGACTTTATTTGGTTATAATGTAGGCTGCGGGACGGGTAAGATACATTTAGATATAAGAGTGACTACACCTCTCTAAGCGCTTTAATACATATACTTTAACATTCAAACCCCATACTTATGTCAAACCAAACTCCACCTTCACATCAATGTTATTACCCCATACTTCTTTAAGCACAATTACATCAAGAGTCACCACTTATCAAGGAATACTTTTTTTTCACAGTAATACAACTATTTTTTTCAATTCAAGTGGCTCCTAATTGTTCAAAACAGTGCACATTTCTCCTTATTTCATTAGTTCCACTCAAAAGCCAAACCAGTCACCCCACACTTTAACTTTTACACAGTTCATAACAATTCAAGTGCTCATGAGAGGTTAAAAGGTTCAAATAGATGATTAATTCAAATAAATGGGTACGGCTTGTAATGTGGTTGCCAAAGAAACATGATTACAGGCTCAAAGGGGTTAACTACGATACATAACAATTAGGCAGGTAAAATATACATATCTGGCTCAACAAAGAAACGCCTATATCACTTCCAAGACTGAACAAAACTACTATTTCGCTTTGCAAACACACAGGACAAGTTCTAGGCATCAAATGCAATGCACAGAATATAACAAATCCTTACACACACATGACACATAACTCACTCAGGATTGGACTCATCAAGACACTCTAGTCAAAGCAGTTAAGCAAATTTAAGATCATACAATTTAAGGTACTTATACAAGAGTCAAAAACTGAGCCTAAGCGTCACAACCAAAGTACTCACTATTCTCAAGGCATAACAAAGTCAAGAGATATTGCTTCAATTCAAAACACAACACAATGGCTCCTACTCCCAAAAAAACTATTTACACTCGGTTAAAATAAAACCTTTGGAAAAGAACCGCGACACAAAGAAAAACCAAGTAACAATTGCTACACTACCTAATAAAAGAAAATCTTTGTTTTTTGTTTTTTTTAGACTTAAATCCCTCAAGAAAATTATCTAATAGATCCATCGTCGGGAAAAAGTCAAACTTTTTTTTTGTTTTTCTAAAAATAATTAAAAAATATTCAATTAAACTAACACAACTAAAATAGCATAGAAAGTCACCCCGACAATCTCCTCACCCCACACTTAAAATTGTGCATTGTCCCCAATGCACAACATAACTAATAAAAGGATAAAAGGGACTCCTTGGTAGGCCAAAGGCCGAAGCACTAACAACTCATGGGGTACTCAGACTTCTCCCAAGCTTGGTCCTTCGTGCGGGTACCTCACACTTAGTTCCAACCATTTGGTTTGTTGTTGCATCCTTCCAATAGCATTGCTTTCTATGTTTCTAGAAATAAGAAAACGACACTACAGGAATAATACAATAATAATAAATAAATAAAATAAAATAAACTAAATTAAAAATAAAAAAATAAAGTTGGGTTTCCTCCCAACAAGCGCTTGATTTAACGTCGCGGCACGACGTGAATCACTTTTTGCCTCCACCTCGAGCTTATGAATTGAACCCCAAGTTTTGATTCAAGCTTATGATTATAGTCATGGGGCGGCGGAACGAATCTAACTGGCCCAAGGAAATAATGTAGTATTCTGCACTCTTTGACCTTTGTATGAGGTATGTAATCCTGACTTTTTGGCAAGAAGAATTCCAGAATATATGCACGTTGTTCCTCATTCCTTGACGCGTCAATTGGTTCGGATGACTCTATTTCCATATCATCATCCAAACATAATGTGGAAAAATGCTTGGAGTGTGGACAATGCGCTCAAACACATGAACTTTAAGACTTTCAACATCCTCAACATCAATAATACTAGAGTCAACAAAATTTATATCCCCAAAGTCCTTGGCTGGCTCTAGTCTCACTTTTTCAACATTGACATCCTCAAATTATAGTTGGCTAGGTTGTTGATGTTCTACTCTGACCTCCCCAATTAATACCTCAAATTCATGCTCTTCTTGGCTACTATACTCAATATTGGCTTGTTGAGCATTAAAAGCCCCAACCACTTGACGCAATTGAGCCTCCAACTTGCGAATAGTTGCCTCTTACCTTTCTATCTGCAATTGTTTTTCATTATTTTATTTCAGAATGCACTTTAACATATCCTTGATCTCCCTCACGTCTGCATCCCCAAGTTCTTTGTTCCTGTTAACTTCACAAGAAAAGGTAGAATCATCATAGTAAGGGGTTGGGGGAAGATAAGAAATATAAGCACAACCATAAAAGTGACCATTTTTACCACCACACACATTCCACAAATAAGATTGAGTTGGTGCACATAACTCGCTCTCAGGAACGTTTTGAAAATTTTGCCACGGGTGGTTTCCTTCACAATATGTATGGAGATCAATAGTAGAATTATATACACCTAAATTCTCATAATTCCAAGATGTCATGTTTCTCAAATCAACAGTTATAAAAAAATACAAAAAAAAACAAGATAAAAGTTCAAACTTGAACCCCAGCAATATATACAGCTACAACTACATCGTTAGTTCCCCGGCAACGGCGCCAAAATTGATCACGCCCAACTCTAATCCTAAAAAGGATAAGCGCTCGCTGCAAATATAATCCGGTCTAAAAGTCTGGAGTCGAATCCCACAGAGAACTAAGGCTTAGTTATATCTGTTTAATATCACTAAGAAGACAAGTTTGAACAATTTTCTAAATTATAAAGATTGAGATTTATATTTCTAACTAATTAACTAGCAAATACTAGAAAGCGGTAAAATTATCAACTGACAAGACAAAGGGTTGGAAACTAAATTAAAGAAGTCTAGAGTTATGATTTTCCCAATTGTCGGAATCCTTCTAGCTATGTTCCCTACAATTTCGCCAATGTATTCTCTACTGATCGTGAGCACTTTAGGTGTCGTAATTCTCTCTCGAACAACTACAACAATTTACTAGACATATTCTCTCGAACTACGCTAGTTGGCTTTATCTAACCGCTCATTATGACCACATCAAGGTTTTGTTATTTTTAAACCTGCCTTTAAACCCGATGTATTGATTTCTCACATATGTTAAGAGTGGCGTTGTTCAACAACCACCTAAATATATATACTTTATCAAGCAACACATAATAAATAAGCACAATCAATCAATGGACAGTTAATAAACAACAATAAATACGTAGTTGAACAAGTAGAGAAATTCAACGGCTCAATTATATAAAAACATAAGAATAATTTATCCTACAAAAGGTTCTATCAAAACATTAGATAACAAATTAGCTATTCATAATAGTATGTAAAACTACAATACTGAAAGTCATAACCAACAATGAAAAATAGGAAGAGGAAGGAAAAACTCGTAGAAGAATTTCCTGCCTTGCTTCTATTGTGTCTCTGCCTCCTTAGGTCGAATCTGTGTCAAAAATCTGTCAAACCTCTTAAAATACCATTTTTCCATGTATATATACCAAGTAGGGTCAGGCCCAAACAATTATACCTTCTCCTATGCAAAAAAAGGACAATTTTTCAGGTCTGGACGCTCACGGTCGCGGTCCGGGCACGGTATTTTCCCAGTGCAATGCCTTCTGTCCGCATCCAGGTTCGCGGTCGTGATTTCGATCGCATTTTTACCCTGTTCCATTGAAATCTGGACAAATGTAACACATGAAAGTTGTATCCCTTTGAGTTAGCTTTCCAACCATATATTATATAGCCCAAACGAAATTCGCAGCAAAGAGTTATATCTATTTTACTAGACAGTGCACAATATGCCTACTCGAGTTTTCATTTGTTCTTAACTATCAAATTTGACCCCGGTACACGATCCGGCTTAATTCCTTGGGCTTTTACTCAGATTTCAAAGCTTCAAATCACTAGAATTCATTCCATAATTGATGTTTTATACGTCAATACCACACAATAGGGGGTGATTTGTGTGGTGACCAATTTTTCGCTTAAACTGTTCATGGAAGGACCTGGTTCTTCTATATATTCCAATTGCTACTGTTGTGGAATAATAAATATAGAAAGTAAAGAACCCAAGTATTTTTACGTGGAAAACACCCCGCTCAAAAGGTGAAAAAACCATGACCTACTACTCAATAGAATTTTTCCCAACACTTCACTAAATCACTGAGCCAAAACAGTATTTACAAAACTCTTTGTAAACCTAAGGATTACCTCTAATCCCGTTGTAGCAACCAGCCTCTAACTGTTGCGACAACTTCAAGTTAACTCTAACTTGAATACTCAAAGTACCTATTACAATTGCTTCTAGATAAAGCTGAAAAGTACAATATGAAAACACTTACTACAATTGAACTAGAAATAAAGAAAGACATATAAAACTCTTTATGGAGCTGGTTCTTCAATCTAGTTCATGTAGCTTCAGGTTTGCACACTTGAATTACACACGAACTGCTTGCAAAAAGTCTTGCTATTTTGCTCTCAATTCACGTTTAACTTCTGCGTTTTTGTGCAACACTGTAATGTGAGAACATCCTCCAATCTATAGAGTTAGTAGATGAAGCAATAACTAGAGTTCTGATGCAACTCTTCCTTGGTGGAAGAGTTCTAGTTGATTTCAACTTCTAACTCCTTCCCTATCTTGGATAGTGTTCTTTTTTATTAAGGAGTCCCTCTCCTTATCAATTATGCAACCTTTTCGATCACGTGATATTAAATACACCAAGTTAAACTTATCTCCTTCACGTGTATCCCACATACTCGAATCTGCCCATTTTTGTGAACCTGAGGGATGGACCTGGTTTATCTTGAGTTCCTTTGTCAGTCTTCAAAACTAACCTTTACTTGGGCCAACAATAACATCTATATATATCGGAATCACTCCTACAAGGCATAAAACACACCATTAGTGCAAAACACTAGCGATTAAAGCTCAAACTCAATTAAAATGCAGTAAATTAGAGTGTAATAAGTGACTAAAATACGCAATTATAGCCTATCATCAAGCTCGCCCAAAGGCAACCCCGACGGGCGGAGGGACTAACTGTATAGGTCAAAATCTGAACCAAAGAATTCTACTTAAGGAAGAACGACCAAGAGTCAATCAAGCCGAGGTCAAGCATATGAAGCAATATACTGGCGAGTGATTCAGTTACAACCGAGGTCGAGCACTCAGTTCCGCCTGAACGGCTAGTTCAATACTTAGATATTTAGAAGAATATTCTGTGAGATATTCTAAGAAATTAGGTATTCCAGTTAAGGACCGTTGGATAAGGGAAGTGTTTGGTATAAATATCATGAGAGAGTGTGACATGAGGGAGGCAGAGGAGAACACACACACACAAACATATACATCTCTCAAAAAGATGAAGATGTCCCCGAATCTCAGGCTCTTCGCCGAAAAAGGAGATAAGAGTTGAGAACCTCGATGTTCATCTCTAATTCAATTTTATCAAAAGTGCGGAAGTCGGTCTTGTTCAAGAATGTTGATTCTTTTCCTTTATGTATTCTTCATTATCATTTGATATTATTAGAGCAATCATTTATTTCTTACATTGTGAGATTCAATCGTAGTTACAATCAAATTTTATATTCAGTTATGCTTGTTTATTCCTATCTTCTATCTCAGATCTAGAATAAATTATCTCTGGCTAGGATTTATTCTAAATATTTTTATTTAATTAGTTTAATAAAAAGACCTAATACTTTTTAGTCAAACAGACCATATTTATGGGATTACAATAGGTTTGTCGGTATTGTTGTTGTTATTGTTGTTGTTGTTGCTTCCTCGAGCTGCAGGCGCTCCCGGACTAAAGAAATCTTAAAAGTAAAGGTGGAGCTAGTTATGATTGGAAATTTATAGGTTTTGAATTTGCCATGGAACCTACAATTCGTCTCTATTACTAGGTTCGCAATTAAATATTTATATATATTTAATGAATTTTCTAATATAAATTACAATGACTAGATCTAGCCGAACCGGCACCTAATAGGCTTGCTCTGGCCCCGCTTAGAAGGTAGTAATATTATATGTCAAATCTTCTGCACAACAAAGATCCTTTCCCTTATTGATTTCAAGGCTTTATATGTTGATCTACATGAGAATGTGGCCGCAGTAAAACACTGATATACAGTATATTATTGATATTTCAACATATACAACTTACATCAATGGTTAAACAATTTGCAGGAAAAAGACATATCATAACATTGGCCAAACCATTGGCTTAATTTCAGTCAACATTTCCATACTATAGTGTTCTACTAGCACACTAAGTAGACTGTAGACTGTAGACTGTTATATATAGGGGTGGTAATTTGAGCCTAAACCCATCTAACCCGTCCAACCCGCTTAAAGATTAATGGGTTGAGTTACAAACATTTTAGCTCATGGTTAATTTGGGTTAAGCCCAAGTTAACCCATTATATTTTATAGCTTATTCTGACATATTAAGCAGCCCAAATACAACCCATGAAACTCACCTAAAACAAAAGGTATCTCAACCCAACTTATATAGAAATTTATTTAGTTGCCCCAATTTTACTTCTTTTTTTTTTTTGTATTTTTAATTTTATGATCTTTTGTTTTTCTGCACCATCCACCCACCCTGCCCGGAAAAACCCCCTCCTCTCAAAAAGAAATTTTTTATTTTTTTTGTTTGTATTTTAATTTTCTATTTTTTTCTTCACCACCCACCCCCGCAAAACCCTCCTGCCCTAAAAAAATTTTTACTTTTTTTTTGTATTTTCAATTTTCTGTTATTTTTTCTGCAACCCCCCCTCCACTAAAAAAAATTTACTTTTTTTTGTGTTTCAAAAAAAAAATTACGTTTTTTTTTTAATTTTCTATTTTCTATTTTTTTTTGTTTTTCTGCATCACCCACTCACCCCCCACCCCCCCAAAAAATTTCGACTTACACATTTTAAGGTAAAAGGCTTTTTTTATGTAAGATGAGCATGGTTCTAAAACATTGGTCAAGTTTGGCGAGTTGGGTTATGACCCATTGTTTAGCCCATCTTGACCCAGCCCATCTTAGCCCAAGTACACTTTGGGTTGGGTTGGGCAATGACTCATTTATTGACATAACCCATCTTGACCCGCCCAAATTCAGCCCAACCCTCCCACTTGCCACCCCTAGTTATATATGATGGGATTTTACAAATAAGGGAAGAGTCTAGGGCGAAGCGGGTTGCCTAGGATGTTAAATTAAGGTACTGTACTACTACCATAAGTAGGGGGAGCCCGCCTTTCGGTTGCGGATTTAGTCGAACTCAATAGTTTTGGTTCAAATCTTACATTTACATTAAGAACTAAAATTTTGAGTTTATAAATTTTAAATCCTGGCTCCGTCTCTAACTATAGGTGATCGCACATTAACCGTTGCAGAGGAAGGTAAAGTAGACCTGTCAAATGGGCCGAGTCGACCCACGAATCGGCCCACATAACCTATTAAAATTGACTCGTTAACCGGCCCATGACCCATGAAACCCTAACCGAACCAACCCATTAATTTAATGGGCTATATAATAGTTATATATATATATATATATATATATATATATATATATATATATATATATATATATATATATATATATATATATTCAGACAAATGGTTAAAAAATGAATCTAAACATTGAAGAAAGAATATAGTACCAAGCATTATGAGGCGTCTTGTCGAAATAGTTGAATTCCATATGGTTTAGACTATTAGTTATAGAAATAATCGAATTCCATATGTTTCTCAAGTCTTCATGTTAACAAAGTATGATTTTTCTTTCATTTTATTCTAAAGGGTTTCAAGGACATGTAGTAATTTCAAGTTCGTATATATGTATAAAGTTTGAAATTTTATTGTTTATTAGTTTTTAACTTTTTTTAATTAAATTGGATTCTAGGTAAAGGCAGAATCTTTGAATTCCACCAGAATTGGTCTAGGTTGAATGCATACACATATGATTTCGGAAGGACATCAAACCAAGAAGCACCAGTGGTCTAGTGGTAGAATAGTACCCTGCCACGGTACAGACCCGGGTTCGATTCCCGGCTGGTGCATACAATTTGGGTTGGCTGTGATGATTCTATGCGCTCAATGCGGTGATTTGGGTCTCCGCCCCTAGTCCTATGGACGAAAACTTGCGCATCTGAGCTTCCCCTTTTTTTCCTTTTGTTTTTTCAAATTATTATTTGGGATTATTAGTCTACTAACTTTTATTAGGGGTTCTAATATTCCTCTAAGTAGTAAACTCAGCATACCAACAACAAAGTTACATATGGGATTCAAACATACAAGTTAAGCACTTTTTAAGCTACATTTGTGGCTACACTAGAATCTTCCTATATATCACTAGATTTCCGGCTAGTTATATAAACGGAGGATATGACCATTGATAGGAGGGTATAGTGGTCGAGGATTAAGATAATAGGTTAGTATGTAGTCGAGCGTACGCTGCTCAGCTCGATAGCATTAGTGTTAGTATGGTATCTCTTTATTCTTAGGGGTCGTTTGGTTGGAATACGATTTATACCGTTATAAATTATATTGGGATTAGTTATGCTGGATTGTTGTTTATTCATTGTTTGGTATACTGTATTAAGAATGACAATTGCATAATTTTTAAGAAGGTATAAGTTATACCAGTGCTAATTACCCCACCGGGATAACTTATACCTGGTTTGCTAACCAAACAGAGTATTAAGGTGGTATTAAATTTTTATACCACCCTTATACCTTCTTATACCTCATACCAAACGACCCCTTACTTGCTTTCTTGGTTTTGGTCTTTTTGTTTTATCTAGTTGTTATTACTACCTGTTGCAAATACTTTTTTCATTCTTTCTCTAGTCAAAAGCCTATCGGCAACAACCTCTCTGTTCTTCCTAGGGTAAGGGTAGGATTGCGTATATTTTACCCCCCCTGACTCCATTCGTGGAAACTCACTAGGTTATTATTGTTGTTGTATATAAACAGGAAAAAAAAATATTTATACTCTATTTGCATAGTATCTTTCTTAACCGACAAAGCGAATTCAATTGAACCTCTTCAAACCATGTGGCTTCTCAGAGAAAGGAACAAGAAAAACCAAGCACATATGCTAATAAACAGAAATTAAAGTGTCTTTACAGCTCAATCGCCAATTAATATTATTAATTCAATAATCAGTCATCAACCAATATGCTCAAGGAAAGTCTAAATGTGAAACTAAAAATAGGAACAAGAATACAACCACATTCCATATTATACACCTTTTACATGCTCAGGGGCAGAGCTAATATGCAGTTTACGGTTCGGCCGAACCTAGTAACTTTAGTCCAAACTTTGTATTTATCTTAGGAAATTCATTAAATATGTATAAATTATTAATTTACAACCGAGTAACATAAAAGTACAAGAATCCCGGCCCATAGCTTCAAATCTTGGCTCCACCTCTGTCCGTACTATACCAACTTTTTACCTAGTTAGTCGTAAGGATTCCCGAAATTTTTGAGAAGTTCAGGGATGTCATAACCAAGCATGTCATCAACAGCTTGTATTAACTTAGGTTTCAACTTCTCAAACTTGTCAATGCTATAGCCACTCAAAACTTCTCTAAAATGTTCGACATTTGGAAAATCCCCGGCTGGCAAATGATGTTCTTTTTGAATCTGTTTGGAAGAAATGAGAACATTACGACATAGTACTCGATATAAAGTTCGTGTCAGGAGAGTTAGCGAAGGGGTACGAGAGACACACCTTTACAAATTCATCTTCCAAGTTATCGATAAGTCTTTTCTGTTTCTTCGCTTTGCCCATCATAGCAGGCATTTCCTTTTTCAGGTGACTTATGATATAAGCATGTATCTTGGCAGCTCTAGCACGTTTTACGAATTCATTTATCTGTATGCAACAAAACTTGTTCTTCATCCTTGTTTATAGTAAATCAGAAGCAGACTTTATGATCAAAAAAATTTTTAGGATCACACTCAGAGAATGTGAACTTACACGACGATCACAAGCTTTCTTTGGTATGTTTTTCAGGTCTGAAAGGAGATCATCTTGTTCCTTTTCAAAAAGTTCTTTCCCCACAGGTCCCGTGGGAGCTTCATTTATAGGTCTGTCATTAAATGATCTGTAAAAGCCAAAACATCCAAAGAGTTTATGCAAATTGCACAATTCCAAAGCGAAAAGAATTTTATTTGCCGTCTAATAATAAGGGGAACCCTTGGAAAAACAGTAAACCTGTCTCCGTGTGACGTATAGGTCACGGGTTCGAGCCGTGAAATCAGCCACTGATGATTGCATCACGGTAGACTGCCTATATAACACACCCTTGGGATGCGGCCCTTCCCCTGACACTGCAGGAGTGCACCGGGCTGCCCTTTTTTGTTTTCTGTCCAAAAATAAAACATTTTGGATGACTTTAAAATTATGCCTTCAAATAGAAAGAACTATGAAACGAACATTTATATTTAGATATTTGCGAACATTGTCCCTGCACTAAAGCAAGAGATAATGTATTTAGTGTATTATTATTCTCACAATATCATTATGTTCTGCAGCTTAATTACATTTATTTTGCTATAATCCCTTCTAAATTAATTATGAACTAATTGAAAATAGCGAGATCATACCCTATGTAGACACGCGTAACTTCAGGGGTATTCAGAACTCTCCCTAAAGACCACATTAATGCTCCATAAACCCTCATTAGCTGCAATAACAGGGATCAATTAATAAAATAAATTTTAGCATAGTCTAGAAATAGGTCTCGAACATGAACGAAAGAAAATGTAATATGCCTTACTTGTTGAGTATCAACTTGGTCAGCCTTGTTCAAAACAACACGTATCTTATCATCATGACCTTGAAGAGATGCAATCACACGTTTGAACTCATCGCTAATATCAAGTTTGTGGGGATCAAACAATAGCAGAATGAGATCACACTTAGCAGCAAACCAGGATGTCACCCCTGTAAAGTCATAGCTCCTTTGCGTTCGTTGCTTTTCGCCTGATAAAACTCCCGGAGTATCCACAATTGTGATATTTTCTAACAGCTTTTTAAGGGAAAAATGATATCATTAGTTTCTATAAAATTTGTTTTCATTATGTGGTATGAGTAACAAAGAGTCCATTAACTTACAGGATGCGGCATTTGAGAACACTCAAACTTTGACAAAAATGATGTTCCAAAAGTTGTCAAACCGCTAAATGGCATATCTGCTTGAACAGCAATTGTATTCCCCGGGACACTTCTTTCGTCAGGTCCGTTCTGTTTAATACACAGTTAAAGTGAATGAATGTCTAACAAATGATTTGCCATACCAACACCATTAAACAAATTTACTTTCAAGAATAAATTCTCCTTTCCTACTGAACGTCTTCATTAACCAGAGGCGGATCCAGGTTTTTAAGTTTATCTGTTCCCGCAACGACTAAGTTAATATACAATAATAACTATGTTCACAGTCAAATATTTTTAGATATTTAATGAATTTCTTACTGCGTATACAGGGATTGGGTAGAAGCTACTGGGTTCGCGTGAATACATAGGTAGCTCAGATAGTTGAATAAAGTAGTTTATACGTATGTTGATGAAAAGTAAACTGTTATAGAATCATAAAACGTCGTCTAAAGTAAGGGGACACTATTTCTGGGACAGCTTTTAACAAAAAAGATTCAACTCCGGTAGAGTATAAGTTTTCTTCTACTTAGCATCATACCAAGAAGGATAATAAGTGAGTGAACGCAGTATATCAGTAAAAATCAGATAGGTGAAAGTACCATAACGACAACAAATCTGTCTGTTGTAGGCTCTGGTCCAATATGAGCACCTATATATAGGCACAAAAGAACCATAAACATAAACGAAGACCCGTCAATGCACAGACAAAAGCATATACGCAAGAATTTTTTTTTTCGCTAACCTGGATAACTTGTTTTGAGTAAATGCTTAATGAATGTTGTTTTGCCGGTGGAGTATTGACCTAAAAGCATCACCATTGGTTTGGCATCAAAATCACTATTTGCCTACCAAAATAGCATAATAAAGAAGTTAACTCAGCTGTGTGTATTTCCGTCATCATGATACTGATAAGAAAGATAACATAGTTAAAGGGGAAGAAATGAAATTTAAGTTCTTTTCTTATTCGTTTCAAATAAGCATAGCTAAACTGACATGATAACTACACCTACCAATAAAGGAGAGACAAAATCACTGAAGTGATATGCAACTTCCAATGGCTTTAGTTTCTTGACGTACAACTTCTTCAGTCCATCAATTATTGAGGTGACATAGTGTGAAGGAACCTGAAGGGCAAATGAAAAGGACCAAGCATCATCCCACGGAGCATATACAGAAATTAGCATTTAATATACCAACGGAAAGCTATTACAGAAGGCTACTTGTAAACTGTGAAACCTATATAGAATACAATATTTTAGAAGTTTGAAAATCATGTTAAGACATTGCATAACAGAAGTCTGTCACGTAATTTGGAGTGAAGATAGTGTGGAAAGGTACTCCTTCTAGGAAAGGATATCATATAGACAGCTATAGTATGAAAGCATAGCATTTGATGCAAAACAGACGGAGTCATTCAAATAAAGTTAATATTCGGAGTTTACGACAGGCAAGCCTCTGAGAAGTGCATTTGTTAAGCAAAAGAAAGCGCAAGATATGAGAGTCTATACATACATAGAGGATAAATGAGAGAAGGTGTTTGAGGTGGTTTTGGTCACATCCTATGTCAATCTCTAAATGTACTCGTCCATAGGTGTGAAACCATGGTGATTGAAGGTGTTAAAACAGGACGAATAAACCTAAAATTACGTCGAAGAAAGTTGTCTAAAAACACCTACAAATCTCTTGAAATTCATGTAGACTTGGTGCAAAATCGACACAATGGAAGAAAAATATACATATTGGTGGTACCAATAAGTATGAAGGTTTAGTCATGTCGGTACAGTTACATTAAGCCCAACGTTCTTTGGGAGTATTCTGGTTTTGTTAGGGATCTGTATGCCAGTAGAAATGTTTAGAATTTCTAGTGTTAGAGAACCTATAGAATTGATACTGGGTCTAAATAGAGCAACATGTTTAGTGATGATTCTTATAGCCGACTCCACTACCATGGTATTGAGGCGTAGCAGTAGTTTGTTATATATAAAAGAATAAAGACAATAAGCACACTCACCTTCTTTGAAGATTTTGATGATGAAAACCAATTAGCTCGTGAGGATAGCACAAGACTGCCTGCTTCACAATCCAATTAGTTAGACGCAGAGGCTCCATCCACTTCCCCTTCCCAATTTCCCAAGAACTTAAGCAAATAAAATTAAAGAAAGATCTTCTTGTATGTACCGAAGTAACATTACCATTGCGGTCAGGTGCCCATTTAGCCACACGCTTCTTCTTCTGTAAAACATTTTAAGTTAACAGTTAAAGTTATGAATGGAACTCTCGACCTCAGGATAACTAAAAAGCTATGAGACCTAGGTGATTTCCTTCCATCTGTCCAAGTCTTGGCGGACACAGTTACCTGGTACATGTGCTGGTGGGAGGTAACAAGTACCCTGCAGAATTAATCGAGGTGCACACAAACTGACCTTTGACACTACGGTTACAAAAAAGAAGAAGCTACGAATGGGAAAAAGAAAAAAAGAAAGTGAAATCTAGCATTACTTACAGCGAGAAGTCCATCCAGACCTTCCATTGTAGGTAGCTGCAAAGTTTCAAAGTCAACTGCATTGAATTGAAAGTGTTCTAATTACAAAATCAGTATAAGAGAACAAATTCTGCATGCTAAAGAAAATCAATACAAGTCTGACAAAGAATCAACTAAGTTTCCAGAATAGCAGTCAAATGACAATTATATCCGGTGTCCGGTACCAGCACTGGAGCCCGACTAAATCTGGATTCGTGCCAGGAAATCCCACATTGGTGGGCAACGCACTCCCTAACAAAGGTCAGAACTCTAACCCGAGAGCTCTGGTTCAAGATGAAGGAGTAAGCACCACGGCCCTTGTTGGTGACAACTGAAATTACTAGCATACTGTTTTGATACCGTCCTACTTACCTTCGGCATTTAAGGAATCACTTGTCACTGCATGGCCAGCTTGAGCCAAAGAGACCAACTACATAGTGAAATGCAAAGAATGATCTGCATTTTAGAGGGAAGAAAATTAACTATAAAAGGTGAAATGAGAGCCGACACAAAGAGTTATGTACCTGCATTGCAGTAATAAACTCTTTAAAACCGAGAAATCCTTGCCGTTTGGAATCTGCAATTGCCCACACCTTAGGAAAAACAGAGAAGTAAACGATTTGTTGATATTCAAACAGTAAAAGCAATTCACAAAAACTGTGAAGAAACATAGGACACATAAAATATAGCCGTTGTTTGATCAAAACGTAGCTACTAAATGCCAAAAAAGTTCCGTTACGAGGACAAAAGCCTATGGGTTGGGACAGCTTATTCGGGTGTCTTTCCTCTTGATAATTTTCACAAACCATTGCTCGTTTTCTCAACATTCAACTTTATAATCATATTCTGCTTCATAATCACATCTCAACTCATAGAATCATTTCTTAAATTAGTTTGAACCCTTAGTTTGTTCACTCTACTAAATTTTATTTGATTCTTTAGCCGAACCTAGTAGCTTTTGCGCCAACAGTATCTTTGTGTTAAGAAATTCATTAAATGTGTACAAGTTATTAGCACTCGTCATTCTAAAATCCAGAATTCATAAAGTTAAAATTCTAGCTCCGTCTCTGCTCACACAGACGGAATTATAGAAGTGCAACGATTACTATGAGTTGATTGAAAGAATTAAGCACAAAAAAAAACCTGCTTGAGATGATCACGAGGCAAGTTTGACATTTCAAGAAAATTGGTGGCGTCCTTTCCGGTGAGACGTCCATCTCCATCTGTAATACCAATAGTTAACCCAATTTTTTAGTCAATAACCAAATTGCATGGTGTGTGTGTGTGAGAGAGAGAGAGAGCAGACCCGAATCAGCAAAATTGAACCATTCTTGATATATCTTCTCGTGCTTTTTGGAGCATTGATTAATGGGAGAATTATCAAACTCCATTCTTCAGAGAAGCCAAAGTTGTTTGTTCTTTGTTTCTTTTGAATAAGCTAGCGGTTTTCTTCGTTATAGGTCCCGCTCTGTATTTCCTTTATGTTAAACGGGAAGATCTATTTAGTTTGTTCTCCAATATTTGTTGAAGAAGTTTGAGTTCTTTGCACTAAGATTTACACTCTGTTTGGATCATTGTTCCCCGTCGTTTTATAATATATTGTATTGTATCGTACTGTTTTATAAATACAATGTTTGCATAGATTGTATTATTTGTTATTGTTAAATAATATTTTGCTGTTTGGTTTGACTGTATCGTACTGTACTGTAACCGATAAGTTTACAAAAATACCCTCAATTATTTAAATATTAAATTTATCAAAAATTATGCATAAAACAAAACAGAAGAAGACAAAACACCTTAAGAAAGCAGAACAAAAAAGCGAGACAGAAGAAGGCAAAATAAAGGGGCACATCTAATTAGAATTGAGTTAAAAGCAAATTAGGAGAAAAAATAAAACAAAAGGCGGCAAAACACCTTTAACGTTGGCGGCAGAAGCTCTGGAAAAAAAAAACAAAGTAGGTTACAGGTTAGAAATTTGGAGTTAAAATAGAAAAAAAAAAAAAAGTAAAGGATAAAATAGAATTGTGGAGTAATAAGTTAGGACATAATTAGAAAGAAAATTAGGAAACAATCCCACCACACCAAATCGATTGTTTCAAAAAATGAGACTTTTCATTGTTCCGGAACAATGAATTTAACAATACAATACAACCAATTTTAATGAAACAATCAAAACAAATATTGTTTTAGGATAACAATACAATACGATACAATAGGAAACAACCATCCAAACAAGCCGTAAGATTTAGATATTCAAGTTACATATAAGATAATTAGAATAAATCTCTTGATAAATATTAATTAATAATTAAATAACTATAGTAACTTACATGTAAATCTCTTGATGAGTATTAATTCATAACCAAATAAACGTGGTAACTTAGAATACAGCTCTAGTGATCACACTTATAGTATATATAATTTAAATAAAGTAAACATTAAATATAATTGGTAAATAATTAACATGGTGTCAAGTTTCTGTATATTTGGCTCATGAAAAAAATCAGTCTAGGAAAGTACATAAAAACGTATTTTTTTCTAAAAATTTAATCAAACAATTTAAATCAGATGTGACAAAATAAATAAACAATGACTTTTGTGTGATAGAATACAACAAAAGTAAACTCAGTATAGTCCCACAAGTGGGGTTTGAAAAAGGTACGTAATGTCACAGCCTTATCCCCACCTTGACAAAGATGCGACCCTCGACTGAAGGAAGGATGAAAAACATGAAAAAGAAGAAACAACAACAATAAGCAATAATACTAGCAAGAAAACAAGATAACCGAAGCAAAAGGACCAACAAATAATGATAACAACCTAAAAATAAGAAAATATAAGACTAACACAGATATTACTGGTATTTTTTGTGATAGGATGACAATTTAAAATAAGATCAATAGAAGGTGCCGGTTTGACAACTTTTGGACAAGCTTTTTTGGAATGTATAGATGGAAGAGTTTTTCGAACTATTTTTCCTCAAAAACAATTTGCATTTGAATAAATTACTATTTCATAAAGAAAATTTTCTAAAAACAATGCATTTGGCATTTCAAAAATTAACAAAATTTTCTTTGGTAAACCACAATGTTTTCTGTTTTTAAAAGAAAACATGGCTAATGATCACAAAATATAAACGTATATATACAAAACAAAAAGCACATCTAGGGCGGGATGAAATCATGCACGCACCACCACTAGGGATATAATGAGATGCGGTTATCTCTTGACTTTTAATCAGATGTCTCGGGTCAGCAACTTGAGAATAAAGATTCTTTTGGTAGGAAGATTTTCCCTTAAATGGCCATATGCATCGTTAATATGGACTAATCAGGTCCTATGCAACACAAATCTGAATTAGTCGAACCTTATATAACAGAAATTTGGGTGTTGCTATATATCTTTTCGTGTTTTCTAGCTATCTTTTCTGTGCTTTCTCCTCTCCCGTTGTATATATTTGTTGCGTGTGTATCTGATGAGATCAACGAGGAGAGGGAAAAGACACAATTTAATTATGAAAAAGACGAAGCCTTTGATCCAACTTTTTTTTACTTTTAAAAGAGGCGAAGCTAGAAGGACGAAAAGGAAAAAAAATCTGCATGGCTGAAGGCAGAAGGCGAAAAGAAAGGAGAAAAAAGAGAAATAGTTGTGTAGAGCTTATAAAATAAAACAAAATTACAAAAGAATAGAGAAGGGAAAACAGGAAAAAGAAATAAGATAAAATGTGATAAACTTTGGGATATTTGCTTTCTATATATATGTCCGCTAAACCAATTAAAAATCCTTTTAAGTGTTCAACTTTTTTATACTGTATCGGAATTTTTACATTATCAAGTCACATAAAAATAATTACATATAATTATTTATACTAAGTAGTATTTGTTGCTTAAATTTAAAATAAGTTACCTGTTTAAAAAGCTTAAATTACTTGTAAAAACATATTTACTCGTTAATTGTAAATATATCAAATCGTTTTTAATATTTCAGCGTTGCCAACAGGTGTGTATTGGAAAAAAACTGAGTCTGAATATTGAAGATGACGTGTCATGACACGTGGACTGGTCAAAAGGTCAAAACGCAATAAATAGCCAAGAGGCACGGGCGACAACAGATATGGGGAGAAGAAAGCAACATAGGTGTGGACCGTTACTCAAATGGCACGAGTCTCGTACCTATTCGAGTCATTTAAAGACCGAAGATCGGAAGAAGTTGAAGATACAAATCTGATGACGTAAAAGAGTCTAAATACAACATTAAATATCAAATACGTTAGAAAATTTGAATTAAATAGAAATGATTGTGTAACGTTTCTTTTAATGTCATTTATTGATCATAATTGCCTCATTAAGACAAAGGCATTACACCTTCTCCTAGAATAAACTATAAAAGGAGAAGGACTCAATATCTGTAGACACGAAATATTATTGAGATTACACTGAAATACAAAACTACTTATTACTTTATTATTCTCAGAAGTCTTCTATTATTTTCGTCTCCAGATTATCAATAACCTGAATTTCTCTTTATTTCTAGCTTTGACCAAAGACTCAGATTTTTGGTTAAACAATTTGGTTCCGTTACCGGGAATCTGATAATCTTTTCTTTTAAGCTACATTTTATCCGTTGTTACATCATGTCAAACAACAATAACAACAACAACAATAACAGTGAAAACACCTTGGGAAACCATGAAAATCAAATCCATCAAAATCAAGGAGATTTACAGAACATTGACGTGGTTCCCTCCCCTCAAAATTCACCATGTCAATCTCGTGAAGGCACTCCTGCTCCTGAATCTCGCGATGATCAACAAGAGCAATCTGAACATTTTGAAGGGGCAGCTGAAGCTTTACAAAAAGTAATTGATGCACGGGTTAGCAAAGCTCTTCATGCTCTAGTTAGTCGATTACCTGTTGCACCACCCACACCTACGCCTAATAATAATACATTGGAGAATCCTCGTTCTGGCCTTGTTAATTCTGGAAATGGAGGAACCCCCAGTGAACCACAGGAAGGAGAACCAGGTAATTCAAATAATTCTCATTTGCAAAATTTAGTACTAACTTTGCAGAAACAGCTTAAGGAACAGAATGAGCGCATCGAGCAAATCCCTGGAGTTTCCCCTGTAATCAAAGAAGTGGATATGGATAAATACTCACAACAACCTTGGAAACCAAGTGTTGTTCCCCTTCCAATCCCTAAAAAGTTCAAAATGCCAGACATCTCGAAATATGATGGCACAACAGACCCACGTGATCACGTAACTACATTTACTACAGGTGTAAAAGGCAACGACTTAACCAAGCAAGAAATTGAATCAGTGTTGGTCAAGAAATTTGGAGAAACACTCACCAAGGGTGCATTAACCTGGTATTCTCTTTTACCTGAAAATTCTATAAACTCTTTTGCTGAGCTTGCAGATTCTTTTATTAAAGCACACTCAGGAGCTCAAAAGGTTGAAAAAAGAATGGAAGACATTTTCAAAATTAAACAATGGGACCCAGCGTTGCTTAGAGATTTTGTTGATAGATTCCAACGTGAGAGGATGACTTTACCTCGTGTACCTGATAATTGGGCTGCAATAGCTTTTGCAAGCAACTTAAATGACAAAAGTTCAGAAGCCACGAGAAGACTTAAAGAAAGCCTTCGAGAGTTCCCTGCAACCACGTGGAGTGACGTTTATAACAGGTATAGTACGAAGTTGCGAATTGAGGAAGATACCGTACCTCAGTTTCATCATGAAGAAAGGAGCAATTCCAGGAGATCAGAAACCGAAAAAAGATCAGGTAAAAACAGGTACGATCCATATATGGGACCTGCAGGGAAAGACTCACGGTCAAAGCAGGATAGTCAACGGTATGATCAAAAATCGAGGAACAAGGAATCTGGTTCTTCATCAAGGTTCAGAAATGACCGAAACAGACAAGAGTCACGAGATGATGACAGAAGTTTAAAGGCAAGGTTCGGTGGATATAACTTTAATGTCAATACCTCCGAGCTCATAGCTGTTTTGAGGAGCATGGGAGATAAGGTACGATGGCCAAAAGAGATGCAGTCAAATCCAAATAGATGCAATCCAGACCATTGGTGCGAATTCCACAATGATCACGGGCATAAAACTTTAGAATGTAGATTTTTACAAAGTAAAGTGGATCATCTATTGAAACAAGGGTATCTCACTGAGTTATTTAGTGAGAAAGGTAAGCAAGCCTATATGAAAAATAGGCAAGAGCCACCAAAGCCCCCTTCACCCAAGAGAACCGTGAATGTTATAAGTGGGGGAGAAGATATTCACGGTGTAACACATATACGACTTCCAACAAGGTTTCTAAAGTAACGATAACACACAGGAAACGGGTATGACAGGTTTTAGAAAATGAAAGTATTTCTTTCGATGATGCAGATACCGAAGGAGTAATGACCCCACATAACGACGCACTGGTAATATCTTTACTTGTACATGATACTAATGTAAAACGAGTTTTGATTGATCCAGGAAGTTCCGTAAATATTATACTATTAAGGGTATTACGTGAAATGCAAGCTGAAGACAAAATGATACCTAAGGTGCATACTTTGTCCGGGTTCGACAATTCAAGTGTGGTAACAAAAGGAGAGGTAATTCTAACAACTTTTGCTGCAGGTGTTGTTAAAGAAACTAAATTTCAGATAGTCAATATGGAAATGGCTTACAATATGATCATGGGGAGACCTTGGATCCATGATATGGATGTTGTCCCATCAACTCTACATCAAGTTATTAAATTCCCATCACCGTGGGGAATTTGCCAAATTCGTGGGGATCAGCAAACAGCCAGGAGTATCAACGCTGTAACAGATATGAGCACCGTAAATAAAGAAAAATAGCAATTACAGGAAACAGTTAAAGTTATCAAGGATCAAACCTCAACTGAACAAGAAAAGACAGATTTAGACTCGAGACCTGATACAATTCAAGAACCTGAAGAGAATGAAAATATCAAAACAACAATTGAAGAGCTCGAGGCTGTGATATTATTTGAGCAATGGCCTGAACGGAAGGTTTATGTTGGAGCCAATTTAAGCTCAGACATGCGAGGTATGTTGATTGAATTTTTAAAAGCTAACGTGGACTGTTTTGCTTGGTCCCATGCTGATATGACAGGGATACCACCGGATGTGATGACTCACAAACTAAATGAAGACCCATCCTTCACACCAGTAAAGCAAAAGAAAAGAAAGCAAGGAGCTTTCAAAAATCAGGTGATTCAAGATGAGGTCCAAAAGCTATTGAAAATTGGGTCAATCCGCGAGGTAAAGTATCCTAATTGGTTAGCAAACACAGTTGTTGTACCTAAGAAAAACGGTAAGTGGCGGGTTTGCATGGATTATACAGATCTTAACAAAGCCTGCCTAAAAGATTCTTTCCCTTTACCGCATATAGATCAGTTAATTGATGCAACTGCAGGACATGAACTTTTGAGTTTTTTAGATGCATATTCGGGGTACAACCAAATTAAAATGTACCCTAGTGATAAAAAAAAACTTCTTTCATCACACACAGGGGGACTTACTGTTATAAAGTAATACCCTTTGGTCTCAAAAATGCTGGAGCAACCTATCAAAGGTTGGTCACCAAAATGTTCCAAGAACATTTAGGAAAAACCATGGAGGTATATATAGACGATATGCTCGTCAAAACCCAGCATTCTCATGATCATATTTCTCATTTATCTGTTACATTTGAAATTTTATGAAAATTTAATATGAAACTCAATCCAGAAAAATGTGCATTTGGGGTTGCCTCAGGCAATTTTTTTGGGTTTTGTCGTTTCAACCGTGGTATTGAGGTAAATCCTTCTCAGATTAAAGCAATAGAGGAGATCCCTGATATCCTTACGAGTAAAAAAGAAGTCCAAAGGCTAACGGGAAGAATTGCAGCCTTGGGGAGGTGTATTCCCAAATCTTCAGAAAAATGTTTTAAATTTTTCTCCGCACTCAAAAAGCAAGATCATTTTGAATGGAACGAAGATTGTCAACAAGCCCTTAGAAATTTAAAAGCTTACTTGTCAAATCCACTACTATTGGCAAATCCAAAGGAAGGAGAAAAGCTACCCATCTATTTGGTCGTGTCAGAAGTTGCGATAAGTGCTGTTTTAGTCCGTGAGGACCAAGGTAATCAATCTCCTATCTATTATGTAAGCAAGTCTTTACTAGATGCTGAAACACGATATCCACAACTAGAAAAATTAGCATTAGCTTTGATCATGGCATCTAGAAAATTATGACCTTATTTTCAATGTCATCCCATTGTTGTAGTTATTATTTTTCTATTACGAAATATTTTGCATAAACATGAATTGTCAGGGAGGTTAGCAAAATGGGCTATAGAATTAAGTGAATACGAAATCATTTATCAACCTAGGACTGCTATAAAATCTCAAGTATTAGCCGATTTTGTAGCTGATTTTAGCCAGGGGATGCATTTAGAAGCAGAAAAAGAATTACAAGTTTTTAATGGTGCAAACCCGGGGACTTGGATTTTATTCACTGATGGTTCGTCTAATGTAAAAGGAGCAGGCCTAGGGATAGTTCTCATACCACCTACGGGTGAGACTATTAGAAATGCTATAAAATGTCATTCTATAACTAACAATGAAGCAGAGTATGAGGCTGTAATTGCAGGTCCAGAATTGGCACGAGAACTCGGCATAACACAGATTATAATCAAGAGTGATTCTCAACTCGTGGTCAATAAAATACTGGGGACTTATACAGCCAGGGAGACACGAATGCAAGAATATCTCGAAAAGGTACGGGAACTAATAAAGCAATTCCAAACTTGGAAGGTAATGCAGATCCCAAGAGATGAGAATGTGGAGGCGGATGCTTTAGCTAATCTCGCATATGCAGCAGACGTAGCAAATGACGCAAATGCTTCAATCGTACATTTATTTCATTCCGTTCTCGAACCTGATAAGAACGAGGTAAATTTTAATCATTTAACATGGGATTGGAGAAACGAAATTATTGCTTTTTCACAGCGCGGAACCGTGCCTGATGACAAAAGAAAAGCTTATGCACTTCGCAAAAAAGCTGCTCGTTATTGTTTACATCAAGGAAATCTTTATCGAAAGATGTTCGGTGGACCATTAGCAAGGTGTCTCGGACCTTCCCAAACAGAATATGTGATGAGGGAAGTACATGAAGGACATTGTGGAAATCACGCATGAGGAAGGCCGCTAGTAAAAACGCTGATTCGAGCAGGGTATTATTGGCCTAAAATGGAAGAAGAAGCAAACGGTTTCGTGTGCAAGTGTGATAAATGTCAAAGATACGGCAATAATATGCATAGACCAGCTGAGTTATTGCACCCTGTTATAGCCTCGTGGCCCTTTATGAAATGGGGAATGGATATCGTAGGTCCATTGCCACAAGCAAAAGGTCAGGTGATATTTCTACTTGTACTTACATATTATTTCACTAAATGGGTAGAAGCAGGAGCATTTAAACAGGTACGAGAGAAGGAAGTTAAAAACTTCATTTGGAGAAATATAATATGCCGTTTTGGAGCACCAAAGGAAATCGTGTGTGACAACGGTCTGCAATTCATAGGAGCTCAAATCACAGAATTTTTTCAAAGTTAGCAAATTAAAAGGATAACATCTACACCATACCATCACGTGGGTAATGGACAAGTGGAATCCACAAACAAGGTCATTATCAACAACTTGAAGAAAAGGTTACAGGATTCAAAAGGTAATTGGCCTGAGGTATTACCTGGAGTATTATGGGCTTATCGTACAACGACAAAAACAAGGACGGGAGAAACACCATTTTCAATAGTTTATGGTGAGAAGGCCTTAATTCCAGTTGAAATAGGAGAACCAAGCACACGGTACGTTCAAGCAACGGAGGAATCAAATGATGAAGAGATGCAGGTGAACCTTGATTTGCTCGAAGGAAGAAAAGAAGATGCATTAATAAGAATGGCAGCACAAAAGCAAGTAATTGAACGATATTAAAACAGGAAAGCACGCCTCAGATTTTTTAAAATTGGGGAATTCGTGCTTAAAAAGGTGTTCCAATCTGCAAGGGCTGCTAATTCAGGAAAGCTGAGTCCGATGTGGGAAGGACTTTACAGAGTTTGTGACATTGCAGGAAAGGGAGCATACGATTTGGAGACAATGGATGGCAAGATTCTACCCTCACATTGGAATGTTGTCCACCTAAAGAGATACTACTTTTGAGAAAGTACCCACGGTCAGGTTTCGCTATGTTACAATTTTTCTTTGAATTGTTAAAATTTTACTAACGATTTTAGATGTTAGGTAGAAACCCTTACCCGTTCCAAATGATGAGTCACGACCTGCACGGCAAAATGGAATATTCTAAAATTCCAAGCCCAGGGTTACAATTAATCTTATGGAAATACACACGGGTTAGGCAGTCTTCATCTTTAATCGCACCTCCGAGTCCCGTATGTTTTTCTGTTTTCAGGAAAAGGACCAAATTGAGAGAAACAAACAAGTGCTCGAGGCTTCATACTTCAGCGCTCAAACACTTGGGGGACTGCATATTGTACAAAGATACGTGCGGTAAAACGGAGACGTAAATCGAATACGAAAATCGAAAAAATCAAGCCACAAAGAGACAAGTGTCGAGCAGAAGTTACGGAACCTCAGCATTCATCATTGTGTTCTTTCCCATCAAAACAAAGGAAGATGCAAAACATTCATCATAGTGTTCTTTCCCATGAGAACAATGGAGTCACCTCTCAAACCCTTCTTAATACATGAAGATAGGGTCATGACTATGTACTGAAACGGGTTATGAGGAAAATTCTTGTTTATTTTATATTTATTTTGTAAAAATCTGTTACAAGAAAAACAGTTACGAGAAAGTTATAGATGTATTTTAATACATGTAATATTCAAAAGCTTGTCCAAATCCATGAATAAAAACTTGTCAAAGTTGTTTCAAACAAAACATGTGTATTCCTATTTCTTTCATCGTATTGTAACACCATTATGAAGTTGAGACGTCTTCTTCATTAAGTGTCGATATATATATAAAAGGGTCCTCTTTTATAAAGCTCATGTTAATAAGTCATGAGAAGAATCATAAAGCATTTTCAAAGGATGAAAATGCTAAACTATTCTATAAGTCCTACATAGATAAGGAAAAGGCAAGAATAGAACACATTGAAGTACTAACAAACTTCTTGATATAATTAAAAAGACTAAGTAGAAACTTAGTCAACAAAAAGTTTATACAAGTGGCCCATTATGATAACTGGGGACTTTCACCAAAAAATCCCTTAAAAATAACTAAGGGATAAAACCATCATCCAACAAAGAAAGTAAAAACCAAGGCTGGAAATTTAACTGGTCACTGAAGGGGTTGGCACATCAAAAGTTGCAATATTAATTTCACTTTCAGAAACAGTCATAGGCACGGTAGCATCTTCTGAAGAAGCAGCAACAGGAGCGGTTTCAGCTGGGCTTGAAGTGTTAGGTTCAACGAGGGGAGCAAGAGTCACGGAAGTTTCAGCTTCCATAGACTGAGTCGTAGAAATTTCACCATCGGGAGTTAGAATTGCAACATCTTCAACTCCAACTGCCACAGCAACGGCTTCGTCATTTACAGGTTCCTTAGCCACGGGAGCTTCAATTGCCGGAGAAGGAAAGTCAAGTGGTTGTTGGGTTCTTTCAATGGTTTCTAAAACTTTGGCCAACTCTGAGTTAAATCAAAGTTTTCTTGACTGGCCTCCATTAAAGCATCACGACGAGAGTTTAAGAAAGCCCAACTCACCTATAAATCAAACTTCTCCTCAAGAAGTTCATACTCCCTTTCCCACATAGCAAGATCATTCTTTAACACTTGATGTTCAGCTAAATGAGAATCAAAGGAAGCTTCAAGGGAGGCATGGGAACTCTCTACGGCACGTACTTTGTTAGAGGAGATCCTTAAATCAGCTTGAACTTGAGTCAAGTTCTGCACTAATTCTCCTGCATATTCTTCTTTCTTGTCCAAGAGTACCTTAAGTTCTTTAATTTCTTCACTTGACTTTGATAACTGTTCTGAAAAGCAACATTCAAGGCGCTCCTTGTCTTTTTCAAATTGACTTGAAGAAGCTTTAGCAACTGCTAACTCAGAAGTCATACCTTGCTTTTGTTGTTCCAGGTGATTTCTACTCTCTTGCAATTCTTCTATAGTTCCCTGAGCATTCTCAAACTGCTCTTTCCAATTAGCTGCTTCTAGCTGGGCTCCCTTGGCCATTTCCTCAGCCTCGTGGATAGACTTTTCAGACTCACGAGTTTTCTTTTCCAGAAGGGAAATTCTTCCCATCAATTCTGTACCAATGAGGTTCGCCTACAGTGACAACTCATAGAAATAAGAATTTAGAGATAAAAAAAAACTTGTTAGTAAGTAAAGAAAAAATACCTTCAAAGTAGAATGAACAATGTCATTCATCAGAGTTAAGCAACTGTGACTGCTCATCTTCTTCTTCTCAATATCTCCAATCAAAGGCCCAAGCCAGGCATCTGCTCCACCAGACTTCCTTAAAAGACTGTTATTAGCAGGAACTTCAAGTGTAACGCTCCTCATAGCCAAGCTTCTGCTATTGGAACCCTCCTCTGCATTTTGAACAGAGGAAGGGGGAGCTATAGAAGGAGGAGCGGTAGGAGAAGTGAAAATAACAGGAGTCAAAGGACTCGAAATAGATAAGGGAACAAGAATAGATAGAATGGGCAAGGAAGCACTTGAAACCAACGGAGGAATAGAAGGAATGGGAACTTCATCTAAAACTGGACCTAGTTCTCCACTTTCAAAACCACCAACAAAGAGACGTTGAATAGACTCATTGGTGTCCCTCGGAGTGGTTTCATCATCAGAAGGAATGTGAACAGGTTCGGTAAGAGAGGCACGGACAGGGGTAACTTCAGCTTCATCCTCGGAAATGATGTGTCTCCTAACTCTTGGTCTAGTTATCAAAGAGGTGTCTTCATCATCCTCAGAATCCCCTTCTACAACTTTCCTCTTTGATAGTGTAGCTTGAGTTCTCTCCAAAGAGAGTGAAGTACCAGAAGAGGCTCGAAGGGCAATAGCTACTTCAGCTGTCATTCCTCGAATAGCAAATCCTGACAAAAAGAAGGATAAAAAAGTTAGAAACAAGAAAGGACTTAACATACGAAAAGGCATAAAGAGATGCATACCGTGAGTTTTCACTTTCCAACCATGTAAATTGGAAATGGATTTCCAAGTTCTCGCCTCCATAGGCACGGCTTTTAAGATTGAATTTACCCAACCACTGAAATTAGGAACGGGTTCCACATCTCTCATAGTTGCTACAGAAAAGCAAAAAGAGACGAAATTAGAAAAGAAATTGAAATTCTTAAAGATAGGTACGGTAAGTAAAAAAAACTTACGTGCAAAGTTCCACTTATCAGGGAAGGGGATATTTGTTTCATCTACCAAATCAACTGTGCGTACAGCAACATAACGAGTGTACCACCCACGATCCTTGTCATCTTCAGGGCTTACCAAGACCATTTTACTTCTTGCAGTTAAAGTAAAAAACCCATGGTGGAATAATTTGGGGTGGTAAAGATGAATAAGGTGGGGAAAGGTAAAACTAACATTGGCTTTTACGGACAAATACCTCAAACAAGCCACTGCTCTCCATACAAGGGGGCCAATTTGTCCCAAACAAATTTTGAAAAAGCGACAGAAATCAAGTATAACTGGGTCAATAGCAGGAATAAATCCCAAAGTGAAGGGGTAAGTATAAACAAAAGAAAATCCAATCCTAAAAGAAGATATTCTCTGGTTTGGATTAGGGATCACTATACGAAGATCACTTCTCCAGTTACAATCTTTTCGAACAATAGAAACCAAAGGTTCAGTGATTAGAGAGGGAAAAGTGTCAGCTTTCTCTAAATTAACAACTTGTTCACGAAGAGATTTTCTATCATTCTCAAAGGATAAGTCATTGGGTATTATTTCCTCAACTAAAGGCTCTTGAAGAGACTTAGAAAGTTCTTTACCTTTAGAAGAGGATTTCTTAGTGATAGAACCTCTAGAAATAGTGCCAAAACTAGAAGAAGGAGTGATGGAACCAGAGGAACCACCACGAACGGATCCTAGGCTACGAAGCCTGCCACCTCTACCCCTTCTATGTCTTACAGGGGCATTGGGGAAGCTATCAAGAATTGGGATTCTCTTAGGGTTAGGATTCGGAGATGCCATTGCAGAGAAAGGATGAACCAAAGGAAAAAGGTTAAATATGTATATAATAGCACCCGTCAAACAAAGAAGTGTAATGATGGAAAGCCTATAATAAAGGCAACTATCACTTCGTGAATAGAGGGGATGAAGAAGCCTTGAAAAAAGGCTGCAGAATTACAGAGCCAATCAGAAGGTGACACGTGTGCAGAGCATTAAATAGAAAAAACAACTGAAGCGTCAATACTGTCATAGCATTGATTACAGCAAAAATTCCTTTTTTGTGAAGATCCACTTCCCAAATATTTAACTGATAAATAAATGGAAAGTGGGGGGACTATCTGTATTGGGAAAAAACTGAGTCTGAATATTGAAGATGACGTATCATGACACGTGGACTGGTCAAAAGGTCAAAACGCAATAAATAGCCAAGAGGCACGGGCGACAACAGATATGGGGAGAAGAAAGCAACATAGGTATGGACCGTTACTCAAATGGCACGAGTCTTGTACATATTCGAGTCATTTAAAGACCGAAGATTGGAAGAAGTTGAAGATACGAATCTGATGACGTAAAAGAGTCTAAATACAATATTAAATATCAAATACGTTAGAAAATTTGAATTAAATAGAAATGATTGTGTAACGTTTCTTTTAATGTCATGTATTGCTCATAATTGACTCATTAAGACAAAGGCATTATACCTTCTCCTAGAATCAACTATAAAAGGAGAAGGACTCAACATCTATAGACACGAAATATTATTGAGATTACACTGAAATACAAAACTACTTATTACTTTATTATTCTCAGAAGTCTTCTATTATTTTCGTCTCGAGATTATCAGTAACCCGAATTTCTCTTTATTTCTAGCTTTGACCAAAGACTCAGATTTTTTGTTAAACAAGATGGTGGTTGAATCATTTATTTAACCACTTATGCAACCAATGTCGTATGAAATTTTTTATGCATGACATATATAACATATTTACTCAAATAGTTGTAGTGAAGGTGGCATCAGAACTACAATCCATCCTGATAAATTATTTAACAAGCAAAAAATCAATAAAAGTAAGAATATGATATAAGAAATGATACAAAAGTTGTCAACAAATAGCTCTATGCGCGCTCGCTCGCCTTCTAAGAAGGGCAAGGATATACGAACAGAACAACACAACGAAATGATGAAATGACGAAGAATGAACAGGAGGCACCGGAGGAAAAAGATTGATCTCATATATCCGCGTCGTTTGATATTTTTACTAATCATTGCACGAGTCAAAAAGTCCGTTTCTGATAGTCGATGATTCAAGAAATGCCAATAGTTTTGCCAAGCAACCAAAGCACCAATGATAATTCTAATCCAAATATGGTGTGAATAGAACTTCTATCCAACATAAATCCATAGATTGTTACTCCTGCTCTGTTGTTCTCAAAATATTTCACTGCAATAAGTGTGACAAAATGAACTACAATTAGATAATTCTTGACAAGCAGTAATACAGAACTTAATAGTAGTAGATTTTAAACATATACAACAACAACAATAATAAACCTAGTCTAGTCCCACGGGTAGGGTTTTGAGGAGGGTAATGTGTGTACGCAGGCCTTATCCCTACCTTGTGAAGGTAGAGAGGCTGTTTCTGATACCCTCGGCTCAAGAAACATTAAAAATAAAGTAACAAACAGTAGCAAACATCAATGTAATATGAGCAAATGGCACAACATGTAATAATAAAGAACCAGGAATAAGAAAATATTAAAATAATACTAGTACTACTGGTAAGACTAAGAGACGCTAACGACTACTTGTCAGTCTTCCACCCTAATTCTCGACCTCCACCAGTCCCTATCGAGGGTCATGTCCTTGGTAAACTGGAGTTGGACTAAATATATGTAATTGCAAATTTTTTTAAATTATTTGTTATAGTAGACAAGGGCGGACCCAAAATTTGAAGGTGGTGGGGGCACATGAGCGGGATTGCTCAACCAGTGCCCTCATCTAACTTTTTATCTTAAGGGTGCCAAGTAAAATATATGACCGTTTTAACATATATATACATATGTATTCAGAATTTTTGTTGAAACATAGGTCCGCCTCTGCCAGTAGATATTTATTATATTTCTCAAGTTACGATTTTATACACGGTGAGTGCACAAAAGTTAAACGGATAATGATATTAACCAGCATACTTAGTGCCTGTCTTTTCTGGAATGAAATTGTGCTATAGGCATAAGCAGGAACAAATTTCGTATTGTCCAATTCGTCTTCTTCTGAACATGCAGGAAACCTTTGGCCACAAGTCACCCGAGTAATTGGAGTCTCACCTTCAATCGAATCGAATGAGTCTATTGTTGCACATACATGCCACTTGGCTGCAAGGCATGTCACAGATTGAGCCTTGTGAGTGATTTTGGTCGCGCTTCGCAACAGTATCATGAGACCAGCAAGAAGACTGACAGAGCAAAGCTGCATATAAGACGACGACATTAGTTACGAGTAACAACAACTAAGGGTAGCCCGGTGCACTAAGCTCCCGCTATGTGCGAGTTCCAGGGAAGGGTCGGGCCACAATGGTCTATCATACACAGTCTTACCCTGTATTTCTGCAAGAGACTGTTTCCTGCTCGAACCAGTAACAGCAACAAAGAGATGATTAAAGATGAAGATCTGCTGAAATAGCTTGGGGAAATGAGTTAAAACTACTAAACTAGGGGTAGTTCCTCGGTCATCTAGGATAAAAATCATAATAGGTACGTTGTTAGTTTCATTTCATATGATAGTATAAAAGATTGGACTATTCCCTACCGAGACAACATAAACTCTTTAATGGATCCTCCTTTTTTGGATCCTCCTTTTTTCAACTAGTAGATCACCTTTTCTTAAGGTTTCATACTACTATTCGAGTGATACGTGAATTGCTCAGGAGAAGTTTTTCTAACCGGATTGAAATCGTGAGATAGTTCGGTTCTCTAGACCCATCTGTCGCCCTGAAGAAGGGGCACGGTGTTGAAATTGCTGAACCGGAGAAATGAGTTGGAAAGGAGTCGAATGAAAGAATACAAGTGAAGCTAAGCACGAATTTTAAGAAAGAAAAAGAGGTTCTTAGACACATACCACAAGTGCACTTAGAACGCTAAAAGAGCGTCGTCAGGGCAAACGTGAAGTTGAAAAATCATAAAATTAACCTAATTAGTAATCGGCAGATGTATATATGTATAATCCATGTATAATATGTGTATAAGCATATATAATTAGTGTATAATCTATGTATATCGGCTAGAAATAGTGACAATTGTAAGCACGTGATTTTTGCCCTATATGAGAATTACTCCCAAAAAATTCAAAAATAAAATGATTTTTCTTTGGTGTGCAATTTTGTGATATTTTGTGATATTTTGAATAATTATTTGTATTTGTCTGTGCGTGTTTATTTGCTAAATTAATAAAAAAATACAAAAATATGTCGCATTTTGCATGTAGGATTTAATTCTACAATTGTTAGTAATTAAATTTGTTTTACAAAAATTAAAAATTACAAAAATAGGCATCGTTTGCATTTTTAGCATTTAATGTCCAAATATACAATTTTATGCTTAATTATTACTTAATTGTGCGTTAATTATTATTGGGAGTTAATTTGCGCTTTTATAACTTAATTTAATTCTTAATAATAGTTTAAGTATTTTTATAATTTAGTTTTAGAGAAATAAAAGAAGAAAAAAGAGCGAAAATATAAGGAAAGTCGGAATTGGGCCTCTTCTTCAATTTCAAGCCACAGGCCCAAAAAATGGCCCAATCTTCCCTACGACCCAGTCCATTTCGAACTGGGTCGACCCAGTCCATAACCCAAAAGACCCAAACCCCTTTGTCTTACATTTTACAAAACAAAACAAAAATTAAAAGAAGAAAACCCTAAAAACACTAAACCAATCCGCCACCCCTCCTATCTTCTTCTTCTTCCTCAAGATAACCATGGCTGCCTCCCATGGCGTCGTCCAGACCTTCGACCAAACAGTCCCCTCCCTCGTCGTCGTTGTCCGTCATCAACACCACCCTAAACAAACGACCATGGACGCCTGAACCGCCGGACCCCCCGTCGCTGCCCTCGTCGTCCAGCTCATTCCGCCATGGATGAGCGTCGACCAGCTGCTTCCGTCGAGCAGCTTGAGGCCAAAACAAGCCTCAGCTGCTGATGTTCTTCTTCGTCTTCTTCAGCTTGAGCGTCGCCATAGAAGCTGTCTCCGAGCTGCTGCTTCTGCTTCACGTCCATGGCGTCCAAACGTGCTGCTGCTGCTTCCCGTTCCACCTTCTTCTTCACTTCCAGCTGCTTCCGTTCATCACTTCTCCTTCGTTCCAGCTGTTGTATCTTCAGACGAGCTGCTCGGTTGAGTTTTAGTCGAGGTCGTCGAGCGTCGTTTTGAGTTCGTCAAAGTTTACAAGGAAGGTGAGTTCGTCGTTGAGTTCGTCGTCGAATCCGGACAGATTCATTCCCATTCGAGGTTCGTCGAAACAGTCCGTACATATTTCATTTCGATCCGGTTAGTAGTTTTTGAGTTTTATTTTGTCCGTATTTTGCTTTGATATTTTCGAATCTAAAATCGGCAAATGTTTGTTTTGTTTATCGTTTGAATTAATTTTTAGTTCATGCTCATGTGTTGTTTGTTAAATTAATTTTTCAGATTTCAAATGAAAGATTAATTAGTTATTTTTCATGTTTATTTCATGTTTGTATTGTTGTTTAAGTGAATATTTGTTAGTTTAATGTTTGTTAGATACAAATTGAAGTTTAATTAATTGTTTCTTCAATTTGTTTCATGTGTTTATGTATTGTTAGAAATTGTTAATATTGTTAAGTTCAAGCTTAAGTTCATAATTGTTTATTCGTCGATCTTGTTATTTGTCTAAAAAGAATTTAGTTGTGTTAAAGGAAATATATTGATTTAATCGTTTAATCCGTCATGTTTGTTGTGTTAAAATAGATTCATTCATGTTCATACTTTGTTTGGATGATCTTGAATCCGAATTTTGTATAGTTTGATTTCTTGTTTATCATTTATGATTATTTCGTGAATTTGTCTCATAATCTTATTTAAGTTTGATATAGGAATTGTTGGTTGTAATGTTGTTATGGTTGATTTTAAGTTCAATATTATTGAATTTAGAAATCTAAATATACTTGTTTGATTGTTGTTGTTGTTTAAATCCGAAAATAGGTTTGTTGTTGCTAAAAATATTGTTCAATCAAATTTTAGTTGTTCTTGGTTGTTCAATTTGTGTTCATATGATTTGTGGTTGAAATCATGTTCATGTGATTTGTTATTGAAATGTTGAAGAAATCATGTTCATGAAATTTGTTGTTTGAACATTGTTAGAAATTAATCATATTGTCTATATTTTGGTTAAGTTTGATTAATTGATGTGTTATAGCTGATGGGTAGTTTGGTAATTTATAGTACTTTCGGGGGTAAAATAGTAATTTGCAATAGGGTCGGAGGGGTAGTTTAGGAATTGTACATTTTGTAATTGTTTATATGAAGCATGGGGGACAAGACAAAATTTAGTGGGGGAATCTTGTATTATTTTAAGTGAAGCATGGGGGACAAAATGAAATGGGGTGGTGTGATATGTTTATTTAATGTAATGGGGATGAGTGGGAAGATAATGGGTTGGGTAGAGAAAAAGTATTGATTTAATTGATTAAAAGATTTATGGGATGGGATTATATATATGAAGTCTTGAACACAAGACAGAAGAGAGGATATACGAGATAGAGAAAAAAAACACAGATAAGAGAAACGAATCTGAGAAGAAAAATAGAAGAGAGAAAAAAGGGCTGAACATTTAAGAGAAAGAAAATTCCGAAAAATATTTAAGCTTTCAAAATAAAAATAAAAACTAAAAAATCTTCTGCTTTCTTTCTTTGTTTGAAATTAGTATTAATGGTTGTTGTTTCATTCAAAGCTTGAAGCTTTTGTTTTTGGGATTACTGTTCTACTGGTTTGCAAACTCTGTTCCTGGGTTGTTACTGCTGCTGGATTGTTGTTGCTGTATTGTTATTACTACCGCTGATTCTCATCATCATTTTCTTTTGCTTCCAATATCAGGTACATATCTGTAAATTCATGTCATGAAAAGCTTCAACATGACAAGTAAATGAAGTTTGGAATTATAAGGATGTCTTCTACTCATTTAAATTTTAGTAGTTTAAGTTTCAGTTTTGTTTTAGTTGGTTAATATAGTATTATACTTGACATGATAAACTGTTAACTAATTAACCTTCTAGAGTAATAAATTCCACAATAATCATATATGTTTTGAGGACTAGTGATGATATTTACTGTTTGAATTGTTGAGATAGGGAACATGGCAGAAAGTTGACCATTAATTAAATCTTGTGATATTGTTAGTTAAGTAAAGAATAGTACGGAAATACCCAGAAATTACATTACTAGCTTATTTTGTCAAATATCCAATTTTGTTTAAGACTAGATGATGTCAGTCGTACTTTGTTCGTATATGGCGTAATAACGGTTATGTGTATAACCCATAGTTGAAAGGTGAATTAATACAATCCATTACTATTACAATGCTGGAATATTGCGAACATGTCATGATGTATGTTTACGTTATATGTGATGTCGTCTTATTAAATCAATTGGTAGATTAGTTCTCTTTCTTAATAACAAATGGCTTAGTTATTTTAGGAACGCGATCAACTCATTTCTTTTAATGTATGAAATAATGTCAATGATTTTTTTTTAAAATATAGAGTTAGTGTTTGCAAATATTCGCATAGGCAGAGAGTAAGAATTGGTTTATTTATCTCAAACTCAATCTTCGTAAGCAAAATTAACCAAACAATTATAACCTCGGACTAAAAACAAGTGGTAAATTCTGTTTGCTCCAAATATAACAATGTAAATTCTTCGAAAAATATTACTTCGTTTATTAAATCAATTGTTTTCCTAAGTTTTATACGCAATTCGCTTTTTGGGTAGATAAATATTGTATTTACAATAAAAATGGTAGTATTAATCACACGTTGTTTATTTTTTTTTTATTCTTTAAACTCGAATGGTTTTTTGAGGAATATAATTCACACGTAAAATATAATTTGCGGTCAACGCTTAATGAATTGTGAATTCTTTTCAAGGAATTTAGAGGCATATCAAATAGTGATTTCTCATGACTTCCACATAAAAATGTATGGATGTAACAAACAATTTGTGGAAAATTTATACTACCATCAAGAATATCTTGTGCGATTAGGGATACGTTCGCGTGACCTGATTATATTTCTAAAGGCAATTCGGATTATGTGTTCGCGCAACTTCGAGCAAATATTTAATAATAACGGGGGTTCTTCGGAGAATATCAAATTAATTTTATATAACCAGAGATGTGCAGTTCGCTATTTAATCATACAAGAGCGACGGACGTTCTTAATTTTATTTTAAGCACAATTTCGAACTTAAGTCTATTTTTATAATAAAAAAAATTCGAAAAAAATAATTATTATATTATCAATATCATTGTGTATACGTACGCGTGACACGATTTTTCACGTTAAAATATATATAATATATAAAACGGATACACGTATGTGTGATTCGATTCGAAGAAGAGTCTTTAATTATAAACAATCTAAACAGAAGCGATAACAAAATCATGCAATAAAAAATGTAAAATCGAGATAATTAAGCCAAGAATAAAAACAGTTAAGCGACCGTGCTAGAACCACAGAATTCGGAAATGCCTAACACCTTCTTCCGGATTAACAGAATTCCTTACTCAGGATTTCTGGTTCGCAGAATAATAAACAGAGTCATATTCTCCTCGATTCAGGGATTAAAATTGGTGACTTGGGACGCCTTAAAATTCCCAAGTGGCGACTCTGAAACAAACAAACAAATCCCGTTTCGACTGTCCTTCAATTGGAGAAAACTCCCCACGCACCCTCGCGGGGGTGGAAAAAGGAGGTGCGACAGCTCTGGAGACTCTGCTGGGGACATGACCCAGAACCTCTGGTTCAGGGTTCAATAATTCGAGCTTAAAATAATTGTTATAGTTGGCTTTATTTATTATCTGATTTTTACATGATATATGCCTAATGTGCTAAATGATGCTTTTACCGCTTTAATATTATCTGAATTGTGTATATACAACTGCTACGAAACCCTTCTTCTTTCTGAGTCTTCTGAATTTATGGTGTACACGTGCGCGTGGCCCACCTTTCTGTTAGATGTCATACCAAATAAGACGAAGTTGGGACAAGTAACTAGGTCGGGCAGACTTTCGTGCTCCCGGTACGTTGCCCCCACTTCGGCTCAAGCTGTCCACTTGGGTGAGCCAGGGCTAGAACAATATGCCTCAAGTTTTTCACTTAGAATAACTCAGCTTCATGCCGGATCCCTAGTAGGAACGTTTGTTTGCATCACGTGCATTTGACTTTGGAGGCTCAACACAGGGGTTGGGTCTGTCTAGGACAGGTGCACCAAAAATGAAAATGACCATCCTGATGCATCTTACTTGCTCCTACTTGCGCATTTATTTGATTCGGACTTGTGTGCTAACTATCTTTTGAATATCAGGAATAATATTTTAAAATTGAAAAAAAGAAAATAGAAATAGCGGTTAGGGAATTGATTCTTTATTTTTGAAAAAAACCAATGCCCAAATAACTGTCAAAACTCTGCCGAAATTTTGAGAAAATGAAAAAAAAAATGTTTTATTAGTTTGTTTTATTAAAAGCAAAGAAAAATAGAAAGATAAAAAAAATCGTTGTTCTGTCTTATTTTTCAAAAAATAAAAAAATAAATAAAAAAAAAGAAAAATAGTTTGTCTTCCCCTGAAAATGACAATGAAAAAGAGTCTTACTTTTAAAATAGTTTTTTTATTCGTTTCTGAAAAATTCAAAATGAAAATGAAAAGAGTTGTGCTTTGAAAGTGGTTTTGTTATTTGTTGTTGAAAAAAAAAATCCTGTTTTAAAATAGTTCGGTTAATTTGCCCGAACTATGCGGGTTTGATTCTCACCGAATGTGAGATACGTAGGCAACCCTCATCGGGTCCAACCCCCATTTTTGCTAAAATAGCCAAAAACCAATAAATAAATAAAAAACATGTCAAAATTTTAATTTTTTCATAAATAAGTCGGGCAGTGTCCAGCCTCCACTTTTTGCTAAAACAAAATAGCCAAAAAAAATATGTCAAATTTTAGTTTTGTCATAAAGAAGTCGGGTGACGCTGTTTTGACAAGACATAACCGAATGTTCCCGAAAAGGACGCCGGAAGGCTAACTTTGCATAAACAGCCACCTTTTGGGTCATGTTTAGGATTTTTGGTCCAGTTGACCAACACAGCCTTTAACAAATCTTCGTCCCCGAGGCGCTGAAGGGCCGTGTTTGCAACATCAGGTTTTTATTATAATTTGAAAAAAAAAAGTCAGCGGTCAGGTGAATACCGTTTGGATTTTTGGTCAAAATAAGTCGAGCCAGCTTCGGCCGCGTCTTAAACCGTTCTCGCCGAAATAGCCTTAGAGTATCTTTCAGTTGTCGAAAGGCTATTTTCGTAAAAGAATGAACAAGTTTGTAAAGTGTCATAAAATAATCCTCTCCGGCCTCAAAATTTGGAAGGGCCACATTTGCAAAAATAACCATTCGGTTGCATTTGTTAAACGGAGAAAGGAAGCTGGCCGTTTGTTTTTGGAGTTTGTAAATCTTTTAATTAGAATATGTGGGTTGTTTGATTTTCGAGTTTGTAGGTCATCTTCAAACCTTTGAAACTCAGTTTATTTTAATATGAAAATTGAAAAAAATGATTAGTATTGTTTATCTTTTATTGGTCCGAACTACGCAAGGTCTGATTCATGCGGGGTCATGATACGTAGGCAATCTCCATAAGATTCGACCACAACAAAAAAGAAAGAAAAAAAATGGAAAAAATGAAAAAAAAAACCGAAAAAAAAAAAGAAAAAAAAATGAAAAAAATCGAAAAATGAAGAAACAAAAAATTTTGAAAAAAAAAAAGAAAAAAGAAATGAAAATAAAAAGAAAAATGAAAAAAAGAGATGTTAATAATGGGGACTGACTGAGTCCATTTTAACCTGTTTTGTTTTGAATCGCAAAGAAAGAAGGTGGTTGGTTTGTGGTAAGCCGGAAATACAAGACCCAGAAGCACGCTTTGCGGGGATCAGGCCTAATAACAGAAGCACTCGAATCCTATTGGGAAATTGTTGACTAAGGTTGATGATATCGAAGTTGGCAATGGGCTGGACAATACTGATGCGAAGCTCAGTGGCTAAGATGCCAATTTTCGATAAAGTGGGAGGACGCTCCGTTCCTTGGTTAGCAAGAGATAAGCTTGTGGTGGCTTATTTTTAGTCATTTCAGTTGTCCGGATTATTCTTAAGGTTGTAATCCAGATATTGTCTTGTGTCAAACCTTCTTATCTTTCCATTTTGTCATATAAGTTTGTTTAAGTTTTGTCCGGGCTATTTTAGGATTTTATTCTGGTTTGTTTTGTTTGTTTTATTATTCAAACCATTTCGCCGGTAATTTAATACAAAAGCCGATCTTTATTATTTTCAGTCATCTTTTTTGTTTAGTCCTTTTATCATTTTTGTTCAAACGCCGATTCTCGTGACATGACATGCGCACACAGTTTGGGCCTAATCTTAAAAGTTAATCATAAAACCCTAGGAAGGTGATCAAAGCATTTAAAGGAAATAAGAACGGTGTGAGATTATTTGAAGCCCGAGTCATGTGGAACTAGGGCAAGTAAAACACAAAGAAAACCGTTAAATGCAAGATTCGCCGAATTGGCATGAGGGTCGTTCATGAGAGTGAGAGTGTTGCCCAGCAGTGCTTTAGAAATGACAAATGAAAAGCAAGTGTTTAACATAATTGTCAAGACCAGCACCATCGGAAGAGACTATAAATCTATGATCAATTGTGTTGTTTGCACTTGGCATGTTTTGAAGACTGGAATGACGAAGGCATTTTGTTCTGCTACCTAAACACTTTATCCTTCGTTACCCCTTTTGAGCCTTATTTATTTTCTTTCATACCCCTCGTTCGGAATCAATAGCAACGACTAGGAAATACGAGCCTGGAAGGTAAAGAAAAAAAATTAAAAAAAAAAGAAAAAAAAAGAAGAAGAGAAAAATGATAACAAAAACAAAAGAAAGTCAACTGAAAAACAAAGGAGTTGGGAACTACGTTTGACCTGATTCCTCAAAGAGGATACGTAGGCGCCTCACGGCTCGGTCATAGTGTGCATGGTGTGCATAGTGTAACAAAAAATTTAAAATATATATATAATAAATAAATAATCCCCAAGCAAGAAACTGGGGCAAGGGTTGCACTTGTTATAAACAAATATGATTTCGAAGGTTATAATTTTGAACCCCAAATTGATTTGTTTTTGAGCATTTAATACCTTTTCTTTCTAAGCCTATCCAAAAAACCCACATTACGGTCCATAGAAAGACCTTCTGATCAGTCTGCAAAAGATGCCAAGTTAGACAAATGAGAATCTTACCGACGAACATAACATTCTGTTCCACAGCAGAAAGGACTCTAATCTCCAGAGTCATACCGGCAACACTCCAAATCCCTAGCTGGAAAGTGATACAAATGAGAGAGTCTTATCGGTGAAAATCTTTACGGACACCATAAGGCGACGCAAGCTGAGAGAAAAACCAAAATGAGAGAGGCTTGATAGTGAAAACCTTTTGGGCACTACAAGTCGAATAAGATTGGGAATCAGATGGGGAATTGTCAATTGAAGGTCTTGAAAGACGATTGACGGCAGAGGATAGGCCACATGTGCATGTCATGACCATTAGAGTCGGTATTTGCATTTGATAGGTTTTTATTTATAGTTTCTTTTGTTAAAGAGTCATTTTTTTCGTTGTCTTTTATTCTGTTCCCTTTTATCTTTCCCTTTCACAGAAATTTCCCCAGTAGAGTCTGTTTGGTCAGAACCAGTGGGAAATGACTTCAAAATAGGCCATCAGCTTTCCAATATAAGATCTGACTAATACATCCAAGTGGTATAGTCAGGAAGGAACAAGCGCGAGGCCAGTGTCAAGAAAGATATCCCCAACAAAAGGATTAACGATTGTCAAGAGGGATATCCTTGCCAAAATCAAAGGTTATAAACCTCAAGGCCAAGGCCTGTAGACAAAACAAGGAGAGCAATGAGCATGATTTGGGAAATTCATGCGAGACTAAAAGGTCGGGAAAATGCAAGTCTCCGAGCCATGCCACGAAAGAAGAGGGATATCCCCAGCAGAAATAGATTATCCCCAGCAAATAATATCATCCCCAACAAGTTGTGGAACGCAAAGCAAGGAAGGAAAAAGGGAAAACCATCCCAGTAGGAGTATCACAACCAACTACCACGTTTTAAACTAACAAATTTTGTTTGATTTGAAACAGGTAAAGGGAATGGCATTGATGACAGAAATGCATGCCATAAGGGAGACTGTAAAACTGGGGCAGAAAATTTTCCTTTCATTTGGAAAATTTTTTGGAAGTCAGGTACTCATTCGAGGAAGAATAAAGATAACACCAGTCTCAAGGGAAGTGGTCTTGGAACCGGTGTTGCCCCAACATAATAAGTTTCCAATGAAGGAAGTTGATCCCCAGCAGACAGAACAAAGGGATGACATTTGTGCTAAAAAAAAAAAGGGTCTTATCATCCCCAGCAGCTTCCATAAGAATGAAGCATCAATTTGAAGGGATAAAATTCCTCAGCAGCATTATCCCAAGAAGGTAACACTTTTATCCCCAGCATCGTTAAAAAAAAATTGAAGGAGGGGAAGAAAGGAAACTCCCCCAGTGGTATTATCCCCAGCAGTCAGGCGTCCACCTGGAGAACAAGGATGAGTAATGGAAGTATTAGCAATCAGGCGTCCACCTGGAGAACAAGGAAGAGCAATGAAAGAAACAGCAATCAGGCATCCACCTGGAGAACAAGGAAGAGAAATGGAAGTATTAGCAGTCAGGCGTCCACCTGGAGAACAAGGAAGAACAGTTGAAGTATTAGTAATCAGGCATCCACCTGGAGAACAAGGAAGAACAGTTGAAATATCAGAAGTCAGGCGTCCACCTAGAGAACAAGGAAAAGCAACAAAACTGGGGCAGAAGATTTCCTGCCATTGTCGAAAATTTTCTCGGAGGAACGAGGAAATCAATTCAAGTTTTAAGAGATAGCAAGACAACACGATTCGAAGAAAAACAGTCGGAGGTAAGACAATTCCAAGTTTTTGAAAATGGGATCATCCGCCCTCGAATAGGATATTTTGGGTTCATCCGCCCTGGAATAGGATATTTTGGGTTCATCCGCCCTCGAATAGGATATTTTGGGTTCATCCGCCCTCGAATAGGATATTCTGGGTTCATCCGCCCTCGAATAGGATATTTTGGGTTCATCCGCCCTCGAATAGGATATAATGGGTTCATCCGCCCTCGAATAGGATATAATGGGATCATCCGCCCTCGAATAGGATATTTTGGGTTCATCCGCCCTCGAATAGGATATTGTTGGGTTCATCCGCCCTCGAATAGGATATAATGGGTTCATCCGCCCTCGAATAGGATATAATGGGATCATCCGCCCTCGAATAGGATATTTTGGGTTCATCCGCCCTCGAATAGGATATTTTGGGTTCATCCGCCCTCGAATAGGATATTTTGGGTTCATCCGCCCTCGAATAGGATATTTTGGGTTCATCCGCCCTCGAATAGGATATAATGGGTTCATCCGCCCTCGAATAGGATATTTTGGGTTCATCCGCCCTCGAATAGGATATTGTTGGGTTCATCCGCCCTCAAATAGGAAATTGTTGGGTTCATCCGCCCTCGAATAGGATATTTTGGGTTCATCCGCCCTCGAATAGGATATTTTGGGTTCATCCGCCCTCGAATAGGATATTTTGGGTTCATCCGCCCTCGAATAGGATATAATGGGTTCATCCGCCCTCGAATAGGATATTTTGGGTTCATCCGCCCTCGAATAGGATATTTTGGGTTCATCCGCCCTCGAATAGGATATTTTGGGTTCATCCGCCCTCGAATAGGATATTTCGGGTTCATCCGCCCTCGAATAGGATATTTTGGGTTCATCCGCCCTCGAATAGGATTTTTCGGGTTCATCCGCCCTCGAATAGGATATTTTGGGTTCATCCGCCCTCGAATAGGATATAATGGGTTCATCCGCCCTCGAATAGGATATAATGGGTTCATCCGCCCCTCGAATAGGATATTTTGGGTTCATCCGCCCTCGAATAGGATATAATGGGTTCATCCGCCCTCGAATAGGATATAATGGGATCATCCGCCCTCGAATAGGATATTTTGGGTTCATCCGCCCTCGAACAAGGATATTTGGGGTTCATCCGCCCTCGAATAGGATATTTTGGGTTCATCCGCCCTCGAATAGGATATTTCGGGTTCATCCGCCCTCGAATAGGATTTTATTGTAAAGTTGTCGAAGTCAGGAGCCCGCCTGAAGAGATGAATGGCGATTATTTTCAAAGTTGTTGTTGAAGTCAGGAGCCCGCCTGAAGAGAGGAAAGGCGTTTTTAAAAAAAGGTTGTTGAAATCTTGCCAACCTAAAGAAAGGAATGGCGATGTATTGGTTGAAGTCAGGAGTCCGCCTGAAAAAAGGAATGGCGTTTATTTTCAAAGATGTTGTTGAAGTCAGGAGCCCGCCTGAAGAGAGGAATGACGCTTATTTTTAAAGTTGTTGTTGATGTTGGGAGGCCGCCCAGATAACAGAGGCATACATTTCAAGATCAAGTCAGAGGACAATAAAACAGAGGGTTACAATAGGAATCCCCAGCAGGAAACAATAAAATTCCCCGACACCGGGAAACAGAAGGTTGCAACAAGAGGTCACAGCACAAACTCAAGTACATGTGTCAAAAGAAGAAAAGCACCGGAAGAAATGCAAGCAGACAAGGAAGCAAGGCAACAAAAATAAATTGTACTCTAGCCTAGCTTCTTGTTTTCTTTTAAGCATGGTGTAACAAGGAGATCGGTAAGCAGTGGTAATAACATGCAACAACAGTAACAATGCAGTCCCACGATAGTCCCAGCTACCAAAATTTCACGAACTACATTGACCTGATTCCTGTTTAGCCCGGGATATGTAGGAAACCTTTGAAGCAAAGGTTCGGTCAAATCTTTTTCAAAAAAATGCTTCACACGGAGTACTCGGATGGGCAAAAATCGCTCGCTTTATCTTTGCACGAAAACCCTTCGTGTCTTCGGGCAAAGAGGGGCAGCTGTAAGCACGTGATTTTTGCCCTATATGAGAATTACTCCCAAAAAATTCAAAAATAAAATGATTTTTCTTTGGTGTGCAATTTTGTGATATTTTGTGATATTTTGAATAATTATTTGTATTTGTCTGTGCGTGTTTATTTGCTAAATTAATAAAAAATACAAAAATATGTCGCATTTTGCATGTAGGATTTAATTCTACAATTGTTAGTAATTAAATTTGTTTTACAAAAATTAAAAATTACAAAAATAGGCATCGTTTGCATTTTTAGCATTTAATGTCCAAATATACAATTTCATGCTTAATTATTATTTAATTGTGTGTTAATTGATATTGGGAGTTAATTTGCGCTTTTATAACTTAATTTAGTTCTTAATAATAGTTTAAGTATTTTTATAATTTAGTTTTAGAGAAATAAAAGAAGAAAAGAGAGCGAAAATATAAAGAAAGTCGGAATTGGGCCTCTTCTTCGATTTCAAGCCACAGGCCCAAAAAATGGCCCAATCTTCCCTACGACCCAGTCCATTTCGAACTGGGTCGACCCAGTCCACAACCCAAAAGACCCAAACCCCTTTGTCTTACATTTTACAAAACAAAACAAAAATTAAAAGAAGAAAACCCTAAAAACACTAAACCAATCCGCCACCCCTCCTATCTTCTTCTTCTTCCTCAAGATAACCATGGCTGCCTCCCATGGCGTCGTCCAGACCTTCGACCAAACAGTCCCCTCCCTCGTCGTCGTTGTCCGTCGACAACACCACCCTAAACAAACGACCATGGACGCCTGAACCGCCGGACCCCCCCCCGTCGCTACCCTCGTCGTCCAGCTCATTCCGCCATGGATGAGCGTCGACCAGCTGCTTCCGTCGAGCAGCTTGAGTCCAAAAAAAGCCTCAGCTGCTGCTGTTCTTCTTCGTCTTCTTCAGCTTGAGCGTCGCCATGGAAGCCGTCTCCGAGCTGCTGCTTCTGCTTCACGTCCATGGCGTCCAAACGTGCTGCTACTGCTTCCCGTTCCACCTTCTTCTTCACTTCCAGCTGCTTCCGTTCATCACTTCTCCTTCGTTCCAGCTGTTGTATCTTCAGACGAGCTGCTCGGTTGAGTTTTAGTCGAGGTCGTCGAGCGTCGTTTTGAGTTCGTCAAAGTTTACAAGTAAGGTGAGTTCGTCGTTGAGTTCGTCGTCGAATCCGGACAGATTCATTCCCATTCGAGGTTCGTCGAAACAGTCCGTACATATTTCATTTCGATCCGGTTAGTAGTTTTTGATTTTTATTTTGTCCGTATTTTGCTTTGATATTTTTGAATCTAAAATCGGAAAATGTTTGTTTTGTTTATCGTTTGAATTAATTTTTAGTTTATGCTCATGTGTTGTTTGTTAAATTAATTTTTCAGATTTCAAATGAAAGATTAATTAGTTATTTTTCATGTTTATTTCATGTTTGTATTGTTGTTTAAGTGAATATTTGTTAGTTTAATGTTTGTTAGATACAAATTGAAGTTTAATTAATTGTTTCTTCAATTTGTTTCATGTGTTTATGTATTGTTAGAAATTGTTAATATTGTTAAGTTCAAGCTTAAGTTCATAATTGTTTATTCGTCGATCTTGTTATTTGTCTAAAAAGAATTTAGTTGTGTTAAAGGAAATATATTGATTTAATCGTTTAATCCGTCATGTTTGTTGTGTTAAAATAGATTCATTCATGTTCATACTTTGTTTGGATGATCTTGAATCCGAATTTTGTATAGTTTGATTTCTTGTTTATCATTTATGATTATTTCGTGAATTTGTCTCATAATCTTGTTTAAGTTTGATATAGGAATTGTTGGTTGTAATGTTGTTATGGTTGATTTTAAGTTCAATATTATTGAATTTAGAAATCTAAATATACTTGTTTGATTGTTGTTGTTGTTTAAATCCGAAAATAGGTTTGTTGTTGCTAAAAATATTGTTCAATCAAATTTTAGTTGTTCTTGGTTGTTCAATTTGTGTTCATATGATTTGTGGTTGAAATCATGTTCATGTGATTTGTTATTGAAATGTTGAAGAAATCATGTTCATGAAATTTGTTGTTTGAACATTGTTAGAAATTAATCATATTGCCTATATTTTGGTTAAAGTTTGATTAATTGATGTGTTATAGCTGATGGGTAGTTTGGTAATTTGTAGTACGTTCAGGGGTAGTTTGGTAATTTTCAGTAATGTTGGAGGGGTAGTTTAGGAATTGTACATTTTGTAATTGTTTATTTGAAGCATGGGGGACAAAATAAAATGGGGTGGGTTGTGATATGGTTATTTAATATAAAGGGGGGACAAGACAAAATTTAGTGGGGGAAATCTTGCATTATTTTATGTTAGGCATGGGGGACAAAATATAATGGGGTGGTGTGATATGTTTATTTAATGTAATGGGGATGAGTGGGAAGATAATGGGTTGGGTAGAGAAAAAGTATGGATTTTAATTAATTGAAAGGTTTATGGGATGGGTTATATATATGAAGTCTTGAAATCAGATTTAAGGAAAGAGATAAGAAAAAATACACAGATAGATACGAGAGAAAAATACACAGATAAGAGAAACGAATCTGAGAAGAAAAATAGAAGGGAGAAAAAAGGGCTGAACATTTAAGAGAAAGAAAAATTCCGAAAAATATTTAAGCTTTCAAAATAAAAATAAAAACTAAAAAATCTTCTGCTTTCTTTCTTTGTTTGAAATTAGTATTAATGGTTGTTGTTTCATTCAAAGCTTGAAGCTTTTGTTTTTGGGATTACTGTTCTACTGGTTTGCAAACTCTGTTCCTGGGTTGTTACTGCTGCTGGATTGTTGTTGCTGTATTGTTATTACTGCCGCTGATTCTCATCATCATTTTCTTTTGCTTCCAATATCAGGTACATATCTGTAAATTCATGTCATGAAAAGCTTCAACATGACATATTAATGAAGTTCGGGAATTATAATTCTGTTTTCCATTCGTTCAAGTTCATTAGTTTAAAATTTGGTTTTGTTTCAGTTGATTAATATAGTAGTATGTTTGTCGTGATGAATATAAGATAATTGTTACCTCTTAAAGTTCGTATAAGTGTTGTAATAATATCACCTATTTCGGAATTTTCATTAAGTGAAGTCATGATTGAATTATCAAGGTAGGGAACATGACATAAAATGGGCCATTAATTACATCCCGTAATATTGTTAGCTAAATGTAAAGTAGAATGGAAGTATCAAGAAATTACATTATTAGTATATCTTGTAAAAAATCTGATTTTGGTTTAGATTGATATAAGTTGTATGTTCATATATGGCATGATGATGAGTATATATATAATCATATATGGAAGGTGATTTGATATAGCTCGTTACGATGTTAGAGTGTTATGAATGTTTTAGACGGACAATTGTGTTGCATGTAAGGCAATTTTATTCAATCGATTTGTATAATAATTCCCTTTTCTTATCAACTTGACTCTTATCTTCCATTGCAAACATTAACCAAACCATTGTAACTTTGGACTAAAACAAATACATGAGAAGGACATGGGATTTATAAACGAATCGTGGCATTTTATGTAAAAGATATATAGAAGAAGAGTTCGCCTTAAATGAAACAATGAAGATTCTGCAGAAATTATTAATTTGTTTATCATTTTAAGTTCTTTCCCAATTTTATACACGATTCGATTTATGGACATCCAAATGTTGTATCCACGAAAAAATGTTAGTTTTAGATACATATTGTCTGTTTTCTTTTTCACGTCATTAATTCTTTAAAATTTGAGGTATATGATTCATATGTGTAAAACAAGGCTCGCGGTCAACACGTAATAACAATTTGTAGAGAACCTTATCAAGAATATTTTTGTGATTAGGGATACGTTCGCGTAACCTGATTATATTTCTAAAAGCAATTCGGATTATGCGTTCGCGCAACTTCGATCGAATATTTAATAAAAGGGATTTCTCGGAGAATATCATTATTAATTTCATAAAAACCCGAGATGTGAGGTTCACTACTTAATTATACCAAAAGGGCGAATGTTCTTGATTTTATTTAAAGCATAATTTCGAAAATAATTATTTTAATAAAAATATTATCTATATTATTGTGTACACGTGCGCGTGACACAACTCCGCATGTTTTAAAAATATAATTTATAACACGAATATACGTACGCGTGATTCGATTCAAAGAAGGGACTTTAAATCTAAATAGAAGCGGTAACAATAAAATCATGCAATAAAAAATGTATTTAACAAATCAAAATAATCAAGCCGAATATAACAGTTGAGCGACCGTGCTAGAACCACGGAACTCGGGAATGCCTAACACCTTCTCCCGGGTTAACAGAATTCCTTATCCGGATTTCTGGTGCGCAGACTGTTAAATAGACAGAGTCATATTCTCCTCGATTCAGGGATTAAAACCGGTGACTTGGGACGCCTTAAAATTCCCAGGTGGCGACTCTGAAACAAACAAACAAATCCCGTTTCGACTGTCCTTTAATTGGAGAAAACTCCCTACGCACCCTCGCGGGCGCGGAAAAAGGAGGTGCGACAACAGTAACTCTGATCGACTATTTGTATAAAGATTCCTTTAAAATTAAGGATCTATCAGACGTAGAATGGTGTCATTCTTTTTAGAACAAATATAAAAGGAAAGTGTCATATAAAATGGAACAGAAGGAGTGATTGTTTTGGCAAATCTGTTCTGTTGCTAGAAATACTTGGACAGCAACACACATGTGCTTGTGCTACATTATCATTAGTTGAGTGTCACATTTATATCAATTGTGATCAATGATCTAGTTCAAATTATTTGTGTTGAACATACGAAGCAATGAAAAATCAAGAACGCATATAATGCATACCACAAGTTCACCACTTTTATAGATATGAAGATCTGTAGTTGAGCGCGTAGTCATGAGAAGGGACATGAATTGGCTTGCTGTAATAAACATCAACGCCCACAAAATAAACGCGTGATACCTATGGCTAATGATCCGCAAATGCCTCCTGATTCTGAGATGCTCTCTCAACACTGATTCAACGTCCGAATCTACATGAAAAACCTGAGTAAAATCTTGTAGCCGGAGAACTTGAAGGTAACATATCAGCCGGAATAGGATACAGACTAAAAAGAACACGACGGTCCTGTAAAGCCAAGACGTGAGCTCAAGAATGCACGCGACAATGTCACTCGCGATGACATTGCCTAAGAAGGGGATTTGTGTACCACCTGAACTGTACCACCAAATCTTATACGCGCATTCAGCAGCAAAACATGGTAGGACATATATGAATAGGATTTTCAGTGAACTCTGCATATTGAGAAGAAGAGTTAAATTATTGTTAGATCTTGTTGAATCAAGGCATACAAATCAAGGCTTGAAATCGAGCACAAATCCCTACACTGAAAACAATGTCAGGTCTGCTAGCAGTAAGATACAAAAGAGAACCAGTCATTCCCTTATACAACTTCTAATCAACAGATGAACCAGGTTCATCTATATCCAATTTCGTGGATGTTGCAATAGGAGTGTCAATTTCTTTGGATGTTCCTTATTGTTTTTGTTACGGAGGAATAGGTTTATGGACAGGTTCCCTTGAGGCTTGAGGATCAGTTCCTCTCTAGTCAGTTCCCCCTGTCATGTTGCCCTGGGTGGAAGGGCCTGTTCCATCACCTGTTCCTTCCTGCGATGCATCTTCAAGCTGGACTGTGGTTTCACCATTTGAATTTCTTATCAGCCCAATCTCTTCATTATCTTGTTCCTGCCTCTCAGAAAGAATGTTAGGTTTTTTAAAAAAAATAACATATACATTTTTTCTACACATATAGTTATTTTACTGTATATCTTATAAGCTTTACTATGTGAAGAATATCCCGAGAATACTCCCTCGTCACTTCTAAGATCATACTTACCTAGGGAGTCTTTGTCATTATTGTGCACAAAGCACTTGCATCTAAATGCCATAAGATGAGATATATTTAGCTTTCTCCTTGTAAGTGACTCATATGGAATCTTCGTAACAAGAGGTCTAGTCATGCAACTATTTATGATATAGAATGCAAATTCAGCAAACTTAGCATTTTTAAATTCAGTTCCATGATCAGACCTAATTGATGCAAGTTGATTACCTATTATTTCTGAGTTTTTCTAACAAAAAAAGTAAACATGTCAAATGCTTCATCTTTAGATGTTAAAAACAATGTCTAAGAAAATCTAGAGTAATCATCAACAAGCACCATCACATATCTTTTACCATCTCTACTTAATGTTCTCATTGGACTATAGAGATTCATATGGACCAGTTCCATCGTTCTGGTGGTGCTTACCACTTTCTTGCATTTAAAAGAGCATCTTACCTGTTTCCCCCTTGCACAAGCCTCACAAACTTTGTCTTCCTTGAACTTGATGTTGGGCAGCCCTATCACCAGGTCCTTGAAGACTAATTTGTTGAGTTGACTCAGACTTGCATGTCCAAGTCTCTTGTGCCAAAGGAGGGGATCATTGTCCAACATACTTAAGCAAGTGAGTTCATTTTCAACAAGTGTGGACAAATCTACAATGTATATATTGTTTACTCTTTTTTCCCTGGAAAACAATCTTGTCAGTGGTAAGATTAATAGCAAAACATTTGGTAGAGGTGAATGCTACCAAATTACCTCTATCACATAATTATGATACATTGATTAGACTGTACTTTAGGCAATCTATCAATTAGACATTCTCAATAGAGTGAGAATCAGTCTTACATACCTTTCCAACCCCAATGATCTCATTTTTCTTCTCATTTCCAAAGGAGACATTACTTCCTTTGAGGTCCTCAAGTGAAAGGAATTTGTTCTTACTTCCTGTCAAATGCTTTGAGCAGCCACTATCCATGTACCATATTTGGCTGATCCCCTTCATTTGGACCCGCAAAAGGAAATCAAAGGTTAGTCTTAGGAACCCAAACTAGTTTGGGTCCCTTTCTATAGGCAAAAAAGTGAATCAGATTCTTTTTAGCCCAACCTGGCAGCATATTTTTCCTTTGAACAAATTTTTTATTCTTTTGACTAGCCTTTTCTTTTGCAATACATTCACTTTTATAGTGACTAGTTTTACCACAGCGTGTGCAAATTTTGTTCTCAAGAAGTATGAGGTACTTGCTTTTAGGATCCAACTTAGGTGTAGGGGTCCCGTAGCCAAGTCCTCTCTTGTTTCTACTATGGTGTTCGTGTAGCCATGAAAGTGCATCGGAGGACCTATTCCATTTACAGGTTCTGTCTAGCTTGTGCTTAACCCTGTTTAGATCCTCCTTAATAACTCTTATTTGCTCATCTCTTCTATATAACTCATCTTTCATTTTTCCTACATTTTATGCTAAAGTGAGTTGTGTGTGATCAACTTTCTTTTTACCAGTTCCTAATTTCAATTTTAGATTTTCATATCTAAGCTCTAGGACAGTGGTGTCAAGTTCATGAACCTGGTTCTTTAACTCAGCATTTTTACGTTCACTTTCACTAGCCCTAAGTTCCAGATTTTTGCACTTAGCTTTCAAAATCACACACTCCTTAGACAATTGTTTCTTTTCATTGTTTAGATCCCCAGATTCATCAATGAAATCCAGGAGTAACTCAGATAGTCTTTCTTTAGACAAAAATTCAATCTTGTCTTTGAGATGAATTATACTTACCTCAGATTCCTCATCGGATTCTCCAATTGCCACAAGTGCTTGTTCATCTCCATCTTTACCCTTTGAGTCCTCATCTGAGCCTTCTCCTCAGGCAGCAACCATAGCCTTTGTTGATCCTTTGTTCTTCTTGGGTTGAACATGTTCCTTCTTCATGTTCCTTTGTTCAGCTCTTTCCTTCTTCCATTCAATTTCCCATTGAGGATAGTTTTTGATGTGGTTATCAGTCTTCCCATACTTGTAACACCCCTCATTGGTTTGTTTTCAGGAACCCTTGGTTTGTTGTGGCTTCCACTTCTCGAAGGACCCTTTTCTCTCATTAGGTACTTCTTGAAGTCCTTTGTGATCATGGTCATTTTATCCTCCTCTAGATCAGCACCTTCAGTGATTCTGAATGCCAGGCTCCTTTCCTTCTTGGGTGCATCCATCTTCATAGTTTGCCTTCTAAGTTCATAGGCAGTGAGATTTCCAATTAGCTCATCCAACTTAAGAGTGACAATGTTCTTTGATTTCTGAATGGCAGTGATTTTGCTTTCCCAAGTGACTGGCAAAACCCTTGTCAAAATTTTATCAACTTTGTCCTCTTCAAGAATAACCCTTCCAAGAGACTTAAGTTCATTTGTCAGTGTGGTGAACCTTGCATACATCTCCTGGATGGTTTCCCCTTCCTCCATGGTGAAATTCTCATATTGAGAATACAGCAGTGTTCCTCTAGACCTCTTCACTTGAGGTGTTCCTTCATGAGCCACTTGCAAAGTATCCCAGATTTCCTTAGCAGTGGTACAGCTTTGAATTCTACTGTACTCGTCTGGACCAAGTTCACACACAAGCCATTTCTTGGACTTAACATTCTTTTCACATTTCCTCAAGTCCTCAGCATTACAGTCAGCTCTTGTTTTTGGCACATCTACTCCTTCAACATTCTTCTTCATGTTAGCCAGGGGACCATCAGTGACAATGTCCCATAGCTGATAGTCTTCTCCAATAATGTGATCTCTCATCCTATTTTTCCACCAAGAGTAGTACTGGTTATTAAAGAGTGGAGGCCTATGAGTGGATTGTCCTTCCCAGTTTCCAGGTGGAGCGCTCATCTTGATCTGTTCCTAAGGTGTTAGCCTCTTCAAGGATAATCTGCTTTGATACCAATTGATGTTTTATACATCAATACCATACAAGAGGGGGGTAATTTGTGTGGTGACCAATTTTTCGCTTAAACTATTTATGGAAGGACCTGGTTCTTCTATGTATTCCAACTACTACTATTGTGGAATAATAAATATAGAAAGTAAAGAACACAAGTATTTTTACATGGAAAACACCCCACTCAAAAGGTGAAAAAACCACGACCTACTACTCAGTAGGATTTTTCCCAACACTTCACTAAATCACTGAGCCAAAGCAGCATTTACAAAACTCTTTGTAAACCTAAGGATTACCTCTAATCCCGTTGTAGCAACCAGCCTCTAACTGTTGCGACAACTTCAAGTTAACTCTAACTTGAATACTCAAAGTACCTATTACAATTGCTTCTAGATAAAGCTGAAAAGTACAATATAAAAACACCTACTACAATTGAGCTAGAAATAAAGAAAGACATATAAAACTCTTTATGGAGCTGGTTCTTCAATCTAGTTCATGTAGCTTCAGGTTTGCACACTTGAATTACACACGAACTGCTAGCAAAAAGCCTTGCTATTTTGATCTCAATTCACGTTTAACTTCTGCGTTTTTGTGCAACACTATAATGTGAGAACATCCTACAATTTATATAGTTAGTAGATGAAGCAATAACTAGAGTTCTGATGCAACTCTTCCTTGGTGTAAGAGTTCTAGTTGATTTCAACTTCTAACTCCTTCCCTATCTTGGATAGTGTTCTTTTTGATTAAGGAGTCCCTCTCCTTATCAATTATGCAACCTTTTCGATCAAGAGATATTAAATACACCAAGTTAAGCTTATCTCTTTCACGTGCATCCCACATACTCGAATCTGCCCATTTTTGTGAACCTTAGGGATGGACCTGGTTTATCCTGAGTTCCTTTGTCAGTATTCAAAACTAACCTTTACTTGGGCCAATAATAACATCTATATAGCTCGGAATCACTCCTACAAGGCATAAAACACACCATTAGTACAAAACACTAGCGATTAAAGCTCAAACTCAATTAAAATACAGTAAATTAGAGTGTAATAAGTGACTAAAATACGCAATTATAGCCTATCATCAAGCTCGCCCAAAGGCAACCCCGACGGGCGGAGGGACTAACTGTATAGGTCAAAATCTAAACCAAAGAATTCTACTTAAGAAAGAACGACCAAGAGTCAATCAAGCTGAGGTCAAGCATATGAAGCAATATACTGGCGAGTGATTCAGTTACAACCGAGGTCGAGCACTCAGTTCCGCCTGAACGGCTAGTTCAATACTTAGATATTTAGAAGAATATTCTGTGAGATATTAAGGACCGCTGGGTAAGGAAAATATTTGGTATAAATATCATGAGAGAGTGTGACATGAGGGAGGCGGAGGAGAACACACACACACAAACATATACATCTCTCAAAAAGATGAAGATGTCCCCGAATCTCAGGCTCTTCACCGAAAAAGGAGATAAGAGTTGAGAACCTCGGTGTTCATCTATAATTCAATTTTATCAAAAGTATGGAAGTCGGTCTTGTTCAAGAATGGTGATTCTTTTCCTTTATGTATTCTTCATTATCATTTGATATTATTAGAGCAATCATTTATTTCTTACATTGTGAGATTCAATCGTAGCTATAATCAAATTTTATATTCAGCTATGCTTGTTTATTCCTATCTTCTATCTCAGATCTAGAATAAATTATCTCTGGCTAGGATTTATTCTAAATCTTTTTATTTAATTAGTTTAATAAAAAGACCTAATACTTTTTAGTCAAATAGACCATATTTATGGGATTACAATAGGTTTGTCGTTATTGTTGTTGTTATTGTTGTTGTTTCCTCGAGCTGCAGGCGCTCCTGGACTAAAGAAATCTTAAAAGTAAAGGTGGAGCTAGTTATGATTGGAAATTTATAGGTTTTGAATTTGCCATGGAACCTACAATTCGTCTCTGTTACTAGGTTCGCAATTAAATATTTATATATATTTAATAAATTTTCTAATGCAAATTACAATGACTAGGTCTAGCCGAACCGGCACCTAACAGGCTTGCTCTGGCCCCGCTTAGAAGGTAGTAATATTATATGTCAAATCTTCTGCACAGCAAAGATCCTTTCCTTTATTGATTTCAAGGCTTTATATGTTGATCTACATGAGAATGTGGCCGCAGTAAAACACTGATATACAGTATATTATTGATATTTCAATATATACAACTTACATCAATGGTTAAACAATTTGCAGGAAAAAGACATATCATAACATTGGCCAAACCGTTGGCTTAATTTCAGTCAACATGTCCATACTGTAGTGTTCTACTAGCACACTAAGTAGACTATAGACT